>NC_036854.1:13195278-13357591 GCF_002910315.2 Salvelinus sp. IW2-2015 | reverse complement strand
GGATTGGACCAAAGTGCAGCGTGATATTTGGACATGATGAAGTTTATTAAAGTACTGACGAAAACCGAAAACACTTCAACAAACTACAAAATAAGAAAACGACGTAGACAGACCTGAACATGGAACTTACATAAATGCACGAAGAACTCACGAACAGGAACGGACTACATCAAACGAACAAACAAACCGAAACAGTCCCGTGTGGTGCAACATACACAGACACAGAAGACAATCACCCACAAACAAACAGTGTGAACAGCCAACCGATATATGGTTCTCAATCAGAGGAAACGTCAAACACCTGTCTCTGATTGAGAACCATATAAGGCTAATTACAAGTGACCTAAACATAGAAACACAAAACATAGAATGCCCACCAACTCACGCCCTGACCAACTAAACACATACAAAAATAACATAAAACAGGTCAGGAACGTGACAGCAATACAATGAGCAATGCACTACTACAGGACATGTTTGGAGATGATAGAAAGCGCAGGTTATGGATTAAATAAATCGATACAGAAAAAAACCACTGCATCACAATAATTTATAGTTTAAAATGGCAATAAATACTTTGAATCCATATATTTAAAAATAGTCATTTAGTCCATAGTGAAGGCTCTCCTTCACACATAGTTTCTAAGGAAACGTGATTATCCGATGAAATGACCAATGTAGATATTTCATAAAAATAGCAGATGTCAATGCCCTGCCTTAAACTGTCAAGGAACGTAACCTAAAGATTTCATTTAAGTGCATTTACTTACAGAGTTAAAGGCACCGGGCCAAGTTACTTTAAGTTTTTACGTTATTTTTTATATAAAGAAAAATTGCTGTGTTGACTAGAGGAYCTCTTGGGGGATGCTTCCTTGTAACAACAAGACCTAGTATTTTCCTCCGGGTCTCTTAGGAATTTTACCTTTTAAATCCTCCACCTAAAGTCCCTCTCTGTTTCTCATCGGCAGGACTGCTGTTATCCCCCTCTCTCTCTGCCCAGTGGCTGGGCCTGATGCCTGCTCTGGCTGCTGGAGTGGATACCTCTGGTCTCTCTGCCAACCCACAGAGGTCCAATCAGAGATCAAACGTTTATGTTTCACCTCCCTCAGGAGATGGATGGCTGCCCAAAACGGGTCCTGTTCTGACACATTCCCTCCATGGTAAGAAGTATGGATGACCACGTCGTGGTCTGTTTTTGTTGTAACTACTGCAGTATATGGTATGATAACAGAAGCTCGGAAAATATTTTGATCAACTTCTAATAATTAAGTTGTAAAGGGGGGAAGAAATAAAACTCTCAAACTATAAAAAAGTATATACATTGGCCTCATCAAGAGTAGTAGTAGTACTGTAGTAACAAATAAATAAACATAACTTAAGAGGAATATTTATTTGACCCAGACAATTAGCAACAACAGAGTCATTATGAGTGGTTTAACATGACGACATCACTGGTTAAAGAAACCAGATGACGATATATGACGATAACATAAACAAGTAGTGAATCATAGTCTGATTTAGCTAACTAACATGAATGTCTCATCATGAGAACAAACAGTCTTAATGCAGTCATAAAACAGTAATTAATTTCCTATTTTTTTGTATTTAGTAAGTATTTTACCTACTATGCTGCGTTACATTGTTGCTGCGTTTTGGATTTGAGTTGTTTCCTGCTGAGTTTGTGCTTTCATCTATTTTTAGACAGGGACAATAAGTTGTCAGTCGAGGCTTTTGAACTTAGTGCTGCTTAAGCAGTACACATTTGGGTCCACTAGACAAACCATGTAGGACAAAACCATGAGACCGTCAAAGACGGCTATATCTTCTGCTCTGGGTAAATTCTCAACTCTCACAATCAACAGAACCATTGTAGCTATGGTACAAGGCAGGAAATAGAAAGAGAAGACCAAGACAACTAAGGTGACCAGAAACACTGCTCGACACAGCTTGGTCCTATCCCCTGCTTCTTTTTGAGTGTGTTGACATTGTGGGCCGTGCAGTAGACCAACACAAAGAAAGGGATGAGAATCTGGGCGAAAAACACAACCTCTCTCAAAGTGTCAGTGACGTCCTCGACCAGTGTCATTTTACGCCCATAACTGTTACAGCACTCAAAGGTCTTCAGCATGGTTGGGATATTCAGGGGGAGCAGCAGTAGCTAGATGATGACAGAGATATGAGGAACTTTTTGAAGAACTTAAGGAAGTTATTTTTTCCAGGATGAACTACATTAAAGTAAGGATCAACTGAAATCCCAGTCAGGAAGGCAATATTGGCACCTCAATTCAGAAACAGCATGAACAACATGGCTTTGCAAGTTCCACCCTCTGTACTCCGCCACTCCCCTTCATGTTGTTGCTGTTAGATTTCCAGAACTTCATTTTGAATATAAAAGATAAAGCACTGAGGTTGAGCGGTAGAGCCAGGAAGAATTCCACAACCATCACAGAGGGGTAGAAAATAACACAGTGGTAGATTCTCTGCTGTGCAGTTCTTACTCGGCTGATCGTCATCCACAGTGCGCATTGTCAAAAGCGGTCCTCTTTACAGTCAGAGTGTCAGAGGAAGGAACAGTCCTCCTGTCACGTTCATTTAGAGATGGATTGGACCAAGGTGCAGCGTGGTAGGCGTACATTTTACTTTTATTTAAATTACACCGAAAAAACCACCAAAATACAAAAACGAACGTAAACCTACATGCAGTGCAGAAAGCAACTATACATAGACAAGATCCCACAAACTAAAGATGGAAAAAAGGCTGCCTAAGTATGATCCCCATTCAGAGACAACGATAGACCGCTGCCTCTGATTGTGTCACGTCCTGACCTTAGTTCTTTTTTGTGTCTCTATTTTAGTTTGGTCAGGGCGTGAGTTAGGGTGGGCAGTCTATGTTCTTTTTTCTAGGTTGTTTGTTTTCTATGTGTTTGGCCTGGTGTGGTTCCCAATCAGAGGCAGCTGTTTATCGTTGTCTCTGATTGGGAGCCATATTTAGGTAGCCTGTTTTCCATTGTGTGTTGTGGGTGATTGTGTTAGTGTTTGTTTCACATTTCAGGACTGTTTCGGTTTTCGTTATCATTCACTTTGTTATTTTTGTATTTTGTCGTGTTCAGTTTATTAAAATATCATGGACACTTACCACGCTGCGTATTGGTCCGATCCTTCATACTCCTCGTCTGAAGAGGAGGAAAATCGTTACTGATTGGGAACCATACCCGGCCAACAAAGAAATAGAAAAACTAGAATGCCCATCCAAATCACACCCCGACCTAACCAAATAGAGAAATTAAAAGGCTCTCTAAGGTCAGGGCGTGACCTCTCTAAGGTCAGGGCGCCCCCCCCCCCCCCCCTCTCTAAGGTGCGGAACTCCAGCAAAAACCTGACTCCATGGGGGAGGGTCCGGGTGGGCATCTAGCCTCGGTGGCGGCTCCGGTTCGGGACGTAGACCCCGCTCCGCTCGCTGATCCCTCCGCTTCCGTGGAACCGGACCGTGGGTCGTCGCTGGGGACTCCGGACCGTAGATCGTCGCCGGGGACTCCGGACCGTAGATCGTCGTCGGGGACTCCGGACCGTAGATCGTCGATGGAGACTCCGGACCGTAGATCGTCGCCGGGGGCTCCGGACTGGGAAACCTCGCAGGAGGCTCTGGACTGGGAACCGCCGCTGGAGGCTCTAGGCTGCAGACTGTCGCTGAAGGCTCTGGACCGCAGACCGTCGCTGGAGGCTCTCCGGACTGCCGACCGTCGCTGGAGGCTCTGGACTGCCGACCGTCGCTGGAGACTCAGGACTGCAGACCGTCGCTGGAGACTCAGGACTGCAGACCGTCGCTGGAGACTCAGGACTGCCGACCGTCGCTGGAGGCTTCGGGCCATGGATCATCACTGGAGACTCCGGGCCATGGATCATCACTGGAGGCTTCGGCCATGGATCATCACTGGAGGCTTCGGGCCATGGATCATCACTGGAGGCTTCGTACGTGAAAACGGTAAAGGAGATGCAGCGATTTTTAGGGTTTGCCAATTGCTACCGGAGATTTATCCGGGGTTTTGGCCAGGTGGCTGCTCCCATTACCTCACTGCTGAAGGGAGGTCCTGTACGTCTGAAGTGGTCGGTTGAGGCGGACAGGGCTTTTGGGCAGCTGAGGCTGGGATCAGAGCCGTGCTCTCTCGGCGCTCAGGCACGCCACCGAAGCTCCGCCCCTGTGCTTTCTTCTCGAAGAAGCTCAGCCCGGCGGAGCGGAACTATGATGTGGGGGACCGGGAGCTGTTGGCTGTGGTTAAGGCTTTGAAGGCGTGGAGACATTGGCTTGAGGGGGCTAAACACCCTTTCCTCATCTGGACTGACCACTGCAACCTGGAGTACATCCGGGCAGCTAGGAGACTGAATCCTCGTCAGGCAAGGTGGGCCATGTTCTTTACCCGTTTTGTGTTTACCCTGTCCTACCGACCAGGTTCCCAGAATGTAAGGCAGACGCACTGTCCCGGCTGTATGACACAGAGGAGCGGCCCATGGATCAGACTCCCATGCTCCCGGCCTCCTGCCTGGTAGAGCCGGTCGTGTGGGAGCTGGACGCGGACATTGAGCGGGCYTTGCGTACTGAGCCCGTTCCACTCCAGTGTCCCGTCAGGCTTCCGTACGTTCCGTCTGCTGTCCGTGACCAGTTGATCTATTGGGCCCACACATCACCCTCCTCTGGTCATCTGGGGATCGGTCGGACGGTGCGCTGTCTGTCTGGGAAGTACTGGTGGCCCACCTTGGCTCGGGATGTGAGGGTTTATGTTTCCTCCTGCTCGGTGTGCGCCCAGTGTAAGGCTCCTAGACACCTGCCCAGAGGTAAGCTACATCCCTTACCCGTTCCACAACAGCCTTGGTCACACCTGTCGGTTGATTTTCTAACGGATCTTCCTCCCTCACAGGGGAACACCACAATCTTGGTCGTTGTGGATCGTTTCTCTAAGTCCTGTCGTCTCCTCCCTCTGCCCGGTCTCCCTACGGCCCTACAAATTGCGGAGGCCCTGTTTACACACGTCTTCCGGCACTACGGGGTGCCTGAGGATATAGTGTCTGATCGGGGTCCCCAGTTCACTTCGAGAGTCTGGAGGGCGTTCATGGAACGTTTGGGGGTCTCGATCAGCCTTACCTCGGGTTTCCACCACGAGAGTAATGGGCAGGTGGAGAGAGTGAACCAGGATGTGGGCAGGTTTCTGCCGGGGGAGTGGGTTGCGTTCGTGCCCTGGGCAGAGATGGCCAGAACTCACTCCACCACTCCTCCACTAACCTTTCTCCCTTTCAGTGTGTATTGAGAGCCGGTTCTGGCACCGTGGCATCAGAGTCAGACCGACTAGTGGTTCAGACGAGCGGAGGAGACCTGGGAAGCCGCCCATGGTCACCTCCAGCAGGCCGCGCTGCGCCAAAAGACCAGCGCGGACCGCCACCGCAGTGAGGCCCCGGTGTTCGCACCAGGGGACAGGGTCTGGCTCTCGACCCGAAACCTGCCCCTCCGCCTGCCCTGCCGGAAGCTGGGCCCGCGGTTTGTGGGGCCATTCAAAGTCCTGAGGAGAGTGAACGAGGTATGTTACAGGTTACAGCTTCCCCCCGATTACCATGTTAACCCCTCGTTCCATGTGTCTCTCCTCAGGCCAGTGGTGACTGGTCCACTCCAAGAGTCTGAGGTTCCTCCGACTCCTGGAGTGTGTCTCTCCACTGGCCTGAGGAGTGTGTCTCTCCTCAGGCCAGTGGTGGCTGGTCCACTCCAGGAGTCGGAGGTTCCTCCGCCCCCTCTGGACATCGAGGGGGCCCTGGCGTACTCCGTCCATCCCATCCTGGATTCTAGGCGTCGGGCGGGGGGCCTTCAGTACCTCGTGGAGTGGGAGGGGTACGGTCCGGAGGAGAGGTGCTGGGTTCCGGTGGCTGATGTATTAGACCCTGAACTACTGCGTGAGGTCCACCCTCGCCGGCCGGATCACCCTGCGCCTCGCCCTCCGGGTCGTCCCCGAGGCCGCTGTCGACACACCACTGGAGCCGCGCGTCGGGGGGGGGTACTGTTCGGGCGGCGGTCGACATCACCGGCTTTCTAGCCATCGCCGCTCCATTTTTCATGTATCCATTTGTTTTGTCTTGTTCCATTCACACCTGGTTTTCATTCCCCAATCAATCCATATGTATTTATTCCTCTGTTCCCCATCATGTCTTTGTGTAAGATTGTTTGTGTTTCGTGTATTTTGGAATTGTGGATATTGTTCCGCGCATTACTTTTTGTCTATGTTCCGTGTTTGGGCACATTTTATGTTACTTTGTGCTGTCATTTTGGACCGGAATAAAAAGTGCGCCTGTTCAATACACTCTGCTCTCATGCACCTGACTTCGCCTCCAATACACACTCCTAACATTCTCTCTACTATTATTCTGACAATTCACATTGTTAAAATAAAGTGGTGATCCTAACTGACCTAAGACAGGGACATTTTACTAGGATTAAATGTATTTGGCTAAGGTGTATGTAAACTTCCGACTTCAACTGTATCTGTGTATGAGAAGTGGCCTTTTTTCTATGCTACATACTGTATATCCTTCTAACTCCCTGGGGAATTCCTATATGGAGTAAGTACATTAAGTGCACAACACCTCCAATGTAGTTGAGGTTGTCATAAATAACATGTTTGATTGATTAAACACACAGAGAGCTGAAATGTAAAGCTACAGGCAAGTTTTAGCTGGTCGTAGAATATCTCAGAGGAGCTGGGAATGTTAAAAATGCTACAAAAGGGTTGTGATATTTTCAAGAAGCAGATTGTATTCTAGGGAATTGGATATATTTACTAGCAGAAAAAAACAGTGCATGTTGTTTTTACCACATTTCCCCCATAAAAATATATACTACCGTTGAAAGTTTGAGGTCACTTAGAAATGTCCTTGTTTTTGAAAGAAAATCATAATTTTCTGTTCATTAAAATAACATCAAATTGATCAGAAATACAGTGTAGACATTGTTAATGTTGTAAATGACTATTGTAGCTGGAAATGGCAGATATTTTATGGAATATCTACATAGGCCCTACACCCAAACAAGGGCACTGCGTTCATCCACCTCTGGCCTGCTTGCCTCCCTACCTCTGAGGAAGTACAGTTCCCGCTCAGCCAGTCAAAACTGTTCGCTGCTCTGGCACCCCAATGGTGGAACAAACTCCCTCACGACGCCAGGTCAGGCGAGTCAATCACCACCTTCCGGAGACACCTGAAACCCCACCTCTTTAAGGAATACCTAGGATAGGATAAAGTAATCCTTCTAACCCCCCCCCCCCTTAAAAGAGTTAGATGCTATTGTAAAGTGGTTGTTCCACTGGATATCATAAGGTGAATGCACCAATTTGTAAGTCGCTCTGGATAAGAGCGTCTGCTAAATGACTTAAATGTAAATGTAAATGTAAATAGGCGTACAGAGGCCCATTATCAGCAATCATCAATCCTGTGTTCCAATGGCACGTTGTGTTAGCTAATCCAAGTTTATCATTTTAAAAGGCTAATTGATCATTAGAAAACACTTTTGCAATTATGTTAGCACAGCTGAAYARTGTWGTMCTGATTAAGGAAGCAATAAAACTGGCCTTTAGACTAGTTGAGTTTCTAGAGCATCAGCATTTGTGGGTTCGATTACAGGCTCAAAATGGCCAGAAACAAATAACTTTCTTCAGACACAAAGAACTTTCTTCTGAAACTCGTCAGTCTATTCTTGTTCTGAGAAATGAAGGCTATTCCATGCGAGAAATTCCAAGAAACTGAAGATCTCGTACAACGCTGTGTACTACTCCCTTCACAGAACAGCGCAAACTGGCTCTAACCAGAATAGAAAGAGGAGTGGGAGGCCCCGGTGCACAACTGAGCAAGAGGACAAGTACATTAGAGTGTCTAGTTTGAGAAACAGACTCCTCACAAGTCCTCAACTGGCAGCTTCATTAAATAGTACCCGCAAAACACCAGTCTCAATGTCAACAGTGAAGAGGCGACTCCGGGATGCTGGCCTTCTAGGCAGAGATCCTCTGTCCAGTGTTCGTTTACCCATGTTAATAATTTATTTTTATTGGCAAGTCTGAGATATGTATTTTTCTTTGCAACTCTGCCTAGAAGGCCAGCATCCCGGAGTCGCCTCTTCACTGTTGACGTTGAGACTGGAGTTTTGCGGGTACTATTTAATGAAGCTGCCAGTTGAGGCATATTATTTTAATGGACAAAAATGTGCTTTTCTTTCAAAAACAAGGACATTTCTAACTGACCCCAAACTTTTGAGCTGTGAGCTGGAGTTTGGCATGTTATTTTTGGCGTGTTATTTTTTTGGTGTGCAACCCACAAACCTTAAACTCATTCTGCAGTTTAGTATTAGGTTCTAATTACCAGAGTAAGAACTCGACGGACACTATGAAAGCTTAAACCAAATGTATTCTTCCCAAAGGATCGAACATCTGAATTAACAAAAACATATTCACACAAGCACTGATATTTAACCCTTTCTCCTCTGCTGAGTCTCCTCCTACACATCTGAACAGCCATTACATCTCTGTTGCTAGACAGAACCTTAGTGATATCTGTTCTTCCTCACTTCATCTGACCTGACCTCTACCCCAAAGTGCTCACTAGTCCCCAACTCACGGCTGTCATGGTGACTGGTACCAGACTGTGTCTGTCCTCCTCCCATAGGATCCCTGATGGCTAACGATAACATATCCTGACATAATGTAAATGTTATACATTCCCCTTTCTCCCTCAGTGGCATGAATAAGTACATTTCAAGAAATCAGAACCCAACACTATCCAGTTCAGATAAGTCTGAGATGACAGACTGATTTTCCAGGGTATTTTTTTCAAAGCCAAATGAAGGACATTACCTATTTCAACCTATTCTAAGTTTTTCCAATCATATTGCAAATACATTATCAGTTGCTTTTTGATAGATCGTCATGATTATAGAAAAACAGGAGTCAATTATTAACTTATTTAAATATCCAGGAGTGTTTTGTCAAAACTGGATCCAGAGCTGGTTAACAGGAACTAGTTACAGAACTCCAGTATAATTATCACAACCCTTTAAAGTACGAAGGCAATTAGAATTGTTGKTTGGTTCTGTTTCTCTTCATTTTACACTGTATTCAGTTGAGTACATGAATCCTCATTTACATAACAAGTTTACCCAGAAGTCAGTACTGAACTTTGTCCATCTTTTCTTTTTTATTAATACAGAATTTAAATTGTGTTGATATGTGATTCACCTTATCATGTGAATTATAGAGAGCATTCTTCCAAATAAAGATGGAAGAGAGCAGAGGAACCTCTCTCCTATCAAAGAGGAAGCTGCAGAGCAGGGGGAAGACAAAGAAGTCTGTACTGTCAGCCCATTTGGGACACGTAGACAGCCACCCAGAAACCCAGAGGACAGGTACTGAAATGATATTTCTATTCAACATGTATCACCTTTCGAATCAAATCAAAAATCTAATTTTATTGGTCACGTACACATATTTTACTGTCAGCTAATGATAGTGAAGAATCCACAAGTGAGTTGTGGTCATTTGATATTCCATACCATTTTTCTATTGAAGACCCATTAGGCCTGCTGTCAAAGAGAGAGAGAAAACCTTTCAGGAATTTGTGGAGGAACAGCTGAAAGTTGATGAATATGCACAGCAAAACAACAAGCAGGTATGGAGAGCATAGAGGATTTGCATATGGCCTACTTTCAGAGTAGTTCATGCCCTGACCATTATACATAATCTATTCATTACACTTTGTACTCATGTCATCTAAAATAAGTTATCTACTGTATCTAAGCAGCTGGTCCCTTTTCAGGACAGCAGGGAGGCCAGGAGAGTTGCAGAGAGGAGATACTTCCTGAAGAAAGGGAAGGGCGTGTCCAGGATAGAGAGGGGTAAGGACAGTGTGCAGCAGAAGACCTGGCGAAGGGCCTCCCTCTCCCTCAGCCAGCAGCCCAGGAAGGTGAGTTGTGGCAGCCAGCAGAGACGCTCATCAGCCCCCTCCCTGCAGCTCAGTGACAGGACCGGACACAGGGTCAAGCCTTTACTGATCTCCCAGAGGAGCTGCCCTGCTCTGACTGAGTCCTGGGAAAAGACAACAGGACCTGCCACACGAGAGAGAGACAACAGAGTTAATCAAACGGCCAGACAGGAGAGGACACCAAAGCCCACAGAAAATACTCAAAGCAAGGCCACTGAAAACACTGCATCTAGTGTTGATACTAGAGAGAGGAGAGATCTGTTGGGCATTACAACATCCTGTAAACGGCTTGTGAGATCGCCGTGTTTGACCTCCGTGGAGCTAAGTGATGAGGTGGTGTCACAGAATCATGTGTATGCTGCTATGAGGGACCTTGTCCATAAACAACTTGAGGTGAAGGAGCCACATTTGGCATTGCAGCCTTTTGATAGTACTACACAGCCAAACAACATGGGCCAACCTAAGGTCAAACCTCAGGCAGTAAATGTTGGCTTCAAGACAGTCAACGACCACATAGTTAGAGTCACTGACAATGGGCCGGTCTCATCAGGGACTGCGGATGGGAAAAATGTCACACACTCCAATTTCACCAATATTTCAAAATCTCAAAGCGGGTCTACAGCAGTGATGTCTCTCCTATCTCTGAGTAGTTCTAACAGTGACGAGGACGAGGACAACCCTAACTCTCAGTGCCACCAGCAGCCCACCCTCCCGTCTCCCCCACGGCTCGGACACAAGGACCAGAACCTGGACCTGTCCGATGGTGACTACGCCAGCGATGCCCCCAGTGAGGCTGGGGATAGCCTGCCCTCCAGACCTTTTCCCACCCACGGACCCACTCTCCACCACCACCACCCATCTAGCTCCTGCTCCAGCAGTGACAGTGACACAGAGCTCCGGGACATAAACTGGCACAAGACAGAATCACGTCCATTGTACCCACAGTCTGCAAGGAAAACAAGCACAGAGAGAGCCCTGCCACTGGGGAGCAGCAGCAGCAGGGGAACAGACATAAAGTCAAAACGT
Organism: Salvelinus sp. IW2-2015; assembly: GCF_002910315.2. Taxonomy (NCBI): domain Eukaryota; kingdom Metazoa; phylum Chordata; class Actinopteri; order Salmoniformes; family Salmonidae; genus Salvelinus; species Salvelinus sp. IW2-2015. Next base: position 13,346,566 of record NC_036854.1, on the reverse strand, counting down.
CCCTCCTCTGCAGAGCTCAAACCCAGCATGGTCCCTAAAGTAACATCTAGAACTAAAGAGACCGTGAAGAGCAGACATCACCAGGGGTCCAAGCGGGGTGAGTGTACTGTTTATTTTGACTCGACTAGCTGCTATAATGAACTGCTATAATGAAGAACACAGACATGAATCATGTAATAATGTATACCAGTTTACATGCTACATGACATGTTATTCTTTGAAGAGGTCTTCTCTCTACTAACAGTCACTTTAACCTCCTTCAAGCAAATCAGACCGTGTCAAAGCCACACAGCAGTAATCTATTTGGAATAAAAGCAGAAGATAATCATGATTTGTTGGACAAGATGAAAACGGAACAAGAGAGAGCAATGGAACTCCTCAGGTAAAATGTACAGGGACAGTTTGGTTAGTTTTCATAATGTGATGCCCCGGAAAATGTGTCTGTGCCGTATCTGATTGTGATGACGTGCTGGAGAAATGAAACACAAATTATGTAAAAACCACTGATGATATATGATCCACGAGATTATAAAGAATTTGAGCACTTCTGGAATTGCAATATCAGAAACCTATCATGTTCTTCCTCAGAAATTTAGTTTTTTCTTTCATTTCCACTGAAATGTGGGTTTTACACAGAAAGAGAATGGACCAAATAGAGTGCTGTGACAGAGATGGCCACCACAGCAGTTATGGATCCCCATTCGCCCATACAGAAGGCCAGGTGTTGAAGAATCAACCGTTTTCTCCTAAACTAGACGTTGGTGATGGTCAGGTAAAGTCATTATGTGACTGATCTTAATAGACCTTAGTAAAACAAATTTGTCCATCAGAATCTCATAAAGCCTTGAGGCCTAAAACAACCTACTATATGTCACCCAGCTGGTATCGATATAACGTAATATGTGAGTGAGTAATGAATGTCCGTGAGGTGCACATAAGTCGCGGAGCGTCATAGGAGTCAGGTGCATTCTGTCTCAGCGCCTATCAGTTTCCTACTGACCAACATTAACATGGAACAGAGCGATGCATTTCCTGTCTCAAAAGGTGTGAATAAGACAGTGTTACCTTTTTATGACTGAATCAAACGCATCCCCTTTGCTTGTCCTGACCTGATGATACCGATGAAGGATCTTAATTTAATCACTCTTTTGTTGCTGCGAATTTTCCTGCGCCGCAAGAAATGCAGATGAGCTTTGTGATTTCCATAAATTCACTGAAAACCCGCTCTAACGCACGGTTATATTAACAGTATTGCACTTTCATGTAGCCTACTTTTGTCCAGCTAATAGCCTAACTACCCATCAAGCAACATTATGGACTAAACGTACAAAAAACATGCAGGATTATTTTTGCTACAACAATACTGGTCAAATTAAGATCCCACATCTGTAACAGTTTATAACCTACAGCTTTATAAACAAACACCCAACACCCAACGAACACCCAACATCCAAACTGTGAACATGAGTCAAATGTCCACCATATTGGTTGGTTTGTCTCACTTTCATCCAGGGTGTGTGTGTGTGTTTGTGCGTGGGTGTCTTCATGTCTGTGCGTGTGTGTGTGTGCGTGCATGCGTGTGAACTCAGGATCTCAGGCAGCAGATTCTAGCTCTTCAGGAGCAGTTCTCTAAGAGGGAGTCCCACTGGTCCCAGGCTCATCATCTGCTGCAGAACCAGGTGGAAGCCCTGACCAGAGAGAATGTGGAGCTGCGTGACAAGCTCAGTGCTCCTGAACACAGCCACCAAGAGGCAGAGAGGAGTCCTGACAGAGTCACTGCATCTCACATAGGGGCAGAGAGCGCTGTAAGAAGACATACTGTACCTGAGTAATAACCCATGAGTAACCCATGAACCCTGAGTAATAACCCATTACTAACACATTCCATACTTTAAGTCAGTTAATACAATAACTTGTAACACTTCTCTTATCTACTAATGACGTCAATACTTTCTGACCTCATCAGTGTTCTGTGTCCAAAAATTATCAGTCATCAGTGGTACCAAGGTGTCAGTAGCGCTCATTGTCTATCAGTATATAATCCATATGCCCAGGTGTCTGAGGATATTCATAGAGCTACTAGTCAGAGGATAAGGGAGAGGAGATCTTCWAGTTGTTCCAGTCACAGTGGAAACCCAGCCAGAAGGTCAACAGTTGGCAGTTTTCCAGCTGCAAAGTCCAAGGTGCAGGTACTGTATACAGTATCGCTACAGACCATATGAAAGCCATGAGGCTCGCAGTTTTATCCTAACAGGAAATAGCTTTTGGGCTGTATTTCTAAGAGATTTAACTGTATATTTGAGCAGAAATCATTTGAAAAGTTTACAGAAACCAACCGACAGCTCCCCTCTGTGCTCATAATTTTCCATTGATCAAACAGAGCTGGTTTACTTCCTGCTCAACTGATCTAAGATCAGCCCTTTCTACCTCACTCAGTCCTAACTAGGGTTGCAACATTCTGGGAACTTTCAATAAATGTCCTAGTTTTCCAGAAATCCGGAATCATCCAACCGGGATTTCAGGGAAAACCAAGGAATTTATTGAAAGTTCACAGAATTTTGCAACACTAGTCCTAAACTTTTCAATTATGAAGAACAGTTCACAACATTCCCTGAAGTAACTACACTAATACAGTAGATAGAGAGGCATCAGCCAGAATAGTGGATGTTATAATATGTCTATAATATGGATATTTGTTCCTCAGATTCCTGAACAAAGAAAATTGTCACATATGGTTTCTGAACCAGCTCCTTCAGTCGTCCACAGCAGAAGTGCTACTCCTGCATTCAACAAACCACCTGTCCAGAAGAGTGCAGCTTACAGTAAAATGGACACAGTCAGTATGAATCTTACAATCAGTCTGGCAAACAATCAAGTAATGCATTCTGTTTAAAACAAACATAGAAACCTGAAGGCAATTGATTTTTGTACAGTACTATATATTCCATGTGATTCAGATCAACCTGACATTGTATTCTCAGCMCATTTACCATTTTAGAGGTATATGTTGTATTTTATCTCAAGTTTTGTCAGAGATAGACGTCTCTGTCTGACTGCAGTCAACTTGTTAGGCTAAATGTAATAAGTATCAAGTATAAAATGTGTTCTGAAGTGGTCTTTAAGCACCCCACTAATAATTTATAGCGATTTACAATGGGCCGTGTCAGATTAGTGACCCTGCCCATTATTAATTATTTATACTGTGTAATGAATATACTCATTGGCAATTCTAAGAAACTTAACTGTTAAAACCTGATTTTACTTTTCAATAGTTTTTCCTTCTTCATAATGTATGAACACTTTTGCAGGTTCAATAATAGATGGAACAAGCACAGTTAAAATGCAATTTCATCCAAACTGGACAAAAGGTTGTCTTTAAAACTGCATGTGACACTTTCATAGGTCATCACGGCCAGCTAAACATATTGCATATTGCAAACGACAATGTCTAATGTCCCTTATTAACAATTTAGACCAACGGATGTTCTCTTCCTCATAAGAAGCATGAAAGAGGGGGCTAGTGTTTATAATTATCATGTGACTTGATTCTTTTTTTAGCCTTATCACAACTATCCCACCAATGCTCAAAGCACAAGGGATTGGGGACCTGCCTCCTTAAGTAAGTACTCTAGTCTGTTCTGTGCTTACTATACATTCAATCAATTGATTTGGCAATGATGTTAATTTCATTCACAACAGGCCTTTCATCAAATTCAGTCAGTTTTGAGGACACCCATCACACAAATGGCTGTCTCTTAAAGCAGCGTGAGAGCAACAGAGATCAGGTACATATGTCTGTAACATGGTACTTAGACAGCATCAGTCGATTGTAACACTGCTACATGTAACAAACAACCACTATGAAATAGCCCACTAATTCTCGCTGTCCTCAGGGTTTGGGTCGGTCAGTGGAAAAGGAGACMGATGCGAAAGGTCGACAGAGCAGGAGCGCCACACCATCAGTCAGCAAATACTCCAGCTCAGAGTCAGAACACAGGGTAATGAAGCCTAGCAGAGGTTCTGATGTGTATAGTAATCTACTAAAGTTACTGAAATAACCAGTTCTACATAGGTAGATTGTTATTTTGCTCACTTCAAACATTTTAGTAATTTAGCAGACGCTTTTATCCAGAGACCAACGGATGTTCGGCTGCTTGGCCATGGAAACCCATTTGCTCCTTTCATACAGGAGCAATTTGGGTTAAGCGCCTTGCTCAAGGGAACTCTTACTACATTTGCACACACTGTAGAGTACATTGATTTTTCTGCTGTGTTATTGACTGTACGTTTGTTTATCCCATGTGTAACTCTGTGTTGTAGTTTTTGTCGCACTGCTTTGCTTTATCTTGGCCAGGTCACAGTTGTAAATGAGAACATGTTCTCAAATGGCCTACCTGGTTAAATAAAGGTGAAATAAAAAATATTAAAATCGTAAGATTTTTCACCTATTGTAGCCGGCTCGGGGATTCGAACCAGCGACCTTTCGGTTACTGTCCCAAAACTCTTAACTGCTAGGCTACCTTTTTGGATGGCTGTGTTTCTGAGATACTATAGTTCCTTGCCAAGGTCTTGGGCAATCTTGGACAGCTTTAACAATCCCTAATTTGTTATTACAGGAACCACGTTTGAATCCAGGAGCGATGAGTGGTAACTCCACCCACACAACACACAAGGGCATAAACAATGACGTGTGTGAAGAAATACACTATCCAGATGGTAAGGTAGGAAAATTCCCCTATGTTGTTATTTCTTTGAACAAGTACTTGTATGAAGTATATCATTTTCTGCCCTTTCATTGAAGTTTCATTTCAGCAATTCCAAAGTATCCCACTAACAGAGTTACCACTCATAGTGAAACAATAATAATGCACCAACATGCCATGATATTGCTCTGATACACAGATAGAACAACTTTTTTCCAATGGCTGGCGTGTATTTACATTCCGCAATGGAACTAGAAAAGAGATCACTGCTGACCAGAAGTCAGTAACTGTCACATTCTTCAATGGAGATGTCAAACACATACTGGCAGATGGGAAAGTGGTGAGTAATGTGTCGTACTGGGGACTATGCCAGTATTTAAACTGTAACTAATGCCTTAAAGCTGGAATCCTTAATTGGTGAAACTGCCATGTCCATTTMGGATATTACAACAACAAAGAAATTACTGCAAACAACAAAGAAATCCCCTCGGACATCATTGCACGCGTAATAGAACAGCAGAATATGTCATGCAGTTTTTTACTTCGTTGCCGGACGCTCCTCTTCTTCATTTCATTAACAAAATAAAAACAATAACAAAGGCGCTGGGGGGGGGATTTTTTATAACTCCATTGTTTCTCTTTGATAGGTGTACTACTATGCTGATGCACAGACAACTCACACCACATACCCAACTGGTTTGGAGGTCCTGCAATTTCCAAACAAGCAGATGGGTAATATTTTTAACAAAGCTCTAATCTGATATACACTACATGGCCAAAGGTATGTGGACAACGCTTCAAATGAGTGGATTCGGCTATTTCAGCCACACCCGTTGCTGACAGGTGTATAAAATCGAGCACACAACCATGCAATCTCCATAGACAAACAYTGACAGTAGAATGGCCCCTACTGAAGACCTCAGCGAWTTTCAACGTGGCACCATCATAGGATGCCACCTTTCCAACAAGTCAGTTCGTCAAATTTCTGCCCTGCTAGAGCAGCCCAAATCGTCTGCCTCAGAGAGCAACATCAGCACAAGAACTGTTCATCGGGAGCTTTGTGAAATGGGTTTCCATGGCCAAGCAGCCGAACACAAGCCTAAGATAACCATGCGCAATGCCAAGTGTCGGCTGGAATGGTGTAATGCTCGCCACAATTGGACTCTGGAGCATTGGAAACACTTTCTCTGGAGTGATGAATCACGCTTCACCATCTGGCAGTCCGACGGACAAATCTGGGTTTGGCGGATGCCAGGAGAACATTACCAGCCAGAATGCATAGTGCCAACTTTAAAGTTAGGTGGAGGAGGAATAATGGTGGGGCTGTATTTCATGGTTCGGGCTAGGCCCCTTAGTCCCACTGAAGGAAAATCTTAACGCTACACCATACAATGACAATCTAGACCAGGTATTCCCAAACCAGGGGTACGCGCAATGCAGTCGGGGCTACGCCAAATAAAAATGTGATTCACATAMTATTTATTTTAATGTTTTTATAATTTTGTAACTTTTTTTTTTCTTCACATTTTCAAACAGTCCATTTATATTTTCCAACGAGGCTATACATTTGGGTGAGGTTTTTTCTCGCCTGAGTAGTCTCGTTTCACTGGCAAAAATTAAAAATAAACCATCTAGTGTTCAGCGAAATAACAACACAATGTCAAATACAGGTAGCCTAGTCAAATAATTAACATCCAATCACATTAACAGTTACTCTCTCGCGGAAATTCCACTAACGGTCCGTATGTAGCAAAACGTAGCTGCTGCTCGTGTTGGTATCTGTACTGATGGCGCAAAAGCCATGACAGGGAGACATAGTGGAGTGGTAACGCACGTGCAAGCAGTTGCTCCCGACGCCACTTGGGTACATTGCAGCTTCCACCGAGAGGCTATTGCTGCAAAGGGAATGCCTGACAGCTTGAAAGACGTTTTGGACACTACAGTGAAAATGGTTAACTTTGTTAAAGCAAGGCCCCTGAACTCTCGTGTATTTTCTGCACTATGCAATGATGGGCAGCGACCATGTAACGCTTTCACAACATACAGAAAGTACGCTGGTTATCAAGAGGCAAAGTATTAATACGTTTTTTTTTATTGAGAGACGAGCTTAAAGTTTTCTTTACTGACCAAAATGTTCACTTGTCTGACCGCTTGCATGATGACGAGTTTCTCASACGACTGGCCTATCTGGGTGATGTTTTTTCTCGCCTGAATGATCTGAATTTAGGATTACAGGGACTCTTCGCAACTATATTCAATGTGCATGACAAAATTGAGGCTATGATTAAGAAGTTGGAGCTCTTCTCTGTCTGCATTAACAAGGACAACACACAGGTCTTTCCATCATTGTATGATTTCTTTGTGTGCAAATAAACCCAAGCTTACGGACAATGTCAAATGTGATATAGCGAAGGTACTTTCCTGAAACGGATGACACAAACAACTGGATTCGTTATTCCTTTCATGCCCTGCCTCCAGTCCACTTACCGATATCTGAACAAAAGAGCCTCATCGAAATTGCAACAAGCGGTTCTGTGAAAATGTTATTTAATCAAAAGCCACTGCCAGATTTCTGGATTGGGCTGAGCTCAAAGTATCCTGCCTTGGCAAATCGCGCTGTTAAGACACTGATGTCCTTTGCAACCACGTACCTATGTGAGAGTGGACTCTCGGCCCTTGCTAGCATGAAAACTAAATACAGGCACAGACTGTGTGTGGAAAATTATTTAAGACTGAGACTCTCCAATAACATCCCAACATTGCAGAGTATGTGTAAGCCACCCTTCTTATTAACCTGTGGTGAGTTATTCACAATTTTCGATGAACAAATAAGGTTTTATATGTAAGATGGTTAAATAAAGAGCCATATTATTGATTATTATTATATTAATATTTGTGCCCTGGTCCTATATCTATTCAAATCAAATCAAATGTATTTATATAGCCCTTCTTACATCAGCTGATATCTCAAAGTGCTGTACAGAAACCCAGCCTAAACCCCAAACAGCAAGCAATGCAGGTGTAGAAGCACAGTGGCTAGGAAAAACTCCCTAGAAAGCCAAAACCTAGGAAGAAACCTTGAGAGGAACCAGGCTATGAGGTGGCCAGTCCTCTTCTGGCTGTGGCCGGGTGGAGATTATAACAGAACATGGCCAAGATGTTCAAATGTTCATAAATGACCAGCATGGTCAAATAAATAATCACAGTAGTTGTCAAGGGTGCAACAAGTCAGCACCTCAGGAGTAAATGTCAGTTGGCTTTTCATAGCCGATCATTGAGAGTATCTCTACCGCTCCTGCTGTCTCTAGAGAGTTGAAAACAGCAGGTCTGGGACAGGTAGCACGTCCGGTGAACAGGTCAGGGTTCCATAGCCACAGGCAGAACAGTTGAAACTGGAGCAGCAGCACGGCCAGGTGGACTGGGGACAGCAAGGAGTCATCATGCCGGGTAGTCCTGAGGCATGGTCCTAGGGCTCAGGTCTTCCGAGAGAGAGAAAGAAAGAGAGAATTAGAGAGAGCGTACTTAAATTCACACAGGACACCGGATAAGACAGGAGAAGTACTCCAGATATAACAGAATGACCCTAGCCCCCCGACACATAAACTACTGCAACATAAATACTGGAGGCTGAGACAGGAGGGGTCAGGAGACACTGTGGCCCCATCCGATGATACCCCCAGACAGGGCCAAACAGGCAGGATATAACCCCACCCACTTTGCCAAAGCACAGCCCCACACCACTAGAGGGATATCTTCAACCACCAACTTACCATCCTGAGCAAGGCCGAGTATAGCACACAAAGATCTCTGCCACGGCACGACCCAAGGGGGGCGCCAATCCAGACAGGAATATCACTTCAGTGACTCAACCCACTCAAGTGACGCACCCCTCCTAGGACGGCATGGAAGAGCACCAGTAAGCCATTGACTCAGCCCCTGTAATAGGGTTAGAGGCAGAGAATCCCAGTGGAGAGAGGGGAACCGGCCAGGCAGAGACAGCAAGGCGGTTCGTTGCTCCAGAGCCTTTCCGTTCACCTTCACACTCCTGGGCCAGACTACACTCAATCATATGACCTACTGAAGAGATGAGTCTTCAGTAAAGACTTAGAGGTTGAGACCGAGTCTGCGTTTCTCACATGGGTAGGCAGATCATTCCATAAAAATGGAGCTCTATAGGAGAAAGCCCTGCCTCCAGCTGTTTGCTTAGAAATTCTAGGGACAATTAGGAGGCCTGCGTCTTGTGACCGTAGCGTACGTGTAGGTGTGTACGGCAGGACCAAATAAGAGCTCTTTGTCTCTTCCCACGAGCCCGGTTGTGACAAAAACTCACACTCATTCTTATGTTTAATAAATGTATCGTATAGTGCACATATGTCAGAGTCAAGGCCCGCGGGCCACATCCGGCCCGCGAGAAGGTTTTTTACGGCCCCTGGGATGATCTTGATTTATATTAGAACCGGCCCGCAGACCGCAGCAAGCCGGCAGCCCGCAGATCTTTACACGCACCAATACTACATTTCCCACAATGCAACGGTGACGCACCGAGCAGTAGGCTGCTTCATTTCAATATTTATTGGCACAGCAGTCGTCAGCATCACAGTAAAATTAACTTTCAGATACCCATCAAAAATGGCAAAACGGAAGGTGGACACTGAGAAACGGGGTTTCAAACAAGGTGGGAGTCGGAGTATATGTTCACGGAGGTAGCTGGAAAACCTGTGTGTCTTCTGTGTGGAGAAAGTGTGGCGGTACTGAAAGAGTATAATCTGAGACGACATTATGAAACGAAACACGCGGACAAAAACAAGAATATGGACATGGAACAAAGGCTACAAAAGGCAGAGGAATTAAAACGAGGCCTCAAATCTCGACAGGCTCTGTTCAAAAAAGCCAAATCACAAGGCCAGGCTGCTGTCAAGGCCAGTTTTATTTGGCAGAAGAGATCGCTAAATCAGCCCGGCCATTTACGGAGGGGGATTTCATCAAAAACTGCATGATTAAAGTTTGTGACGAAGTTTGCCCAGAAAAAAGGCAACTCTTTTTAAATGTGAGTCTGAGCAGAAACACCATTGCCGAGAGAGTAGACCAGTTGTCCATCAATCTAAAAGAGCAGCTTGTGAAAAAGGGAAAAGATTTCATTGCATATTCCTTGGCTGTGGATGAGAGCACCGACATTTCTGACATTGCCCAGTTGTCAATTTTCATCCGCGGAGTGGACTCCAGCCTAAGCGTGACAGAGGAGTTTTTGGCTTTACGTCCATGCATGGCACAACTACGGGGCATGATTTGTATGAAGAGGTGTCAAGATGTGTAAATGAGATGGAGCTGCCTTGGGAAAAACTCGTGGTTTGACAACCGACGGAGCACCTGCGATGTGTGGACACAGGAGCGGACTGGTGGCGAAGATACGGGAAAAGATGCAAGAGGAAACGCGACAGGTGAGCTGACAGCTTATCATTGTATCATACACCAGGAAGCTTGGCGGTAAAGCCTTGAAAATGGAGCATGTAATGAGCATCATCACGCGCACAGTTAACTTTATCAGAGCCAAAGGTTTGAATCACCGCCAGTTCAAGGCATTTCTGACGGAGTTAGAAACGGAGCATGGTGATTTGCCTATCACACAGAGGTGCGATGGCTAAGCCAGAAAGTGCTTCAAAGATTCTTCGGAGCTTTCTTGGAGGATGGATTGCGTATTCGGTGCTGCCGTTCAGGCTAGCAAGAGAGATGGGGTAAAGACAGCATCCTAACTGGAAAGACGGCTGCGGTAGGTATCGATCATAGTGTGTGTTCTGTGGCGATAGATCAGTGCTTTTTGCTGATTTGTATGAGTTAATATTCGGAGAGTCAGTATGGAGTGTCTGATGCCTAGTATGATCACTGTTGGCTGCTGCGGGATTGACAGGATGTGGTCGATGGTGAGATCGAGAGTCCTTCTCTACTGGATAGTCTGTACAGATGTACAGAAGTGAAGCATTTAAAACCAAACTGACTCTGTGGGAGACGCAGATGCGGAAAGAGCTAGAATTTGGTCTGCACTTCTTCCCTCGAGCTGCCAGGACGATCTGAAGAGAAGCTCGCACTACGCGAGGTTTGCAGTTCCTCGAGTAGTTAGCGCAACAGTGGTCGTAGTAAAGATATGGAGTGTGGTATGTCTTTCTCCGCTGAGCTTTCGACAGCCGATTTGCTGACTGTTGAGAAGTCACCCAAAGATTAAATCTAGAATAGGAGTGGTAACTGTGTCTTCCCCCGTCTAGGCAGGTGTGATGTAGTTAGAAGAGCCCGAATTGGGCTGAGGTTGAGTGTGCGTGTCTAGTAGGAGAGCTCTCGCGCACCAAGGCTGCCCCGTAGATGAATCAGTTGTGAGTATGAATTGACCCCCAATGCATGATTTGCACTGAGGGCAAATATTGCGGCCCAGTGAGGTTGTGCCGGATGGGCGCCCGTTTCCTCCCCGACCACAATGCCCCCAGCTGCGCCCATCCAAAGGTGTGGAGCGTGCTTGCTTCTCAACAATCAGGGTGGGGTCTATGCTTGTTGGCCAGACAACAGATAGTCTGTGAGTTGTGAGTGTGTAAAATCAAAGCAGGTTTTTCTTTTTAGGTATGAACGTCTCTGTCGATAACAGAGGAGACTCTCGAGATCTGCGACGACCTAGAGTGATGAGTTAATTGCGACTAGTACTATGCGGGAGTGTCGTTCTGCTAGCTGACGGTCTCTGGGCCCGACTTCGAAATTCTTAGAGGTTATTTCCTGTCTCACTCAAGTATGCAGTACGTGTAATCCCCTGCCACGAGCCATACTTCTGTGACAACTTCTAGTGAAGAAACACTGAGCAGTGGATCAACCCAAACCAAGTATCACCCTCCCAATACCTCACAACATCCACTCAAGGCTTGGTTGTTCCCGTAGCGAAACAAGGTGAACTAGTGGCCACATCTAACCACACACGATTTGCTGTACTGAGTAAAATTGAACAGGCTATTCAGCGCATCACTGCTTTGAATGATTGTGATGTTACGTTGACTTGGACGCGGGCTCGTATAGCACTTACAGTGGTATTCAATTAACGATACATATCGAAAAAGTTGACACAACATAGATAGTTAGAAGGCAAGCAGGTTTGTTAATTTTCCTCTTTTGATACACACCTCCGTGGCTAATGAAGCACCTGAGGTCTCTTCCCACCTGTTGCCTACTAGCGTTATTCCTCCCTACCCTATAATAAAACACAACCCAAAACCAACATTTTTATAGTGTGTCTTCTCTAGATTGTGAGGTGAAGCTTGAGCCCTAGATCAATTCTAAATAGATCTCTTATCGAGCTTAGTGTGTGACCTTCTGCTGCGCTCATCCCTCTAAGTCAGTGGATGTTACAACATCATGGTGAAGATATTGACAATAGGCCAAATTGGATAGTTCATTTTACTTCCAAAGCTGCAGTGATGGGACAACACAGTATGGATGAATGATCAGTAGTTGACGGGATATAAATAGCACTCCCACAGCAATTCTACATAAATCTGCCCTCTATATACTAAACAAAAAAACAATTGAAATGTCTATCAAAAGTCATTGTGATCGTAAGTGGATTTTTACAAAATTCCTAACATAATTCCTAAATGTTACTTATAGTAAAATATGGATATACCCCCCCATAGTTTCCATGTGAACTCTTCATATGTGACAACTACATCGGAATAAACTGTCATCCATTTAGTATCAAAATATATCAAATTACCTGAAAATGACCACAATGGTCCCCCTTCTGGTGGCGAAAGTATAAACACCTTAAACTAACAAAACAGGGCTGATAAAACTTCTGGTGTTCAGGAGTTTATGAGAAAAATCGATGGTACTTTATACATTGTCATAAATGACGCTGCAGTGATGAGATCACGAACACAGTGAGCTAAGGCAACATGGAATTATCAGTGTCGAGCCAGTGAGTAAAAATACTCACTCAACATTTAAAGAAGATGTGCATTTTCCAGTTACAGATACCATACTTGAAAGTGAGTGGTATCACTTTAGCATTTAGAAACCCACATGGAAACGAGAGGAATTTTAAGGAACTACAAATAGTATACACCCTCCACCAAGCGATTGATGCTCCACTTTGAAACGTGCCAAAATCCAAACAACAGTAGTTAACTAAAACACATAGAAAAATTCTGCTAAAATATGAGTATTGTGAGCATTGAACCTGCCTTGACAAGGATCGATCAAGCCCTCGAACAATTGTCCCCAGACAGACACAGGCTTGAGTTTGCGAATCGACAGGTATTATTAAACCCCTTACACAGGCTAGCTGTGTTGGCTCTGCCTTACGCACAACGCTCAAATATATAAATGGAATGACTTAATCCATCACAAGCAATATCTGGGTACCGTTCTCTCTTTGTGAAACCCAGACTTATAGGAGTAAGAGGAGAAAATTCTAGATACTGTCTAAGTAATCCGGGTTCTGAACGCTTCCAATGCTCCGAGATCCACCCTAGCACCAATATAAAACCTCCCCTTCCATCACCCAACTCCGACCCAAACCCGTACCAAGCGAATGCCAACTAAATCACATTGCCAGGCTATCTCTGTGAATTTGTGTACATGATAGCAGGTTGATTGGCATGTCGGACCCCGCGAACCAACTGGTACTGGTCAGTACAACACACTGACACATCCCTAACTAGAATGCTGGCCTAAACACATAAAACAACACAGCTTCTGATTCGGGAATCGTCTTGAGCAGTATGATTTAAATAGATGGATTTTATTGAGTGCTACATTGTCAATCTCCCCCTATATATTTGCGATTTTACCGGGGACTTATTCAATTTTGTACTCACCCACAGCAAATTCTCCATAACATCTTCTATGGTGGGTCACTTAACCCAATAACCCGTAAAAACTAATATTAAATACATAGTGGTCTGATAATTCAAAACAATCACACATACTCTTGTCAGACTTGATCTCAGTCTTTCTAAGGGAACCACGTGGATACCCACATGTGAAACACAACTAATTACTAAGTCTTTAACCACATCTGCGTAACAAGTTTCCCGCCCCTACACTGCGTGGAGTACCCAACAATCGACGTCATCGTCTGTGTAGCGCCTATCAACTAATTCTTTTTTGTTATTGCCCTCCTCTGTCCATAAACATTGACCCTTTGACCACCCCTTATAATATATATTTTTTACGTCACGAGCGGTAGGCGTGGCGAGTGTGTCTTAAAAAGGTTCGCATGCATTCTCCATCGCAGTCAGAGGTCAGGACTGAGCGTTACCCACTCCATCATGCTGGTATGGCTGGCCCAGGGTTTTACCAATCGATGGGCAAACCAAATATTTAGAGGGTGTGCCGGCGTCCGTAGTCCTTTAAGCATAGAGGGCAATGCCTGTTAGTGTGACGTGATAATCTAGTGACGGAACGCAATGCTGTTAGTGTGAACGTATAATCTAGTGGACGGAACGGCCTTCTTTCAGCAGCAGGCAACAGTTAATTCCAGCGAACCTCAGGTTAGCTGCTAGACAAGATAGCCTAGACCCAGAAAGCTCTTGAACGCTTTAGTGGTATATTAGCCAGCTGGTATTGTTTAAACCCTTTCTGTACGTCTAGTAGTTATCCTATTTAATTTTCATTATTTACGAAGAGTTGAAGGTGTGTTACCTTATTCCAGCTAGCGGGCTGGTTAACGTAGCATTAGCCTAGCTAAGCTAATGTAACATCTTCCGATCGCATGAGTTACACTAATTTCTCTCTTCCTGCTGAAGAAGAGACGGTCTGTTGGAGGGCGGAGAAGAAGCTCTCATCAAAGAGGAGGAGGAAGAGAAGGATTTACAATACAAAAACAAAGTAGAGGGCTGAGGCTGTTACCCTGAGAAGAGAGAGAAAGAGGTAGCGTTTACATGTGAAAGAAGAGCATGCTTGCAGATGAAAGAGGAGGAGGGTGTTACAGTAAAGAGGACTGATGTAGGAATAAGAAGTTTGAGGAAGGTCTCTTTCCAGTTAATTGTTGACATTATGTTGACAATAGCAGCAAAGTTCTGTAGCTGAGGGGTCCGAGGAAACTAAACGGCTCAAATCGGTGCGGGCAACAAAGGAAGAGTGAGTGTCTTGGGTTAAGGCCGCGGCTTTACCGAAGAGGAGACTGTTACAATGATCAAAAAACTCAAGTCATCCGGGTAAGGTGTCAGTTGTAACAATGCCCCCCGTTGCAAGCAAAAGCGTAAGAGAGAAAAGGACGTTTTTCAGTGAAAGAAGGAGGGGTAACCGATAACGCTAGAAAATTACAGGTGAAAGAAGAGGCTTTTTTCTTACAGAGTGAAAGAGGTAGGAGTCGAAATCCGATGTGGGGTGTTACAGTAAAAGATGAGGAAAGGATAGATTCACATGAAGTTTCTGGGAAGCTGAACGTCGGACGAAGGCCCTAGACCCGCTCAAGCCGCCCCATTCGAACTCACCTTTAGATTAATTGGAAACACTGGAACTGGCCTGCCCAAATACGGTCAAATCGGAAGAAGAACGCTGAGGAAATGAAGAACCCTGGATATCTGGGCCCGATTTTCCCAAACCGCCCAAATCATCAATCGTGGCGCACCCCGATTCCACTAATGCTCTTTTCGTGTGAATGGAAGGGCAATCGTTCCTGCAAGGACATCTGATTCAACACTCGTAGTGGAAAGCCTTCCCAGAGATGAATGAGGGACTGTCCTATAAGCATCTAGCACGCCTAAAGGGGGCTCCATATTATATGCCCAATTATTTTTGGGAATGAGAGCATGTCTTCAACAAGCAGGTGTCCACATACATTGGCCATGTAGTGTATATTTTCAGGGTGACCAGGCATAGACACAGATAACAAAAAATGTATTCATGTGTTGTCTGTAGAGAAACACCACCCTGATGGAAAGAGGGAGGATCGTTCTTCGCCAGAATCAGACCGAAAGTACCTCCTATCCCTGACGCAGAGAGGAGAGCATCTTCCCAGATGGAACAGTGGTCAAGCTCTCAGAGTAAGATACACATACAGTACTTGCCTCTATTTTATGAAGGAGTAAAAAGTTTAACAAATGCTGCATTTTTATATGTTGTGTGTGTGTGTGTGTGTTGTTTGTGTGATGTGTGTGTGTGTGTAGAGTGGTAGTGTTTGTGTGTATGTTGGTATGTGTGTAAGGCCTGTGTGTGTGTGTGTGTGTGTGTGTGTGTGTGTGTGTGTTCTGAAACTGTAGAAGTGGAGAGAAAACAGTGGAGTTCAACAATGGCCAAAGAGAGATCCATACGTCCCAGTACAAGCGGAGGGAATATCCTGATGGAACATTGAAGACGGTGTATTCTAATGGAAGGCAAGAGACCAAGTTCCCCTCGGGCAGAGTACGCATTAAGGACAAGGATGGCATTGTCATAATAGACAAGAAATGAAGAACATAAGTTTTATGTTTTTCAAGCCTTTATACCAAATAAGCAATGCTCCATTGTGTTTGACTGTAGCTATTTTCCTGTGGCATATTTGATCATTTTCTAAGTGCTTGTGTTTAAACAGACATTTTTAAATTGTGTATGTTTATTATTCATAAATCATTGTACACTAAATAAGTACTACTAATCAATACAATACATTTGTGTTGAAACTATTTTGTAGAGATCTTTGAATGTCCATACTGCTCTCTTGAAGGAATATATTTCTTATTTTTGCATGGCAATGTCATAGCCTTCTTGACCTCTTCATTTGTGTCAGCAGGATTCTTATGTTGCACAGAATGACAGATTATTCATGAGGTCCCCACATATCCCTTGCCTCTCAAACAACAAGACTGACATGTAGGTTAGGGCTAATAACTTACTGACCTGGGCCCGGTTTCCTGCTGAGGAGTATTTCTGTCTGTAATAAAGCCCTTTTGTGGGGAAAAACTCATTCTGATTGGCGACTGGCTCTTCAGTGGGTGGGACCCCTGCCCAGGCATGTGAAATCCATAGATTAGGGCCTAATTAATTAATTTAAACTGACTGATTTCCTTATATGTATGTATCTCAGTAAAATCTTTGAAATTGTTGCATGTTGCATGTTGCGTTTGTATTTTTGTTCAGTATAGATACAAAATAGGTTATTTTGAAATTGTGGACAAATTACAAGGTTTCTTTTCCATATAATGTGTGTTTATACTGTATACTTTCGTGTTTTTACACATTAATGTTTAGGCTGTGCTAATAATAAATTATTCCAAAAGCTTAATTCCKAAAAATGTTCAGTTGCTCAGTTAGTTTGACAAGTGGCACTCACTAAGTAGAGGAGGTCCCCAAAACAAAGACCCAAAATCCTTTTTCTCTTTGCATCTATCCAACTCATCTTCCGTCCCTCTCTTCTGTTTGTGGCTAAAACCTGACGCTAGCTGGCTGATGAGCTTGTGAACCTCGTGGACTGCAGTCTTAACGTTGAGCTTGTCCCACGACGCCTTCAGTGTGACCTCATTAAAAGGAAACGTCAGTATGAAGTCTCCCACACGGAGTGGTGGGGTGCTCTTATCTTGGCTTTTAGGGTCCCATGGGAATTTAGGAGTCTTGTACTTTTGAATGTGAATGGCAGGTAGCTTACAGCAGCCCCCGGCTGGTTGCCTTGAGGCCTGCCATGGGCTAACAAATGTTGACAGGTTTCTGTCATCAAACTCTGACTCTACGTCTGTAACCTCAGACCACTGGATGGCCTCTGTCATCTGTGAGAGCACTGGATGTGTCTTTCTGTTTCCAGTTACAGCTGCAGTCTTTGAATGTGGGATGAGTATTGGATTCAGAGCCGAGCCCTTGGTGTTGCTTATGGAATTCCTTGCAGAGCGGATCCGGTTCATCTCAACTGATGGAAAGTATCTCATACTGTCAGAAAACGTAGAATGGATGCTGTGACTTTTCTTCTTTGCTGGGTGGTGCTCACACCTAGACTTGGGGAGCAACATTGGGGACTGCAGAGACTGGCTGCCTAGATAGCACGGGCGTTTGTACTTCTGTTTGAGATATCCTCTCTGTCTAACGCTGTCCATGGACTTGTAGTTCATCAGATCAACCAGATCATTGAGAAGTACTTTCTTGACTGTCATGTCTACTTGGCAGTCGATGGTGAGAGCAGGGCTGTAGTTAACCTCTAGTAGCCATGGCTTATATTTGGCATCAATTAGGATGTCAAACCCAAAGAGCTCAACACTGTTGGGACTGGAAGGTACGGATGGGGCTATGGTGAGCAAAGTTAGTGTGACAATGTTGTTGATCTTTTGCCAGAGGAACAGTTCATTGATACCTTGGCTATGAAGATAGCAGCGGAATTTACTCATAGTCCACTTACATCCTTGTCCCACTCTCTCTTTGTCTGTTGTGTAGAAGGGGCCAAACTTATTAATGCTCGTGTTGGTCAGGTGAGAATAAAGGTTGTCCAAAGATGTCAAATTGTATTTCTCAGTCGCAAAGCGTACCAATCCCTCCTGATGCATGTAGATGGTGAGGGGCTGAAAACTTTTCACACAAACATAGATCCGAAGGTCAAATTTGTATCCTGAGATGAGGAGAGGATTGCTGATGTATCTCTGAACGATCACTGAGGAGTCATACACCAAGTCTCTGATGTCCTCAAAGATAAAGACGCCCCTGCCTCTTGATAGATCCACTGGCTTGCAGATCCAATACCACGACCTGCCTCCATTCTTCAAACGGTGCTTGGTGTACTCTGCCAGAAACCTGGTGTAATCATTGGGGAGGATGAAAGTTGTCGGGCTGAAGTTGTAAAGACCCGAGCCGAACGTCCCTCTCATTCTCTTCAGGTTTCTGGCCAGGCAATCCTTACGGGTGATGCCCACAGTCTTGGGGTGATGGTTGAGTCTCTGCCATGGCAGTATGTTCTCATAGTCTGAGTTGTGGAAGGCTGAGGTCCGCCAGTAGAGGTTCCAGTCTCCCTCCTCATGCTCCTGCTCGTCATACTCCTCCCAGCCTCTCTCCAGCAGCACCTCTCTCACCAGCTCTGGGGCTCCCTCGTGTAGCCGGAACACCAGGGATGTGGGGCCACACAACCCTGCGGCCATACCAGGTAAGCAACAGTCTGATCCTTCACTAAAAAACAACAGTACCATTATATTGATGAGGTTACAAAATGAGTCAGTTTATTCCTAACTTGGAAGGTAAACTGTTGCCATCAGACCACTCCCTTACACTCCCTTATTATTTCTTAGAAATTGCTCTTTGCTTGTAAGATATTTGTGAATACATTTGAATTGAAAACAATCATTGCAATTCAAATCATTTTGTTCCTATGCAATCAAACCTAGGCTGTAAACTTCTAGTCTGGGGGCCAGTCTCTGTAACATCCAACTCTTTGTACTCCGTGCTTGGTACCAGTCTCTGTAACATTCCACTCCTACTCCGTGCCATGCGCCAATAGAAGACAATAGCTAAACAGACTGGCAGTGGCAACCAACCAGGCTAGCAGGCTTCACACATGGGCGTTAGAATTCAACATATGATTAATGAACCTCGATTACCGTCACACATCTCACTGAAATTGTCCAATATCGTATTTACATTCTACCTACCTTGATGAGAGATCTCTTCTTTTTAAACACAGGCACATCTCGCCCGGTCCCGAGCTTTCTTCAGTTCTGCGAGTGTTATTAAGACCTCCACGCCTGCCGGTCATCCGTGTTGCTAGGTGAACCCACTGCCGCGCGAAAGAGTGTAGCCTAGTCATGTGGTTCGAGCAGGACAGGTGGAGGTCAGTTTTTCATGATTCAATGTAGCCTACAGTAACAATGGATGTGACTTCAATTCGATTTGAAGTCAATTAGCCGACATTTGAAGACATAGTCAACGATTTTTACCGAAAAAAAGTTTTTACCACTTTTACTGGTGAATACTGAAGACATGAAGTTCAAGTTGTTGTTTTTGCTACCCACATTCATACCGAAATACTTTGGTAGCTGGTAACATCAGTTAATAGGCAGTAATACACTATTTAAACCTTGTAAAAAGAACCATGTTGACCCCGCTACCAACATAAGGGACCGCTATACATATAACCTATACTTGACATACTAAAAATTGTATGTATATTTCTCATAATTTTCACAGCATACATATCTATTTACATGAGAGCTGTAATTCCACATTGTCTATTTAATACAGTCAAGATTTGTAGACTTCTACTACGTCTTGTAGTTTCTGTGGTCAGGTCAATGTTATATCCCTCTACAGTTTGGACTTAATTTCCCCCTCTGTAGAATTTTTTCTCTGTTTGAATTCCACCCCACCATGATTTCCAGAGAGGAAGTTTCTGAGCGCATAAAACACTACAAATCCCACTGACTCCCATAGTCGATAGTTAGCAAATGCTACCTCCTTCTGGTCATAAAAAAGAACTCCATAGAATGCTGAAAAATGGAAAGAAAGCTTACATTTTTTGTTCCATCTGAACAGCCGGTAAAAGTTATAACATTGGTGGCTCAGTGAACTATGGACAGGTCAGTAACCTTGTCTGAAAACTGTTAGCTTCCAGAATAAATGCACAGCACAGTTTTTTTGTTTGTTTGTTTTTAGCTCAGAGGGCTAACAGTCTTGAGGCATGTGGGTGACCTGGATTCAATACCTAGTTGGTCACACATTATTAAAGGTTAGGCAATCATGACTACAGGAAAAGGGTAACTCACCCTTGATTTGTGTCTGCCATACAGCATCTGCATTGCCCCAGAGAGCAGGAAACACAAATAACACAGGCAGCTATTCTGGGTGAGGCCTCCAGAACAGACCCAAGATAAGGGCTGCGTGTCACTGAAGCTGGAAGAGAGTTACACTAATACCGTAAGTAGAAGTGGATCATCAAAGTGATTGTTGATATGTTAAAATGTATCGTCTGGTGTTTACATTGTCCCCCCTTACCAAATGAAATAATGCTTCTCTTCCAATGTATTGTGACAGATTCCCAAAAAGTATAGAGAATAGGGAAGTTGTGGCACCAAAGCAAATCATTACATAGCCAACAAAATGTATCCCCAAAGCACATGTGGCATAACTCTAAAAGCTACATAATGTGGTCAGATACAGGGTTTTTCCTGAACAAAACAAATGTCTTAGTTTTWGTGATTTTAAAATATGTTTTAATTACTATTGTCAGCTTTAAGGAATATGTTTCGTAAATGTGCGTACTAACTTACACCAGTGTAGTCCGCAGTAAGGAAACCCACCTCCAGATCAATGTCTGAGGTCAAAAGGAGGAGAAAAACTTGTCTCTTATCTCAAAGTTGTTTGAATGTGTCAAGTTATACAGTACATAAGGGCGCTTTGTTGCCCTTAGAGTCCAGTTTATTTTTGCTGTTTATGTTATCCAGGAATGCAGCCACCGGAATCATTGCCAGAAGATTAACACCAGCAGAATATACAGTAGATATTTCTGCTGTGATGTTTGTATAGCGCGAGAGGAGGGGATTGTTTCAGTGATTGACATATGATTGATATGGTTACAGTGGGGTAAACATAAGGTATGTCCTCCTATGATTACATTTTTACAGGGCAGCTCACATAGGCAGCAGCCTGACAGAGTGTTCACAGACTTGTCATCAGGTCTGGTGGAGTTTATAATTACTGCGCTAGAGCTTCCAGTACTGGACACTCCACAGAGCTGAGCTTCACCTTGAGTTACATTCACTGTAAGGAGAGAGAGACAGGTCACATTTCTGTGAGACACAATAAGAAAGGATATGAAGCTGAATCTCTGTTACTTCCCCGGTTTCTGTGTTGTTGTGGGTTTGTATGTATATGTATGTATTTCAGGAAATGGCTTCCTGGATTCCCCCAAGCAGCTGATTGGTCAGGCCCATTGCAGATTGGAGCTGACCCTGACCTCTCCTCGGGGGATACAGCTGTCTGCAATTACAGACTCCTTCTCCAGCTGTATAAAAGCCTGTGTTCCTTTGCTCAGAAAAAGAGCTTCTGGGTATGCCCCAGTATTGTTTGTTGCGCAGACAGAGCTTGTTGGTGTGTTCTGTGTTGGTTGTTGGTATGTTCTGTGTTGGTTGTTGGTATGTTCTGTGTTGGTTGTTGCTCAGATAGGTTTTGTTAAGTATTTTGTAGTCGCTGCTTCTGAGGTATGTGTGTGCCAATAGGACGCAGTGTTTTTGATTATTGGAATTGTCTACTTACATTTGTATTATTCTGTTTAATTTGTTCCCAAAGGGGAAGGCACCTTGGGAGTGCTTAGGCAAGAGGCATGTGGGCATACATATACCCATAGTATGTACTCTGTCTATGCACACTAGGTAAGACCTGGGTGGACCATCCCCCCCTGTATTTTGGGTAGTGCGCCAGCTGGTTCTAGTTAGGTAAGTTGTGGGTAGGTAAGGTAGGAGAAGGGGCTCTTTAACTTTTACTTTCTTTGCTTTGGTTCCGTCCAGGGCCTTTTTCCCTGAAGGAATAAATTGTGAAGGAATAAATTCCCTGTTAATGGTATAATTCTGTCTGTCATCCTGACCCGCACCTACAGTCACATACCTCTTTCACTCCACGGGGAGTTGAGTGTAGCAGGGTGTTGCGTTCCCCCCTCCAAGAGCCGTGCGTAACAATCTCTTTATGGGAAGTTGATTATTTGTCTGCTGTTTTATGGTAAGCCATCATATAACATTTATGAACACTGCACAGGTAGTTAAAATGTTTAGTTATCTGTGCTTGTATCTTGGCCAAATATAAGGGATGACATCAGATTTCCCCATACAGAAGACAACTGGTACAAGAGGGGAAAATATCCCAAAGTAGTGATTGACTACATCCTGACTTTTTGTTTTGTGTTCTTCTGCCTACAGGTTGCCTGTAGTGGTGAGATATGTGATGGCAGCAGACCACAGTGGCGATCCTCCCAAACAAATTATCACTGAGACTGGGATCAGGCTCACCCTGAAAGAAAACAGCTCAGTAAGCAGCTGCTCTTTGCAAAACAAAGATATTTAGTATTTATTAGATTGAATTGACATACTGTATGCCTGGGCTCACTGAGAGCAAGATCATCATACCATTATGGAAAGAAGCTTCCAACTGTATAGATCACATTGCTGCAACAATAGTCCATTTGCAGCCCAAGTCGTATAAGGCTTGGTGTGAGAAACAGAGGACAGGATAATGCACGAATAGGCAATGCTGACTGATGCAACTCCCATCCCCTCTGAGTTCAAACTATTCTGAAAAATCTAACATCCTTTGGGATTTACTAACAGAATATATTTACTATAAATGCAATCCTATGAATAAAAAAACAACCTGTTGGTCTCAGTAGTTCCAGATGTACTACTGACTAACCACCTGCAAAGACTCTGACATATGATATAATTGGTTATGGGATATTTACCTGCAGGCTCTAGAGACTTCCAGTTGCTGTGAACATCAGCAGTAATCCACAAGAAACAACACATACATTGTTCATATTTCTTCCCATTTTCCTCAAAAAGAAGGATCAGTTAATGACAGAAACACTAAGAATCTATGAAATCCTCTATATCCAGACACATTTGCAGACACTTGAAGATCGATCCTTTGGACTGGAACAGACATATACTTACAGCCCAGTGCTAACATTAAATATCTGCTCGGTAATAAATAGTTTTGTATCGATAGTGTTCTCACTTGGTGTAGGGCTAATCTATTCACCATATTCCACTGAAAAACAAAGTGTCACTGAGCAGCAGAACTCCCATAAGGGTGTATAGCTTGGTATTCACACAGAGAAAACGGCTACAAGCGAATGCTATTACATATCCCACAGCCTCCCATAGGCGATAGTTGGCAAATGCTGCCTCCTTCTGGCCATGGAAGAGAACACCATAGAGTGCTGAAAAATATATAGAGTATTTAATCAAGCTCAAATAATTCATTGTGCCTTGCTTGTAATGTGTTATGTTTCTATGGAAGGATCTGAATGCAAAAATATAGTAACTAACTCACCATTGGTTTGTGTCTGCCACACAGCGTCTGCCATGCCCCAGAGGGCAGGAAACACAAAGAACACTGGCAGCTGGTCTGGGTGAGGCCTCCAGAGCAACAGACCCAGGATACAGCTAAACTGGGTGATTGTGGCTGCCAGAGGAAAATTACAGTATTTATATGGCCGGTGATGAGTCTTATAGTATTGATATTGTTCAAGAGAGATCTCACTAAACTATTTAACTTGATTCTTACCCAAAGCGAAAAGAGCTACCCGTCCAGAATATTGTGACAGACGCCCAAATGCGTAGGAAAACAGGGAACTTGTGGCACCAAAGCAAATCATTACATATCCAACAAAATGTAGTCCCAAAGCGCAGGTCACATATTCCTACGAGAAGTCAACAGAATCACTTCAGTACCCTACAGTATCTATAAAGAATATCGGATTGTTATTAGACGTACTGTACCTTGGTGTACTCCCCATTGAGAAAACCCAACTCCAGACCAATGTAGGCAGTGACTGGGATCAAAAACACCTGACGCCTATTGTTTAGCTGTTTAAACGTGGCCAAGAAAGTGCTGCAGAATGGCTCCTTGTTGCTTCTAAACTCAAGTGTCATATCTCGGTCAATGTTATCCAGAAACACAGCCACTAAGAGCATGGCCAGCACACCTACGCCTGCAAAAACCAAGACGCAACTTGATTAAAACTGCATTATGAAACACTGTATGTTGGCTTGGCTATCGTAAGTTGTTTAGCTGATGTACTGCTGTCATTGGGAAGTAGGCTCACCAACATAGCAGCCCATCAGAGTGTGCACTAATCTCTCCGGTGGTCTGGTGGAGTTGCCTGGGGCCAAGCTGATGTTGCCACAGCTACCCACTCCACAGAACTGTAGATCACTCTCACTGATGTTGACTGGAGAGAAATACAGTAGCAAACACAATAAAACACAATTTGTAGCGAGAAAAGGCGCAACTCACTGACACAGCATTTCAATGCAACATAGAATGTGTGAGTCGATAGTGTAAATGAGTCAATATTGTGAATTACATACAAGATGTAGCTTAGTAGATAAGGTATGCCATGCCACGTTTTGCCTCTTTACAGTGGAAGTCCATTATTGTCACACTGACCTGAGGTTGAGTCTTACCCGAAGACAATGGAGGACATTAGATTTCCCCAGACTGCTGAAGACTGGTACAGCAGAAACAAGATCCCAAAGTACTGGGTTATCACATCTTGGTTCTTCTTTTTGTCCTTTTCCGCTTGTTTTCTACCATTTATGGTAAAATAGGTGCTTGTAGCTGACCATAAAGGAGATTCCCCTAATCCAAGGATTATTGAAGTAGGGAGCAGGGTTTCCCTAAGAGAGACAAGGCAGCACAGTATAATACAGTACAGTGAGCAATCAGGAGACTAGATAGAGGGGTTGTGTGTCCTATTGGGGTGCATGGGAATTTCAGTTTAGGCTCACGCAATGGACACTAAGGCATTTCAGATTAACCTTTACATGATTTACTATGTGGGCGATTTACTATGTGGGCACATGGAGGAGAAGGTGTAATGATGTGGGGGTGCTCTCCTGGTGACACTGTGATTTATTTAGAATTCAAGGCACACTTAACCAGCATGGCTACCACAGCATTCTGCAGCGATACACCATCCCATCTGGTTTGCTATAATTTGTTTTTCAACAGGACAATGACCCAACACACCTCCAGACTGTGTAAMGGCTATTTGACCAAGAAGGAGAGTGATGGAGTGCTGCATCAGAAGTCCTGGCCTCCACAATCACCCGACCTCAACCCAATTTAGATGGCTTGGGATGAGTTGGACCGCAAAGTGAAGGAAAAGCACCCAACAAGTGCTCAGCATAGGTGGCAACTCCTTCAAGACTGTTGGAAAAGCATTCCAGATGAAGCTGGTTGAGAGAATGCCAAGAGTGTGCAAAGCTGTCAACCACGCAAAGGGTGGCTACTTCGAAGAATCTCAAATATATTTTGATTTGTTTACACTTTTTTGCTCACTACATGATTCCATATGTGTTATTTTATAGTTTGATGTCTTCACTATTATAGTACAATGTAGAAAATAGTAAAAATAAAGAAACATTTGAATGAGTAGGTGTTCTAAAACTTTTGACAATGTACTATATGTTTTGTCAGTAACCATTTCTCTTATCTGTTCAATAAATCTCAGCACTGTCTCTCTAAAGATGACTGCTGAGCTCAGTTGTGTTGTCATGTAACTCTAGTAACATATCTTGTTATCAGGTTTTATTATAGGTCAAGAGCCTATAATTTTGTAACAAGCTAGGAATGTGTAGGTGTGGACATTTTGTCACAAAGCAAAGCCACATCATACATAACATAGTATTACATATTTTTCAGTAATAGCTTTACCATCCTGGATAGAAGTTTCCAACTGTGTACACAACATTGCATCCCATCGCAGCAACAATGGTCCATTTGCAGCCCATGTATTTTATAACCAAGGGGGCAACAAACATGGAGGACAGAATGATGGAGGCAAACTGCACACTTGCTGAGGCCACACCTACTCCTTCTTCAGTGTTCAAACTGCTCTGTAACGTAGTAGTAAAAGACAAGGAACAAAGTTTATTCATACAGCTTTTATGAACAACAGTTATGGAACCCCCAGTAATAGTTATGACATTGACTGGGATAGGCCTATTTGTTTAACATATAAAGCTTTACGAAGCATTTGAAGACATTGTCTACATAAGTGAATGTCATAAACAATAACAAATTAGAGATTCCAACCATACTAATAAAATAACAGATGAGGCTCATATATTGATCTGGTTTGGGGTATATGCACGCCTCAATGTAATTCTACCAATACTTACCTGTTGATTCCGAAGGCTTACAGTTGCTGTAAACAACAGCAAGAATCCAAAGGATACAACCAGGACATTTTACATACTTTGGCCCATTTTCTCTATGGTTATGCTTGTCGATATTCAACAGTGGTTGTGAGTCAGGGGGTCAATACAGCAGTTCATGATGTGCAATCTAATATAAGCTCAGAGTAGCTACACTTTGGCCCTGAAGTACGTCAATTAGTCATTTATGAACTTAATTGTTCTGCAATACGCAACTAATTGAATCATGTCGTTGATGCAATGTTTTTATTGGTGGGTTTTGTAAAACCATTTTTAAATCAGCTCTATGCCTTAATAAAGCAATGTGGTAAGTCAGACATATGATTAAAATGAGTGCCTTGTCACAGTTTGATGTCCCAAGTGTGGCTTTTCATTGGAGTTGTATTAAGAAATACCCCTACAATGAACACAGTGATAAATACAGGAGCATGTATCACTGTAAAAAATAGCAGTAGTGAGAGATTAAAGAAGTAATTGTACATTCATTCCCTTTTGTATTTCCAGACACCATCAAAAGCAAAGCACACCATAAGTCTTTCACTGAAAGGTAAATCKGTTGTTTTTATTGAACATTTGCTTGTGGTTGAAGAAGCACAGAGCCACCCTGAGTAGCCTCATTGTAAGCCAAAAACAATTATGTAAGGGAAGTTTCATTATTCGTGATGACCCTGCTGTGCTCTACCACTCGTATTGTTGCCACAAAGACTTTGGACTACAGAACAACTGGTTATTAAATCGTTTTAACTCCATGGTAGATTCAAGTTTGTAATCTGCTTCATTAGTGACTCAGTACTGTATTCCACTCTCAGTTACAGTTTAGCATAACACGATGTAATTTGAATTCAACATAGCAGCCATGACATAAAAATAAAAATACATTTTTAAAATCTGAATTGTACAGGGATTCTGCATAAAAAGTGCAACCAGAGAAAATTAATACACATAATTCAGGGTCAAGATGTTGTGAGAATAATACATTTATAGAGATCCACAAAACCTCTCATTTTGTCACACTAGAAAAGTCTCCCATTGGGGTTGGCATATGACAGTGGCAGAATGGTGATCTCCAGATCTCTCTCACTAGGTGTCATTCCCTCACATACTGTACATAACAAATCCATGTCTTGTCTACAAGCTGGTCTGATTGAGGATGTGATGTCCCTTTGCTGAGAAGTCTGTGTCGTATATTCCCTCCTCCACTGGAAGAGTAGGATTCTTGCGTTCTTGGAACTCCACCCACAAATAGGTTACCATGGAGAGGATCAGAACTCCCAGGAGGATGTAGAGCTTGATGTCCAAACAGATGAA
The DNA here is from genome assembly GCF_002910315.2 of Salvelinus sp. IW2-2015. NCBI lineage: Eukaryota > Metazoa > Chordata > Actinopteri > Salmoniformes > Salmonidae > Salvelinus > Salvelinus sp. IW2-2015. The sequence continues at coordinate 13,318,707 of NC_036854.1, read as the reverse complement.
GGTACTGTAGGCGAAGGCTATAACGAATCCCAGGGATTCCCACATACGGTAGTTAGCGAATGCTGCCTCTTTTTGTCTGGGGAAGAGAACCCCGTACAGTGCTGCAAACAAGAACAAAACCCTTGTTACCTCAGTCCTGGACAAAATGTTTGATGTACCTAACATGTAATACATAAATGATAGCTCAACTCACAGTTGGTTTGTGTCTGCCACACAGCATCTGCCAGGCCCCAGAGGGCAGGAAACACAAAGAACACTGGCAGCTGGTCTGGGTGAGGCTTCCAGAACAACAGAGCCAGGATACAGGAAAAGTTGGTCACTGCAGCTGTAAGAGAGGTGAGTAGTGAGTGATTTTGACTTTACATATGAGTTCTGCAGATGTAGGATCTAAATTATAATCCACATGTCCTGTTGCTGCAGGATTATGTTCCTGCTGTAGCAAACTGGCAAAAAATTAAGATCCACATCTGTATACCAATGAAAAGGTTAATGTCTTTATTGGAAAGCTCTTCTTACCCACGCAAAACAGTGGGGCTCTTCCAGTGTATTCTGCCAACCTCCCAAACATAAAGGAACATAACGAATTTGCGGCTCCAAAACATATCATCGCATATCCAACATAATGGATTCCTAATGCACAGGTCACATAGTTCTGCAATGGAAACACACCAAAGGAAGGTCACACGCATTACTTTTAGTCACTCTTACGTTGATTAAGAATTCTTCCATGTTAGATTCCTAGTGGCAGAGTATGAACCATATGTCTTGTCGTCACCTCACCTTTGTGTATTCACCGGAGAGGAAACTCTGTTCAAAGCCACTGTACATGGTCAAAGGGATGAGAATGACGAGTCTCTTGTCCTTCAGGAGTGTGAATGTGGCCAGGAAGGTGCTCCAGAATGGTTCCCTGTTGTCCCTGAACTCCCGGGCCTGATCTCTGTCTATGTTATCCAGAAATACTGCCACTATGATCATGGCCAGCACACCCACTCCTGAAACACAACAGTTGCACACATTGAACATAGTCGCAGCAGAACATTTCACTAGCATCAACCTACAACACTGAGGAACAATAATAAGTTCTTACCAATATAGCAGCCGACTAGCGTCCAAACCAATTGTTGTGCTGGCTTTTTGGTCGTGGAGTTTGAATTGATATCAGCACACACACCTGCACCACAATATTGTAGAGCTTCCTCGGAGATGTTAGCTAGGAGGACATAAAGATATTATGACAGATAGTACCATAGAGGATGGTTGGGCAAGAACAAGTGTCATAAATGTAGACTACACATGATTGACTTTAGCCTACAGTTAGCCTTTAACTTAAAAATGTTACTACTTTCACAAACAAGTTGCATTTGTTCTGTGTGCGCATGTGTACGTAAGTGTGTGTATGTGTGCACTTCCTTCTTACTTATATTTGTATCTGAACCGAATATCAACGACGACATGAGGTTTCCCCATACAGCCGAAGACTGGAATATCAGGAAGAATATGCCAAAGTATTTATTGATAACATCCGCTGCCTTCTTGTTTTCTTTAGGGGCCTGCAGGTTGCCGCTGATGGTGAGAAGGGTACACTTGGCAGACCAGAGTGGAGACCCTCCCATACCCAGGATCACAGAGGTGGGGATCAGAGTATACCTGAAAGAGGACAGATTGATATGGTTAGCATCAGACACCCTGCCTACTGTTTGTAAGCTTAAATCTCTACTGACAGACCAGGAAGCATAGCAGACCAGGGTAGGATTCATACAATGTGTGTAAACAACTTTGCCAATGGACACTACTCTCATATGATTTGTTTCATTAACTCACATTAGAGTAATAATCCCAACTCTACTTGGTAATAACAAGTTAATACACACAGTCACATTCACCCTCACTCACACACTCATTACTGACGCCACACACTTATACCCACATGCACACACGCCCTCACTCCTACGCTGCGTCTAAAATCGATATATTACGACCATTATGCTGCTGTTCATTGATTATTCATTGTCATTACTCATTACCATTAGTATCTATCTATTTATCCTGCTACTGGTCACTATTACTCCTGTTTACCATTAGTATACTACCATAAGTATATTATATACTGAACAAAAATATAAATGCAACATGTAAAGTGTTAGTCCTATGTTTAATGAGCTAAAATAAGAGATTCCATATGAAATTCATAGATTAGGGCCTCATTTATTTATTTCAATTGACTGATTTGCTTATATGAACTGTAACTCAGTAAAATCATTGAAAATGTTGCATGTTGCTTTTAAGTTTTTGCTCAGTACTAAGAGAAAATTGAAAAACAGCTTCTATCTTAAGGCCATCAGACTGTTAAATAGCTATCACTAACCGGCCTCCACCCATTACCCTGCCCATAACATAGTCAATGTCACTAGCCAGCTACCACCCAGATACTCATCCCTGCATTTTAGAGGCTGCTGCCCTATGTACATACAGTTGAAGTCGGAAGTTTACATACACTTAGGTTGGAGTCATTAAAAATTGTTTTTAAACCACTCCACAAATTTCTTGTTAGCAAACTATAGTTCTGGCAAGTCGGGTAGGACATCTACTTTGTGCATGACACAAGTAATTTTTCCAACAATTGTTTACAGACAGATTATTTCACATATAATTCACTGTATCACAATTCCAGTGGGTCAGCAGTTTACATACACTAAGTTGACTGTGCCTTTAAACAGCTTGTAAAATTCCAGAAAATTATGTCATGGCTTTAGAAGCTTCTGATAAGCTAATTGACATCATTTGAGTCAATTGGAGGTGTACCTGTGGATGTATTTCAAGGCCTACCTTCAAACTCAGTGCCTCTTTGCTTGGCATCATGGGAAAATCAAAAGAAATCAGCCAAGAACTCAGAAATAAAATTGTAGACCTCCACAAGTCTGGTTCATCCTTGGGAGCAATTTCCAAATGCCTGAAGGTACCACGTTCATCTGTACAAATAATAGTACGCAAGTATAAACACCATGGGACCACGCAGCCGGCATACCTCTCAGGAGGGAGACGCGTTCTGTCTCCTAGAGATGAACGTACTTTTGTGTGAAAAGTGCAAATCAATCCCAGAACAACAGCAAAGGACCTTGTGAAGATGCTGGAGGAAACCGGTAAAAAGTATCTATATCCACAGTAAAACGAGGCCTAAATCGACATAACCTGAAAGGCCGCTCAGCAAGGAAGAAGCCACTGCTCCAAAACTGCCATAAAAAAAGCCAGACTACATTTTGCAACTGCACATGGGGACAAAGATCGTACTTTTTGGAGAAATGTCCTCTGGTCTGATGAAACAAAAATAGTTCTGTTTGGCCATAATGACCATCGTTATGTTTAGAGGAAAAAGGGGGAGGCTTGCAAGCCAAAGAACACCATCCCAACCGTGAAGCACGGGGGTGGCAGCATCATGTTGTGGGGTTGCTTTGCTGCAGGAGGGACTGGTGCACTTCACAAAATAGATGGCATCATGAGGTTGGAAAATTATGTGGATATATATTGAGCTAACATCTCAAGACATCAGTCAGGAAGTTAAAGTTTGGTCGCAAATGGGTCTTCCAAATGGACAATGACCCCAAACATACTTCCAAAGTTGTGGCAAAATGACTTAAGGACAACAAAGTCAAGGTATTGGAGTAGCCATCACAAAGCCCTGACCTCAATCCCATAGAACATTTTTGGGCAGAACTGAAAAAGCGTGTGCGAGCAAGGAGGCCAACTCTGTCAGGAGGAATGGGCCAAAATTCACCCAACTTATTGTGGGAAGCTTGTGGAAGGCTACCCAAAATGTTTGACCCAAGTTAAACAATTTAAAGGCAATGCTACCAAATACTAATTGAGTATATAGAAAACTTCTGACCCACTGGGAATGTGATGAATGAAATAAAAGCTGAAATAAATCATTCTCTCTACTATTATTCTGACATTTCACATTCTTAAAATAAAGTGGTGATCCTAACTGACCTAAAACAGGGAATTTTTACGAGGATTAAATGTCAGGAATTGTGAAAAACTGAGTTTTTAAATGTATTTGGCTAAGGTGTATGTAAACTTCTGACTTCAACTGTGGAGATGGAACACTGGTCACTTTAATAATGTTTACATACTGTTCCACTTCATATYTATATACTGTATTCTAGTCAAGGCCATCCTATTTAACTATTGCTGTACATATACTATTATATCCACGTGTTCTTCAGTTATACTACATATTCTATCCACACACTGTACATAATGTCTATACAAACCATCACATATATATATGTATATATACTGTATGTACATATATATTGATACTCCGGACTAGTACTAATATTTCTATATTTCTTCATTCCATTCTTTTACTTTTAGATTTGTGTGTGTTGTCTTTTGTTAGATATTACTGCACTGTTGGAGCTAGGAACACCATCATTTCACTACACCCACAATAACATCTGCTAAGCATGTGTATGCGACTAATAACACTAGATTTGATATTCCTGCTACCAGTCACTTTTCAGCTCTGTTTACATGTACACTGAGTGTATAAAACATAAGGAACACTTTCCTAATATTGAGTTGCACCCCCTTTTGCCCTCAGAAAAGCCTCAAATCGTCAGGGCATGGACTCTACAAGGTATTGAAAGCGTTCCACAGGGATGCTGGCCCATGCTGACTCCAATACTTCCCATAGTTGTGTCAAGTTGGCTGGATGTCCTTTGGGTGGTGGACCATTCTTGATACACACAGGAAACTGTTGAGCATGAAAAACCCAGCAGCGTTGCAGTTCTTGACACACTCAAACCGGTGCAACTGGCACCTACTACCATACCCCGTTCAAAGGTACTTAAATCTTTTGTCTTGCCCATTCACCCTCTGACTGGCACACATACACAATCTTTGTCTCAATTGTCTCAAGGCTGGTTAAATAAGGATTTTTAAGTCTCCTCCCCTTCATCTACACCAGGTATTCCCAAACTGGGGTACAGGGTAACATCCAATCATATTAACTGTTACTCTCTRMCGGGAATTCCACTAACGGTCCGTAGGTAGCCAAACGTAGCTGCTGCTCTTGTTGGTATCTGTACTGATGGCGCAAAAGCCACGACAGGGAGACATAGTGGAATGTTAATGTGCGTGCAAGCAGTTGCTCCCGACGCCACTTGGGTACACTGCCACTTGGGTACACTGCCAGATTTCTGGATTGGGCTGCGCTCAAAGTATCCTGCCTTGGCAAATCGCGCTGTTAAGACACTGTTACTCTTTGCAACCACGTATTGTACCTATGTGAGAGTGGATTCTCGGCCCGCACTAGCATGAAAACTAAATACAGGCACAGACTGTGTGGAAAATGATTTAAGACTGAGACTCTCTCCAATACAACCCAACATTGCAGAGTTATGTGCATCCTTTCAAGCACAACCTTCTCATTAACCTGTGATGAGTTATTCACAATTTTCTATGAACAAATAAGGTTTTATATGTAAAATGGTTAAATAAAGAGCAAAATTATTGATTATTATTATATTATTATTTGTGCCCTGGTCCTATAAGAGCTCTTTGTCACTTCCCACGAGCCGGGTTGTGACAAAAACTCACACTCATTCTTATGTTTAATAAATGTATCGTATAGTGTGTGTATGGCAGGTTTACAATGATGGCAAAAAACAACATTTGAGAGTGCGCTGACCCTGCTGCCAGAGGGAGTACGCAGCTGAAGGTTGAATGTTTGAAGGGGTACGGGACTATAATAAGTTTGGGAACCACTGATCTACACTGATTGAAGTGGATTTAACAAGTGACATCAATAAGGAATCATAGCTTTCACCTGAATTCACCTGGTAAGTCCTAATGTTTTGTACACTCAGTGTATATCTTACTACCAGTCACTTTTTATGTATAAACGTACCCCTGCATATTGAATAAGGTACTGGCACAGTACTTGCATTCTCGTTCTTCTTCAAATTATATTGTACTTGTGTGTTTTTAATTTTATTTTCTATTTATATTATTATTAGCGTATTGTTGGGAAAGAGCTCTCAAGTAAGAATTTCACTATACTGTTTTACACCTGCTGTACCCTGTGCTAATAAACTTTTAAACGTGAAACCAACTTTACTCTTTGGGGTACTAGGGAGGTACATGCGTCAATCATGAAGAAGAAACACAGCTTGTTGAAAGCTGTAACAGTAAAGGTCTGAAGAGGATTTAGACAGTTTTGCGTTACCATCCTGGATAGAGGTTTCCAATTGAATAGGTCACATAGCAGCCCATGCCGGCAACAATAGTCCATTTGCAGCCCAGGTTTTTGATGAGAATGGGTGGCAGGAACATGGAGGACAGGATGATGGAAGCATAGATAACACTGAGAGATGTCACCCCCATCCCGTCCTCTGCATTCAGACTGCTCTGTAACACAGGAAAGAGATGGTGCCATCAATTTTCCAGAGCCAGAAATTCAAGTGTTGAATTTCATTGAAGCAATTCGATTGGACCAATCATCCAAGATCTATAGTATGTTGAGTTTCCTACCTGTAAACTCTGAAGTCCTCCGTATGCTGTGAACAGAGATAAAAATCCAATGGATACAACCAGAACATTTTTCATATTTCGGTCTATCATGTCTGAAACTTGGAAAACCTTAAGGTTTAGGCTCTAAGTATACTCCAGATTACAGCTTCACCAGATSGTTGTCAGGAATTGTCAAGGCAAGGTGTCATGCTAACCACTGCGGCTGATATAGTTAAGCCTGCTGAGTAAAGGACAAAGTTCATCCCAGTCTATAAAATGTTCGATATGTGGAGTGCTTTGATGACGAGCTCTTATCAATAGGTATTCTTATCCATCATTAACGGACAGTATGGGYCGCTTTCTTAGCTCCTCTCTATTTTCACAATTTCCTACACCACTTTWTCAGTATCAGTAGTTTAGACATGTTGGATCAGATATGGCAGACATTAGTAAAGCTAATGACCGCTGACTCTTTGTCCTAGCATATTAGCAACTGTGTTTTACAGTTGAAAATTGAACTTCAATGTTTCAATTTAAATCCCAATGTTTGGGATTGAGCCCAACTCCTGGATTTAGGGTGCCCATTATATCTTAATTATTCATTTGTCAATATGTTTTGTTTACTTTGTTCTGTTTCACTCTCAAGCATACTGATAGTTACCCAGTTTAGTTCAGCTGTGTGTGAGGAATGCATTCCACTCAGAAGAGATACCAGGGTGCAAAGGTTTACTGCCTGTTATGGGAAAGGCTTTTTATGGTACAATGACACAGACATTMAATCCTCTTCCTTATAGTTTTTATAACACTATAGCACGGAATCAAAAGTGTTCTACCAGGAACCAAAAACGGTTCTTCAAAGGGTTCTCCTATGGGGACAGCCGAATAACCCTTTTAGGTTCTAGATAGCACGTTTCTTTCCAAGAGTGTGGATTCAGCTGCGGGCCGATGGTCGGGTGGCCAGGACATAATTACATATCATTTGTAGACAGGAAATTGACAGCAAGAAGCCCAAACAGATATAATATTTGAATAAAGCATAATAATTTCAAACCTTGATTACATTTGTATACAATCACGTCTCTCTATTATGCGTGGGAATACTTGGGAACAGATTTCCAAAATTAAAATCACTTGGAGCTGATTTCCTGCTGTTTTTACAGTCTTTTATGTCCAGTCTTTTATGAGGAGGTGCAACTCAATATTAGGAAGGTGTTGCTAATGTTTGTAATACACAGGTGATTATATCTCATTAATGGACAATGGACTTTTTCTGTTTCATCTCCCCAAAGAAAATATGTTTTCCCTATCAAATTAGATTGAAGGGTGTTAACTTTATCACTAACATTGACAGAGGTATCTGTTTGGAGAAAAGACAAAATTATAAAATGTATGGCCACATTATTTATCAGGATTTGAATTTGATCAGACATTGTGAGGTTATCACTGTACTCGCTGTACTGTCTTTTGAACACATATACTTACTATTGTGATATTGTGTCATTCACATGATCGGACTTCTGCACAGTAATATTCAGCCTGAGGCTTGGGCATATCATCATGGATCCATCTTCTGTGAAATCAGCTTATCACTTTGATGATATAATCAGATTAGGTTTATCGTTTATACTGAGGAAAAACATTAGTTCGCCGCTCCACCCTACAATAAAGAGATCATTGACCTTTTGTCAGCAACAAAAGAGTGATCTAATTAAGATCCTACATCTGTACTCCTCCCATAACCCAGAGATAGCAAAATAATTCACTGGAAAGTCCTTTGAGACTCATGCACACTGAGAGAGTTCATTTTAGCCCAGTCTCATTCCAGGTTGGGGCAGTCCGACACCATAACAGGCTGTGTTGAATCTAGGTGCTTTTTTAAATACTGTAGCGGAACTCGCTATACAAACCATATTACAATTCCCACCAAATGGGTTAACCCTATTTTCGCGATGCGTAAGGTGTTTGCCTTTCACACTAACTACCTGGGTTCGCTTCACTGCCTTGCCGTTCTCTACAATATAAAATGACCACTACATTAATTAAAGTACTATTACTGTATGTATACAAGCTGGTAAAGATGACCAACAGAGGGCACTAGACATCACATTAGGCATCCCTTGAAGTCAGTTTTATATCTGAAAAATCTGCCAGATATAGATGAATGATATTGCAAAAATCATATTCAATGTTATGTTTAAAATCTAGTCTAGTTATTGCTGTATCACAATTTGATCAAAAAGATGAATGCCCATTTGCATGCCAGAATTCATAGAATGCAATTATCTTTTCAATTGGATGTTTCCTGCAATACCTACAATCAAAATAATAATATAATGTTATTTGTCACATGCTCTTAATACAACTGATGTAGACTTTACCGTGAAATGCTTTCTTACGAGCCCTTCCCAACGATGCAAAATACACAAGAATGGAAAGTATTCCGACTTTTTCCACATTTTTTAAATATAATTTTTTCCTCAGCAATCTACACACAATACCCCATAATGACAAAGCGAAAACAGGTTTTTAGAAATGTTGGCAAATTTATACAAAATTAAAAACAAATACCTTATTTACATATGTATTCAGACCCTTTGCTATGAGACATGAAATTGAGCTCCGATGTATCCTGTTTCCATTGATCATCCTTGAGATGTTTCTACAACTTGACTGGAGTCCACCTGTGGTAAATTCAATTGATTGGACATGATTTTGAAAGGCACACAKCTGTCTATATAAGGTCCAAGAGTTGACAGTGCATGTCAGAGCAAAAACCAAGCCATGAGGTCGAAGGAATTGTCTGTAGAGCTCCGAGACAGGATTATGTCGAGGCACAGATCTGGGGAAGGGTATCAAAACATTTCTGCAACATTGAAGGTCCCCCTTGGCCAGGGAGGTAACCAAGAACCCGATGGTCACTCTGACAGAGCTCTAGAGTTTCTCTGTGGAGATGGGAGAACCTCCCAGAAGGACAACCATCTCTGGAGCACTCCACCAATCAGACTGTTATGGTAGAGTAGCCAGACGGAACCCACTCCTCAGTAAAAGGCACATGACAGCCCACTTGGAGTTTGCCAAAAGGCACCTAAAGACTCTGACTATGAGAAACAAGATTATCTGGTCTGATGAAACCCTGATTGAACTCTTTGGGTTGAATGCCAAGCATCACGTCTGGAGGAAACCTGGTACCATCCCTACGGTGAAGCATGGTGGTGGCAGCATCATGCTGTGGGGATGTTTTTCAGCGAGAGGGACTGTGAGACTAGTGAGGATCGAGGCAAAGATGAATGGAGCAAAGTACAGAGAGATCCTTGATGAAACCTGCTCCAGAGCGCTCAGGACCTCAGACTGGGGCAAAGGTTCACCTTCCAATAGGACAATGACCCTAAGCACACAGCCAAGACAACGCATTAGTGGCTTCGGGACAAGTCTCTGAATGTCCTTGAGTGGCCCAGCCAGAGCCCGGACTTGAAACCGATCAAACATCTCTGGGGAGATCTGAAAATAGCGGTGCAGTAACAATCCCCATCCAACCTGACAGTGCTTGAGAGGATCTGCAGAGAGTATTGGGAGAAACTCCCCAAATACAGGTGTGCCAAGCTTGCAGTGTCATACCCAAGAAGACTCAACGCTGTAATCGCTGCCAAAGGTGCTTCAACAAAGTACTGAGTAAAGGGTCTGAATATTATATAAATGTGATTTTTATTTTTTCATTTCTAAAAACCTGTTTTTACTTAGTCATTATGGGGTATTGTGTGTAGATTGATGAAGGGGAAAAAATAATTTAATCTATTTTAGAATGAGGCTGTAACGTAACAAAGTGTGGAAAAAGTCAAGGGGTCTGAATACTTTCCGAAACCACTGTGTACAGGGAGTACCAGTATCAGATCAATGTGAAGTCTGCTGTATGCCAGTCTAGAATAATGTTTGATGACAATCAGGATGGCCAAGAAATTATAGTTTATTGACTCCTCTCTGGATACTTTTCAGAGTCATCCATTGTCAGTGGTTGTCGGTATCTGATTGGCTATAGAGTTCATTGCTGCATCTTGTCAAAAGCTATTCTGTCAGCAGCCACATGAACTATCCGCCTGACATTGGAATGCCAGGAGGATTTAGTTAATGTGCCTCTCTCTCATACACAGTGTAGTATATCTCCCAGACCAGAAGTGCTGTTAAATTCTGCATTCTCAGAATCCCCAAAAGGCTTTGGTGGAATCATAAATATCTCGCTCTCGCTTTCACTCTCATATTCCTATCCAGCAGGTACAGAACTMAAATCACATTAAGAAGTCTATTCAGACTGAGTTTAGTCTATAGCTCCAGGTGCTACCTTAAGCATAGATTTACCACAGACTTCTGTCATCATACTAGAATGAAGTCTGTCCTGTTTGAGCCAAAAGTAGAGATGAGAAGAGAGGAGAGAAGATGAGAAGGGAGGAGAAGAGAGCAGAGGAGATGAGAAGAGAGGAGCCAGACAGGTCTGCTTTAGAAGTATACCTGACCCAGGCCTCTCCCAGGAGTGGCAGCATGGAGCTCAGGCTCTGACTCAGTCTGCTCTGCTGCTCTCTGGCCAGATGTTTTCTGCTCTGCAGTGCAGCCGGCATCCTCTATCTCCTCTCTCCTCCTCCGTCCTCAGTGGGGGACACATTCTGCGGCACACGCCAGGGGACCCAGGCTCTCCCAGCACAGCCGGGCCTTCCAGCCCAAACAGCCCAGCTAACATAGCGTCAACCCAAGCAAAGGACCCCCTGACGTAGAGTCACACAGAGGTCATCGCCTCTTAGCACTGTTGTTTCAGCCCCCTCAGAGAGACAGACAGTCTGGAAGGCCGTGTTTATCTACTTCACCACGTGTTTATTGGCTGTCGGAGAGTACCCTGGAGCCTGTCTGTCTTTTCACTGGGTGTTTCATTAAAGTAGCCTAAACCGAATCTGCTACGGAGCTTCCAGCTCATTCCAGTGGAACTCCAGACCAGACACATACATACCTGTCTGCAATGTAAATGCGTTACCTCAGGGGCAGGACGTGTGCTACTCATGGCCACCACCAGGGGGCTCGGTTGGGCGGTAAAACTTGAGCCAGCAGTGCTGTGCACTGTGTGTCGCTCATAAACACCTGTTCCCACAGTCAGTGTCTGTAAAAAATTGTTTTTCCTTTATCCATGTTGCATGTGATTACTTTTGGCTGAGCTATAATTCAGTCCAGGCCTGATATACAACGTATGATAAAGTATTAAGGCTATGCCTACTCATTAGGGAGTTTTCCAAACTCTGTCCTCAGGACCCCAAGGGGTGCACTGCAGGATAAGCCACAGCTTTACCTCCTGATTTACATTAGGTGGTTACAGGGTGGAGACATGGGATGGATAAGGAACACTGGTTCAGTGAAGCTAGCTTATCTTCAAGCACCTTCCTATCTGTGGGTTATTCTCACTAGCAGAGTCAGGCAGGCTGAGCCTTTATGGGAAACAGACCCAGTTTACCCCTCTCTCCTACATCTTGCACTCTCCCCAAATCCCCTATGGAATCCCAGACATGCACACACTGGACTGGAGTTCTAATCTCCCTTGGGAAGCTGCAACACTTTCGCCAAACTCGGCAAACTTAGTGACTAGTGTACTCTAAGATCAATACTTCTCACTGGTGGCTTATTATTATGAAAGTAGTAGTCTATGACTGAGCGGAACACCCCCCCTTACTGTGACCTCATGTCTCAGGGCTTTGTATTTTCATTCAAACACTTCAGACCTGGTATGAGTCAGTCTATCAATGCACTACTTATTGACTCTCTGTCTGAATGTTACAAATGCTTGAGCCACAATAGAAATGTTAGCCTACTGGGATTTCTCTGAATTTTGCTTCACTTATTGAGGTTTTGTAACATCTTATGAGTTATTTTCGATTTGCCCTGGATTACATGGTTAATATGTAATTTCATAAGGATGAGAAGCAGCTAACAATGACAATTGTAGTCACTGTCCTTGTTGTGGTTATGGCATGGTTACTTATGAGTCATTCTAGTATTGTCTTGACATCCTATATGACTAAGACTATAGTACTATTGGGGTCTTTCCTGAAGCTCAGCACTATGAATGGAGTAGACTGAGATCACCTATTTTACTCTGACTTAAGGTACATGTATGAGCTAGAACCGTGTATCAGAGAGGGTGGTCATCCCTGCAGTGCAGTGTGACATGCAACCGGTTGACATGCTAACAGACGTTAGTGTATTTAAAAACCTGCATGCTTAGCCTAGCTCCCCCAGCCACCACATGACACTACGGGAGCTGTGTTTGTGTGTGTGTGCGCGTGCGTGCGTGTTTATTCTGCTGTTGACTGTGACAGGCGTGAGTCACTCTGACTTCCCATTGTTAACTGTTTGCTGATGTCAATGCAGGATCTATGGGGCATTTTATGTTGCTGCCCCAGCACAATGCAGAATGGCAGATAGATGCTGACACCACCTCAAAATGGCTTTATTTAGCAAAAGCGACATAGAGCCTCTGACGTGTGTGTGTGCCCCACAACAACAGAAATGAGGGAAATAGATCATAAAAGAGAGGGAGGGAGCACAAAAACGTTAAACAAATAGTCTGTAGAATAGTCTAGCATCACTGGCTTTCAGTTAGTTTGTATGTTTCTATATTTGACCCTGGTACCCCTGATGCAGGTCTCCGTAGACTGTGTTTACACTGACCTGCAGCCTACTGATCTTTTTTCCACTTTGGACCAATCACATCAGATCTTTTCACATCAGATATTTTTCAGAGCTGATCTGATTGGTCAAAGACCAAATGATGAAAAACAGAGCATAATTGGGCTGCCTGTTTAAACGCAGACATGGAGACATACCTCTGCATGTATTTCCACTATCTTGGGACATCACTAAGGCTTAACACTCTAACACATGCAAATGGGTTGTGCTATCGCATCAGAGAATACCCTGCTCATCCTTGAGCCTATAAAACCGGCTTGGCCACCCAACCACTGCCTTTTCCCTACTCAGTCAAATTGTGCCAAGAGAGATACAGTGCCATCTTGCAAATCTGGAGACCACCACCACCCCAAACAAACAGATGAGACACCAACAACTAGGTCTGGTGGAAACTCTCCTAAGCTTTGGCCAATGGACAATCTCTGTCTGAATGCTTGCGGATTCTTGTGCAATGCAGCACTTGAACCCTCAGGGTGGAACCGTTCATCACTGGTTGTAGTGAAGATGAGGCTTGAGACAGCAGTTTGAAGAGAYGGGGAGCATGAGAGGAATGAGGGGGAATATAGGCGTCCAAGTAGGGGGTGTTAATGATAGGATTGCCTGGCTGATGCCGGGAAGAATAAGGGACGTCAAGGTCGGCCGTAAAGAGAGAGAGCGAGAGTTCCCTTCTGCAAAACTACCATGAATTATTCAGCTTCTCTTTTGTCTCCTACTCCTCTCCTCAGCGCTCTACTGGAGCGGCCCTGACAAGTTTATTCCATCTCTGCCTCAGTCTGTGGAGTGGGTTGTGTTGCCTGCCTGCATGCCTGCCCGCCTTCCCAGCTAACAATTGTTGGGAAAGAAAATGTTTTTGTAATGTTACCTTAATGTTTGAGTGTCCAATTTTCCATTAGTTAWGGAAACATTCTATCTATGTTAGCAGAAATATTCTGAGGACCTTTTCAGCATGTTTTGGTGTTAAAGTGAGGTGAGCATTCCCTTAATGTCAAGCAGAACTAATCTAGAACGTGGTTACAATGTTCTCAGATTATACAACATTATGTTCTAGATGTGTTTTATGGGACATTGATGTGTAGTCTTAGGAGACTATTCCATCACCCAAACACCATGTTCTCAGAATAGAAGATATTAATGTTCTAGACACATTCCATGAGAACACTCCTGTGTCCAGTTTTCTGAGGGTTAGATCTTTTTGTCTGTTGGCAAGGTTAGGGATACTCACGCACAATGTTTTCAACTTACATATTTGACACACATGATTACATTGTGCGTGTTCATTTATACAGTAATTATTATTCGAAATGTCCATACTTGGGATTTGAACTCGCAACCTCTCGGTTCAAGGCAATCAGATCTTCCCGCTATGCCACCATGTCTGTGTCAGTTATCAGTTCATTTGACTATTCTTGATTTGAGGGCTTTCTGTATGCCCTGAAGATATCCTTTATTGGGACAGTGGTTAGGGTGTTTGTCAATGGTGTAGGTGGCCTGGGTTCGAGACCTGCAAGGGGAGGCACCCTACTCTCGCATTCTTAGCAATATAGTATATATTAATGTCAACAGTTACAACACACTTATCTGATCTAATTAAAATGTGTTTCTCTAGAATTGGTAGAATTCTAGATAGCTGAGCATCTCAAAGAGTATTTCTGAAATCCACTACACATATACCATGTAGAACAAAGATGTGTCTSTGATCAGGAATCACATCAGCTCTAGTCATTGCATTTATATCTGTAACATTCCTAGTTTGTTGTCGAAACCTGGCCCAGGTGGTAGTGTTGCTTCTGATAGAAACATACCCAGAACATGGTTGCCATATTCTTAGAATATCAGAAATGTGTATATTTGCAGTAGCATGTCTGTACTTTATCAAAATTGCCATTCAAGCAATGATGATGCCAGTTATACCAAAACAATACACAACACAGAATTCCATCTCCAAGTTTTTATGTGGAAAATAGACTAATTGCAACATAATCACTTGGGATCAATGTTATTACTTACAGCAATATGGTATAGTAATAAATTACATTTATGAGTAACGAAGTAATATAACGAGTTATTGTCTTCAAATATTGTAATATTATTACAGTTACTTTTTCGAGTAACTCGCATTACTTTCAGAAGCAAATCTCTACGGTCCAGTTATATACATGTATATATTTTTTAAGTCTTGTCTCATGCTTACGGAATTTATGCTGTAGGCTAACCCGTTTCCAATAGGCTATCGTAAAGCCTAAAATCGAAGAAAGATGGCAGCTGTGTTCCCCTCTTAACATTTTCCTTGCGGAAATGCTCGAACCCAGGCCGCCAGCACCAATAATAACCACTGTCTCAATAAGGGATATCTCTAGGGCATGTGCTTATTAGGCCAGTATAGTTAGGCCCCGTCCGGAAGAAACCCTAAACCCTCCTCCCATAGGCAACCACGTTCTGTGTATGTTTGGTGGGACATTGCTGGATTATTCTCCTAACCCACAGAAAACTGGACACATTAATGTTCTTGCAACGTTCCCATGAAATATGTCTAGAATATTAAGTTCTGAGAACATGATGACCACATTCTGGGTAAGTTCTATTTGATGTTAAGGGAATGGTCTCTCAGAAGCATTCCTTCCACATCACGGGAACATTATTATGAAAATGTTAGTTAACGACCTAATGAGACTCTTAAGGGAATGTTCTCTAAAGTTGTGGGAACATTTGTTGTTAGCTGGGTTCACACCACTTCACACTGCTCAAAATGGCCAGTTACTTAGATTGGCAAATTACAAACCCTGACACTTCCTTGCAGAAGACGGTGGGAATTGCATGTTCTTCAAAAGCTCTTTTATTCCAAGGACCTGGAGAAGAAGCACTGTAGCAGCTTCGGAGACTGAGGTATTGTTGTTAAATGGCCCAATGCAGTAAAAATTCATTTTTTCATGTGTTTTATATCATATTGTACAACAACTGATGAAACTAACACTTTAAAAGTGTTTACAAATTTAATCAGTGTTATTTCCTGATAGTTGATGGTTGAAAATACAATCTAAACAGGACCCTCTAAATCAGCAGGTTTACATGGGAAGGAGTTTCGGCTTTCCATGGTGACATCACCATGCGGTAAATTGGCTAACAGACCAATAAAGAGACTTCAAAACCTCTCTGCCAATAACAGCTAGTTTTCAGTTTTCTCCTCCCCACTCAGACCACTCCCAGACAGTCCTAGCAAAATTCTTGCTTGAGAAATAGTTGTTTGCTAAAAAGCTATTTTTGTCTATTTGAATGAKAATCTATTACAGTAAGGTACTGTTACCCAGAAATTATTTGATATCGATATAAAAATGCCTGCATTTGGCTTTTAAGATGCATCCCTTGAAAAGGGGGCCTTGGATATGATTAACGGCATGATTTTTTTCTGGCCATGTTACCTGACCGGGAACAACACTGGGCTATAGTTATATCCTATGAGAGACGACTCCTCCCAAATATCTACCAATACAACTGTGACTCAGCCCAAAGTCAATATTTTGCCCATGCCAAATGTTACCTGAACTACAGGTCTTACATGTATCAGGTTCACAAAGTCACCAATGACAGACTTAAGGTGTGTGCATTTCATATCCACATGAGGTCATTCAGTAGTTGCATTGTGCAAATAATCATTCTCAACATTCTATCATCACCACAACGGAATGTGCAAGTATCAATGTAAGAATAGTGTTGTGATGAATCAATGAATGAATGAATTGGATTAATCTGCTTCCTGTCATTTCTATCCCATGTAGGAGGATGAGACACACCGCTTTGGACACATTGTRTAGCCTTCTAATTTCTTTCTGCTTTGCAAATTAATTTGTAGCTTGGCATTCCAATGAGATGGCAGATAATGAATTACGCCCACACAACCCTCAGGCCTGTCTGTCAGACAGTATCAGACTGATCTCTCGTCTCTGTACAGGTAAAGATCTGACATCTGCCGCTCGCTGCAGAGTGCAGGGGGGGTCCCGTGCTGGATCTAAAAGGCTGGGATGGTTCATTCCTTGGCTMCCGGACAATGCCAGAGAGTAATGCCAGTATTCCCCCTGTACCTAAGGCCTAGATGGGCAGCGCTTTGTGAAGCTTGGCATGGTAGGCCGCTGTGTGGGAATCCATCACCAGGCAGTCTACCGCTGTCATTATGAGACGATAAAGCTGTATACCTCTATACTATAATATTTACCTCTGATGTTTAGCTTTCCTCTCTTCACAGTTTGTCTCCTGCATCCTGAAATAAAGGTATTCCTGTATGTACAGTGGCTTGCGAAAGTATTCACCCCCTTGGCATTTTTCCTATTTTGTTGCCTTACAACCTGGAATTAAAATAGATTTTTTGGGGGTTTGTATCATTTGATTTACACAACATGCCTACTTGGAAGATGCAAAATATTTTTTATTGTGAAACAAACAAGAAATAAGGAAAAAAACGGAAACTTGAGCGTGCATAACTATTCCCAAAGTCAATACTTTGTAGAGCCACCTTTTGCAGCAATTCCAGCTGCAAGTCTCTTGGGGTATGTCTCTATAAGCTTGGCACATCTAGCCACTGGGATTTTTGCCCATTCTTTAAGGCAAAACTGCTCCAGCTCCTTCAAGTTGGATGGGTTTCGCTGGTGTACAGCTATCTTTAAGTCATACCACAGATACTCAATTCGATTGAGATCTGGGCTTTGACTAGGCCATTCCAAGACATTTAAATGTTTCACCTTAAACCACTTGAGGGTTGCTTTAGCAGTATGCTTAGGGTCATTGTCCTGCTGGAAGGTGAACCTCCGTCCCAGTCTCAAATCTCTGGAAGACTGAAACAGGTTTCCCTCAAGAATTTCCCTGTATTTAGCACCATCCATCATTCCTTCAATTCTGACCAGTTTCCCATTCTCTGCCAATTAAAAACATCCCCACAGCATGATGCTGCCACCACCATGCTTCACTGTGGGCGATAAGAGGTGTTGGGTTTGCTCCAGACATAGTATTTTCCTTGATGGCCAAAAAGCTCAATTTTAGTCTCATCTGACCAGAGTACCTTCTTCCATATGTTTGGGGAGTCTCCCACATGCCTTTTGGCAAACATCAAACATGTTTGCTTATTTTTTTCTTTAAGCAATGGCTTTTTTCTGGCCACTCTTCCATAAAGCCCAGCTCTGTGGAGTGTACAGTTTAAAGTGGTCCTATGTCCTATGGACAGATACTCCAATCTCAGCGGTGGAGCTTTGCAGCTCCTTCAGGAGTATCTTTGGTCTCTTTGTTGCCTCTCTGATTAATGCCCTCCTTGCCTGGTCTGTGAGTTTTGGTGGGCGGCCCTCTCTTGGCAGGTTTGTTGTTGTGCCATATTCTTTCAATTTTTTAATAATGGATTTAACGGTGCTCCGTGGGATGTTCAAAGTTTCTGATATTTTTTTATAACCCAACCCTGATCTGTACTTCTCCACAACTTTGTCCCTGACCTGTTTAGAGAGCTCCTTGGTCTTCATGGTGCTGCTTGCTTGGTGGTGCCCCTTGCTTAGTGGCGTTGCAGACTCTGGGGCCTTTTAGAACAGGTGTATGTATACTGAGATCATGTGACAGATCATGTGACACTTAGATTGCACACAGGCAGACTTTATTTAACTTATGTGACTTCTGAAGGTCTGGGATACAGCAACTGAAGAACTGGGAAAGCTGGGATACAGCAACTGAAGAACTGGGAAAGCTGGGATACAGCAACTGAAGAACTGGGGAAAAGCTGTGGATACAGCAAACTGAAGAACTGGGAAAGCTGGATACAGCAACTGAAGAACTGGGGAAAGCTGGGATACAGCAACTGAAGAACTGGGAAAGCTGGGATACAGCAACTGAAGAACTGGAAAGCTTGGAATACAGCAACTGAAAACTGGGAAAGCGTGGGATCAGCAACTGAAGAACTGGGAAAGCTGGAATACAGCAACTGAAGAACTGGGAAAGCTGGGATACAGCAACTGAAGAACTGGGAAAGCTGGAATAGAGCAAACCCAATGGTACAGTTACAGTGCCTTCGGAAATTATTCAGACCCCTTGACTTTTTCACATTTTGCTAGGTTACAGCCTTATTCTAAAATGTATTTAAAAAAACAATTATTATCAGTCTACACACAATACCCCATAATGACAAAGCAAAAACAGTTTTTTAGAAATGTTTGCTAATTTATAAAAAGTAAACTGAAATATCACATTTACATCAGTATTCAGACCCTTTACTCAGTACTTTGTTGAAGCACCTTTGGCGGTGATTACAGCCTCGAGTCTTCTTGGGTAAGACGCTACAAGCTTGGCACACCTGTATTTGTGGAGTTCCTCCCATTATTCTCTGCAGATCCTCTCAAGCTCTGTCAGGTTGGATGGGGAGCATTGCTGCACAGCTATTTTCAGGTCTCTCCAGCGATGTTCGATCAGGTTTATGTCTGGGCTCTGGCTGGGCCATTCAAGGACATTCACAGAGTTGTCCCGAAGCCACTCCTGCTTCGTCTTGGCTGTGTGCTTCGGGTCATTGTCCTGTTGGAAGGTGAACCTTCGCCCCAGTCTGAGGTCCTGAGAGCTCTGGAGCAGTTAAAAAAATAAATAAAGGATCTGTCTGTACTTTGCTCTGTTCATCTTTGCCTCAATCCTGACTAGTCTCCCAGTCCCTGCRGCTGAAAAACATCCCCACAGCATGATTCTGCCATCACCATGCTTCACCATAGGGATGGTGCCAGGTTTCCTCCAGACATGACGATTGGCATTCAGGCCAAAGAGTTCAATCTTGGTTTCATCAGACCAGAGAACTCTACCATAAAGGCCTGAGTGGTGGAGTGCTGCAGAGATGGTTGTCCTTCTGGAAGGTTCTCCAATCTCCACAGAGGAACTCTGGAGCTCTGTCAGAGTGACCATCGGGTTCTTGGTCACCCCACTGACCAAGGCCCTTCTCCCCAGATTGCTCAGTTTGGCCGGGCGGCCAGCTCTAGGAAGAGTCTTGGTGGTTCCAAACTTCTTTCATTTAAGAATGATGGAGGCCACTGTGTTCTTGGGGACCTTCAATTCTGCAGAAATGTTTTGGTACCCTTCCCCAGATCTGTGCCTCGACACAATTCTGTCTCGGAGCTCTACAGACAATTCCTTCGACCTCATGCCTTGGTTTTTGCTCTCACATGCACTGTCAACTCTTGGACCTTATATAGACAGGTGCGTGCCTTTCCAAATCATGTCCAATCAATAGACTTGACCCGGGTGGACTCCAGTCAAGTTGTAGACACACCTCAAGGATGATCAATGGAAACAGGATGCACCTGAGCTCAATTTCGAGTCTCATAGCAAAAGGTCTGAATACTTATGTTAAATAAGGTATTTCTAAAAACCTGTTTTCYATTTGTCATTATGGGGTATTGTGTGTACATTGCTGAGGATTTTTAAAAATGTAATCCATCTGAGAATAAGGCTGTAACGTAACAAAATGTGGAAAAAGTCAAGGGGCCATAATACTTTCCGAAGGCACTGTATATTTGTGAGAACGGTTCGGTCTTTCCAAAGTGCATGTCATAAAATTTGTTTTTCAGCGGAATGGTTTCTCACAAATAGCCATAGCATCTCTCCCCTTTCCTTTGTGTGTTTACAAATCTGTTTTCAATGGTTATTCCCTGATAGATTCGGTAGTCACAGACTACCAGACTAAGTAATCATGTGACTAAACTAAATAAAAATATAAATAAACTACACTATGAAACAAACATTCTTTAAATTATATAAAGAATGATAGTAAAAAGCTTTGGGGCACCTTAAATTAAATTTTGGGGAAAAAAGCCAACTCGGCTCCTTCATTCATTGAATCAGATGGCTCATTCAACAAAAAGCACACTCATTTTGCAAACTACTTTAATGACTTTTTCATTGGCAAGATAAGTAAACTTAGGGATGACATGCCAGCAACAAACGCTGACACTACACATCCAAGTATATCGGACCAAATTTTGAAAGACAAGAATTGTACTTTTGAATTCTGCAAAGTCAGTGTGGAAGAAGTGACAAAAATGATTGTTGTCCATCAACAATGACAGGCCACCGGGGTCTGACAATCTGGATGGAAAATTACTGAGGATAATAGCAGACGATATTGCCACTCCTATTTGCCACATCTTCAATTTAAGCCTACTAGAGAGTGTGTGCTCTCAGGCCTGGAGGGAAGCTAAAATCATTCTGCTACCCAAGAATAGTAAAGCCCCCTTTACTGGCTCAAATAGCCGACCAATCAGCCTGTTACCAACCCTTAGTAAACTTCTGGAAAAAATAGTGTTTGACCAGATACAATGCTATTTTACAGTAAACAAATTGACAACAGAATTTCAGCATGCTTATAGGGAAGGACACTCAACAAGCACCACACTTACACAAATGACTGATGAATGGCTGAGAGAAATTGATGATAAAATGATTGTGGGTGCTGTCTTGTTAGACTTTAGTGCAGCTTTTGACATTATTGATCATAGTCTMCTGCTGGAAAACTTGTGTGTTATGGCTTTACACCCCCTGTTATAATGTGGATAAAGAGTTACTTATCTAACAGAACACAAAGGGTGTTATTTAATGGAAGCCTTTTAGATATAATCCAGTTAGAATCAGAAATTCCCCAGGGTAGCTGTTTAGGCCCCTTACTTTTTTCAATTTTTACTAACGACATGCCACTGACTTTGAGTAAAGCCAGAGTGTCTATGTATGCGGATGACTCAACACTATACACATCAGCTACTACAGCGACTGAAATGACTGCAACACTCAACAAAGAGCTGCAGTTAGTTTCAGAGTGGGTGGCAAGGAATAAGTTAGCCCTAAATATTTCTAAAACTAAAAGCATTGTATTTGGAACAAAACACTCACTAAACCCTACACCTCAACTAAACATTGTAATAAATAACGTGGAAATTGAGCAATTTGAGATGACTAAACTGCTTGGAGTAATCCTAGACTGTAAACTGTCATGCTCAAAACATATTGATGCAATAGTAGCTAAGATGGGGAGAAGTCTGTCTATAATAAAGCGATGCTCTGCCTTAACAACACTATCAACAAGGCAGGTCCTACAGGCCCTAGTTTTGTCACACCTTGACTACTGTTCAGTCGTGTGGTCAGGTGCCACAAAAAATAACTTTTGCAAAAGGAAAATTGCAGTTGGCTCAGAACAGGGCAGCACGGCTAGCCCTTGGATGTACACAGAGAGCTAAAATTAATAATATGCATGTCAATCTCTCTTGGGTGAAAGTGGAGGAGAGATTGACTTCATCACTACTTGTATTTATGAGAGGTATTGACATGTTGAATGCATCGAACTGTCTATCTAAACTACTGGCACACAGCTTGGACACCCATGCATACCCCACAAGACATGCCACAAGAGGTCTCTTCACAGTCCCCAAGTCCAGAACAGACTATGGGAGGCACGAAGCACTACATAGAGCCATGACTACATGGACTCTATTCCACTGACGCAAGCAGTAAAATTTGATTTTAAAAAACACTTATGGAACAGCGGGGACTGTGAAGCAACACAAACATTGGACAGACACTTGCACACACACACACACACACACACACACACACACACACACACACACACACACACACACACACACACACACACACCACACAAACACACACACACACACACACACACCACACACACACACACACACGGCAATATAACGCACATAGTATTAGTATAGTATTAATATTAGTACTGTAGATATGTGGTAGTGGTGGAGTAGGGGCCTGAGGGCACACAGTGTGTTGTGAAATCTGTGAATGTATTGTAATGTTTTAAAAWTTTTATAAACTGTCTTCATTTTGCTGGACCCCAGGAAGAGTAGCTTCTGCATAATAAATACAAATACAAATACCACTGTCAAACACGTTTCGTGTATGTCTTACATAAGATTTTACACTGAAAATCTATAAATCACAGTGCTTAGTGTGATAATAGCTTTGTTCTGATCATGTCAGTGGGCTATGGCTGCTCTTTGATTATCTCTGGGGCTGAATGAGGTGCAGCTTCCTCCATGTGAAGCCATCGCCACGAAAACAGCGTTTTGTGGCAGTGAAGCTTCTCAGGGAGGAGAGGCAGGTGGGCACTGGCTACCCATAGCCCACCACTTCTGTCTCCATTTAATCAGCATGGAGAAAGGAAGTCTTAAAAGAAGACACTTCCCCCTGAAATCGTCCTGTGGGTCAGTGAACAAGAGAGAGAGCTGCCTGACGCATTGCCTGCCTGTAAAACCACATTAATATCAAGCCCAGCTGTGAGGGAGGAGGGTTATGAGGAGCCAAGCGTCTGCAATTTGTCAAGGTTAGGAAATACAAATACCATACAATACAGTGCTRCCCTTTAGAGCCCATTTGTTTGCTAGCTTAAGGGAGGATGCATAGTTTTACTGCTGTGGTGTGTTCAATCATTGAGTGAGTGGGAAAGGTTTTCAAATGAAGCCTTTCCGCCCAATGGAAATGTGCTAGGACCTTATGGGAGAAATGGTGTGAGAAGAAAGTCTCACAAGCTGTGCTTTATTTGGCTAATGACCCATGTTGTACACCAAAGAGGTGGGGGGTTACTAATTGTCTCTTTAGTGGGGCAGTGAACAACATTAAGCAATATGAGAGCCTATAATAACAAATGAACCAAGCAGAAATGCGAAGGTGAAGACATTAAACATCTATTAATCCTTATTATAACCCTCCACTATTTCGTGAAGAATTCATCACTCCCACTCTGTACTAGTGGTTGAGACTTGCACTACCTACCGTTCACCGCCTTGTCTGCTACAGCCAGGCCTCTGAACAATGGAATGATTTATCACAGTGTTTGAGGCTGTGACTGTGACTCTCCCCACATCTCACCTCTGCATCCTGACTGAGTCACTGGCTTAAGAAACCAGGCAGCTGTTCCGTTRGGAGATCCTGCCAGGTCTGTTTTACATAATAACAGCATACGCTCTCTCAGGTCCGTCAGTGGAAAAGAACCAACTGGAGATCTTTAACCTTTTATTGCAGTGGGCTAAATCAGGGTCATTGAGTGATTATTGGTAGTCTTAAACAAATCTACGTTGAAACAAAAGTATACACCTCACACACATGGTTATTGGTTTAAAAAAGAAGACACCTGTACCATGTCAGATACAGAGTTGAAATGTATTACATTTTTAGTTTGCATCCCAATATTACACTTTATATACAGTATCAGTCAAAYGTTTGGACACACCTACTCATTCAACAGTTTTTCTTTATTTGGACTATTTCTACGTTGTAGAATAATAGTGAAGACATCAAAACTATGAAATAACACATATGGAATCATGTAAAAAGCAAAAAAGTGTTAAACAAATAAAAATATATTTTATATTTGAGATTCTTCAAAGTAGCCACCCCTTGCCTTGATGACAGCTTTGCACACTCTTGGCATTCTCTCAATCAGCTTCATGAGGTAGTCAGCAGGAATGCATTTCAATTAACAGGTGTGCCTTGTTAAAAGTTCATTTGTGGAATTTCTTTCCTTCTTAATGCGTTTGAGCCAATCAGTTGTGTTGTGACAATGTAAGGGTGATATACAGAAGATAGTACTATTTGGTAAAAGACCAAGTCCATATTATGGCAAAAACAGCTAAAATAAGCAAAGAGAAACGACAGTCCATCATTACTATAAGACATGCAGGTCAGTCAATCCAAAAACTTTGAAACTTTCTTCAAGTGCAGTCGCAAAAACAATCAAGCGCTTTGATGAAACTGGCTCTCATGAGAACCGCCACAGGAAAGGAATACCCAGAGTTACCTCTGCTGCAGAGGACATGTTCATTAGAGTTACCAACCTCAGATATTGCAGGCCAAATAAACAGATCCCAGACACATCTCAACATCAACTGTTCAGAGGAGACTGCGTGAATCAGGCCTTCATGGTCAAATTGCTGCAAAGAAACCACTACTTAAGGACACCAATAACAAGAAGAGACTTGTTTGGGCCAAGAAACATGAGCAATGAACATTAGACTAGTGGAAATCTGTTGTTTGGTCTGATGAGTATTTGGACTCACTGTAGTATCTCTCAATCATGTGTATTTGTCACGGTCGTCATAATAAGGAGACCAAGGCGCAGCGTGGTAAACGAACATAACTCTTTAATAAAAGAGAGAACACTGAACAGAAAAAAAAAAAAAAAAAGAAACGTGGAGCAATATGGCTAGTGCAGAACAGGCAACTAAACATAGAATAACAACCCACAAAATAACCAAGGAATATGGCTACCTAAATATGGTCCCCAATCAGAGACAACGATAAACAGCTGCCTCTGATTGAGAACCAATCTAGGCAACCATAGACATATAAACACCTAGACTAGATAACCCCTAGACAATCCAAAAACTAAACAAACCACCCTTGTCACACCATGACCTAACCAAATAATAAATAAAACAAAGATAACTAAGGTCAGGGCGTGACAGTATTACTTACTATAAATTGCTGTAGTATACCGTAGAATACTATAATAAATACTACAGTATTATCCACACAAAACAATACAGTCTGCAAAAACACCATATATTTTGTTATAGAAGAGAGCAAAAGCGCATAACTATGTGTTCAGACGCTAGTCCTATCTACAGGTTATGGAAAACTTGCTATTTTAGTATTTCCCCAGTCGGTTTACTGAAGGAGAAAGCCTCCACTTCTATTTGAAAGATAATAAAACTAAACTCTATAGTAAATACTACAGTCATGTATGCAAAAACACGACAGTAAGTATTACAGTATACTACAGTCTGCAAAAACACTACAGTAAATCCTTCAGTATTGTACAGTCCGCAAAAACACTACAGTATACTAAAGTCCACAAAACACTACATTAATAACTATAGTATATACTACAGTTTTTTTTTACTACAGTATTTATACTATAGTTAACTGTAAATGCTACTGTATATTACATTATACTACAGTGCATACTACAGTAAAGTCAGCAAAAACCCTACAGTGAATAATATAGTATATTATAATTATARCATAGTATTTTTTATGTGGGAGTGGTCTGACATTGACTTTTATGTCCTGCTTGATAACATTTAGCGAGAATTATTTGTACATTTTCTCATACTGTAATAATAGGTAATTGCCTTCTTTACCTTMTCCAGTTGTTATTGTTTCCCATCACATTTTTWAAATCGATTTCATAGAGCTAAACAGCTCACATTCTGCTAATGATCATTGGGAGCACTAATCCCCTCTATTTGCATTTGTGGAGAGTAAGAAGTTAAAGTCAGATAAGGCTTTACTATAGTGAACAAAAAAATGTACACAACATGCAACAATTTCTTAATTTTACTGAGTTAAAGTTCATATAAGGAAATTGGTGAATTGAAATAAATTCATTAGGCCCTTATCTATGGATTTCACATGACTGGGAGTACAGATATGCATCTGTTGGTCATAGATGTGGATGCATAGTTTTACTGCTGTGGTGTGTTCAATCATTGAGTGAGTGGGAAAGGTTTTCAAATGAAMCSTTTCCGCCCAATGGAAATGTGCTAGGACCTTATGGGAGAAATGTTGTGAGAAGAAAAAAGGTAGGGGRGTGGATCAGTATCTGGTGTGACCCCCATTGCAGTGTGACACGTCTCCTTCGCTTAGAGTGGATCAGGCTGTTGATTGTGGCCTGTGGAATGTTGTACCACTCCTCTTCAATGGCTGTGTTACTGGATATTAGCGGGAAATGGAACACGCTGTCGTACARGTTGATCCAGAGCATCCCACACATGCTCAATGGGTGACATGTATAGTGAGTATGCAGGCCATGGAAGAACTGGAATATTTTCAGCTTCCAGGAATTGTGTACAGATCCTTGCAACATGGGGCCGTGCATTATCATGCTGAAATATGAGGTGATGGCAGCGGATGAATGGCACGACAATGGGCTCCAGGATCTCATCACGGTATCTCTGTGCATTCAAACTGCCATCCATAAAATGCAATTGTATTTGTTGTCCGTAGCTAATGAGACACCCTGGAGACACCCTGGACCCAAACTGTTACAGACCTATATCCATCCTGCCCTGCCTATCTAAGGTCTTTGAAAGCCAAGTTAATAAACAGATCACTGACCATCTCGAATCCCACGCTAACTTCTCCGCTGTGCAATCCGGTTTCCGAGCTGGTCACGGTGCACCTCAGCCACGCTCAAGGACTAAACGATATCATAACCGCCATCGATAAAAGACAGTACTGTGCAGCCGTCTTCATCGACCTGGCCAAGGCTTTCGACTCTGTCAATCACCATATTCTTATCGGCAGACTCAGTAGCCTCGGTTTTTCTGATGACTGCCTTGCCTGGTTCACCAACTACTTTGCAGACAGAGTTCAGTGTGTCAAATCGGAGGGCATGTTGTCTGGTCCTCTGGCAGTCTCTTGGGGGTACCACAGGGTTCAATTCTCGGGCCGACTCTTTTCTCTGTATATATCAATGATGTTGCTCTTGCGCGGGCGATTCCCTGATCCACCTCTACGCAGACGACACCATTCAGTATACTTCTGGCCCTTTCTGGACAATGTGCTATCTAACCTCCAAACGAGCTTCAATGCCATACAACACTCCTTCCGTGGCCTCCAACGGCTCTTAAATGCTAGTAAAACCAAATGCATGCTTTTCAACCGTTTGCTGCCTGCACCCGCCCGCCCGACTAGCATCACCACCCTGGATGGTTCTGACCTAGAATATGTGGACATCTATAAATACCTAGGTGTCTGGCTAGACTGTAAACTCTCCTTCAAGACTCATATTAAACATCTCCAATCCAAAATCAAATCTAGAATCGGCTTTCTATTTCGCAACAAAGCCTCCTTCACTCACGCCGCAAAACTTACCCTCGTAAAACTGACTTTCCRACCGATCCTCGACTTCGGCGATGTCATCTACAAAATAGCTTCCAATACTCTACTCAGCAAACTAGATGCAGTTTATCATAGTGCCATTCGTTTTGTTACTAAAACACCTTATACCACCCACCACTGCGACCTGTATGCTCTAGTCGGCTGGCCCTCACTACATATTCGTCGCCAGACCCKCTGGCTCCAGGTCATCTATAAGTCCATGCTAGGTAAAGCTCCGCCTTATCTCAGTTCACTGGTCACGATAACAACACCCACCCGTAGCACGCGCTCCAGCAGGTATATCTCACTGATCATCCCCAAAGCCAACACCTCATTTGGCCGCCTTTCCTTCCAGTTCTCTGCTGCCTGTGACTGGAACGAATTGCAAAAATCGCTGAAGTTGGAGACTTTTATTTCCCTCACCAACTTTAAACATCTGCTATCTGAGCGGCTAACCGATCGCTGCAGCTGTACATAGTCCATCTGTAAATAGCCCACCCAATTTACCTACCTCATCCCCATACTGTTTTTATTTATTTATTTATTTATCTCTACTTGCACATGATCATCTGATGATTTATCACTCCAGTGTTAATCTGCTAAATTGTAATTATTCGCTCCTATGGCCTATTTATTGCCTACCTCCTCATGCCTTTTGCACACAATGAATATAGACTCTTTTTTTCCTACTGTGTTATTGACTTGTTTATTGTTTACTCCATGTGTAACTCTGTGTTGTTGTCTGTTCACACTGCTATGCTTTATCTTGGCCAGGTCGCAGTTGTAAATAAGAACTTGTTCTCAACTAGCCTACCTGGTTAAATAAAGGTGAAATAAAATAAATAAAATAAAAATGCTTGCCCATGCCATAATTCCACTGCCATCATGGGGCACTCATTTCACAACATTGACATCAGCAAACCATTCACCCACACGACGCCATTCACGTGGTCTGCAGTTGTGAGGCCAGTTAGACATACTGCCAAATTCTCAAAAACAACATTAGAGGCGGCTTATGGTAGAGAAATTAACATTAAATTATCTGGCAACAGCTCAGGTGGACATTCCTCTGTTAAGCATGCCAATTGCACTCTCTCTCAAAACTTGAGACATTTGTTGTATTGTGTTCTGTGACAAAACTGCACATTTTAGAGTGGCCTTTTATTGTCCCAAGCACAAGGTGCACCTGTGTAATGATCATGATGTTTAATCAGCTTCTTGATATGCCACACCTGTCAGGTGGATGGATTATCTTGGCAAAGGAGATATGCTCACTAACCAGAGAAACACATTTGTGCTCGAAAGTTGAGAGAAATTTCTGGGATCTTTTATTTCAGTTTATGAAACATGGGACCACCACTTTACATGTTGCGTTTATATTTTTGTTCAGGATACATGAAGTGACAGAGACCCATTCCTCACATCTCTGGTCTTAACTGTACAGTACCGCCTATCTAATACCAGGCATACTGGGTAGTAATGTCGCTTCCAGATGACTGCCCTCCCTTACTCTACAAATGGAACAGGACGCGACAAACCATATGTGATACTCAGTCCCTCTACTCCTCCTCCTGTAAAGAATGTGAAATGTGTGGGTAGCACTGGCAGACACTGAGGTGAAAACAGCTCACTGCTAATGAGTCTCTTTGGGTTTCTGTTCTATGGTTTACAGATGGTAGGGGTAGCTCAGCAAGACAAAACAAAGATGTTTCACTTGGTTTCTTGTTTTGTTTCCCATTTTAGAGTTATTGTGTGTGTGTGTGTGTGTGTGTGTGTGTGTTGTGTGTGTGGTTGTGTGTGTGTGTGTGTGTGTGTGTGTGTGTGTGTGTGTGTGTGTGTGTGTGTGTGTGTGTGTGTGTGTGTGTGTGTGTGGTGTGTGTGTGGTGTTTGTGTACACTCCATGTTCCCCTATGAACCTCTCCTTGTGAGCTATGGGATCACATGGCTGTTTCAATGTCATTTTATGCAATGTAATGAATTCCATTCTTCCTCTCCCATGACAGACTGATGTTTAGTACACTGACCAGGAACAGAGACATTGTTCTCAGCCTTTATCAGATAGTTAGCTACTTCAAAACAAACAGTAGTACATATGTCATATTGACCAAAAACAGAGTAGCCAAAATGTAATTTATCATTCAAAAGTATGAATGTGTCTCTTAAAAATGTCCAAAGATATTATCTTGCTTGTACTGGCAAACTTGATGTAAAGAAGTGACATTTTATTTTAATTATGTGAATGTGTCTAAATATCATATAAAATACCATTGAATTTTAGGTAAGGGGTTCATTGTAACAAATGTTACAGTTAACCCCCATTACAAACCTGAGTCTAATCTGAGTCTAATCTGTATGATCTGAGTCTAATCTGAGTAATCTGAGTCTAATCTGAGTCATCTGAGTCTAATCTGATTCTTGTGAAGAAATACAACAATAATTATTGTCATCAACTGTACCGATCAAAGGACCTATTCGTACTGAWAAAAATTCTATACAGTATGCTGAACAAAAATATAAATGCAACATGCAACAGTTTCAAAGATTTTACTCAGGATCTCGCTACGGTATCTCTAATATATGGGGAATGTTCCGCACGTCAATAATCAAAAAACAGAGGGAGCAAGAATATTTATAATTCGGCCTGAACAAAAAAAAGTGTAAATAAATCCCCAAATAATTAATGGATTCAAGCTAAACTTTCTTGGCATGTAGATACATTAACTAAGCATTAACACATTGAGCACTTTTCTAAGTTATTTCTAATTTGAGTTATTTAGTTGTTACTTTGGGCCCGTGTTACTTTCTTCCAATTCGCCCTTAGTCATAACTCTAGGTTTATGTTTCTGCTCACAAAAACACTAACTACTGCAGAGGACAACATTTTCATTAATGAATTCTCTGTGGAAGCTAATTTGTAAAGTTCTCATAACAAATTGCTGGGGGGTTATGTTCATATGACATCACCATGGAAATACAGATGAAAGAGTGTAGCCTCAGTCTGCTATTCTAAAGGCCATATGCAAGAGCTGGCTGTGGGAATTACTGTCCTTCGGACCTTTAAGGAGATTTTATCTCAATATTATAAAGCTCAGTTATTGTACCAGCAGTAATGTAACTTAGATGTTCTGGTTGTGTCAGAGGGAAGCTGCAAAACACCCACACTGACATAGAAAATTAATTACCAAATAATCCATTTTACCAATCACTTTACCATTTTTGATTATAATTGAATATGTCATATTCAAATGATTTAATCTGGAACAATAGTACTGTGTGATGCTGTGTATCTATCTACACAATGGAGCAGGAACAGAACTGTACAGCAAGATGGCCTCTCATTGGTTGCCTTCCCTACTGGACCAATAGGAGTAATGAGGCCTGTGACGGCTTCATCAATATGCACCGTCTTATCTATCTTTATTAGCAGTTTGGCTTCACCATGGATTCATTCTTTGTGGTCCTTGATTGATGTCATATTGTCCAGTGTGGTGCCAAGGAGACAATCTTTATGTGGCAGTTGTGGAGACAGATCTTCCTTCCTCTGGGCTCAAAGCTTCCTATAATGGCAAGGCTAGCTTCCTGCAACATGAACCGGGCTTTAAATGTGGTGAGTCTTTCAAAGCACAAGCCTCATCTCTTAAACATTATAAATTAATTTAGGTTCCACTTTTTAAATATAAATTCTTGGACATGTAATTGAGTAAAAGTATTAACCAAACGCAGGCTATAACCAACAGCTGTTGATGATAAACCTACAGTAAATTCAGAACGACTGAATACTGTATGTGCGGAAGTATATGCTAAACTGAATAAGTTTTGTCTGACACAGAACAGAAGTTAAAACCACAGCAGGAAACCATATTACCAGATAACTCATTCTCTTCCTGTCTGGGTTGATACTATTTCTACCTCAGTGGCCACAGAATACAGCACAGCGTGTTAATGCTACTGTATAGTGTTTCAACATGATTTAAAAGATGACAGTGGGAATAGGTACACCTAGAACATAAGTCTTTTTGATGTTTTAAAGAGCTTCTATGTTGTTGTACCTTGAAATAGTTGTATAAAGAGTTGCTTCAATGCAAGTGTTTCTCCAAACTCCATGTTTCTTGCCAGTTTTTAAAACTTATTTCAATGATTTGTATTTCCCACTGACTAAAGACCATTACATAATTACCTGACTCCTCCGCACAACACTTGCACCATGGCAACAATAACAAACTCCAATTGCATACCCACACTTACAGCAGGTTTATGAGGAAATTTGGTTGACTGGAATACTCTGTATAATTACGTTGGAGGTTTTTTTTCATTGCATAGTTGTGTACTTTATACATTTTCTTCGTCAAAATGACAACTCATAGGCATATATTGACCTGACTGACCTGTACCTTGCTCGAATGTTCGGCATACATATTTTTTAAATATACTTTACATGTACAATGACAGCACCTCTGAAATACCACGCATTCCTGA
Organism: Salvelinus sp. IW2-2015; assembly: GCF_002910315.2. Lineage (NCBI taxonomy): Eukaryota > Metazoa > Chordata > Actinopteri > Salmoniformes > Salmonidae > Salvelinus > Salvelinus sp. IW2-2015. The sequence continues at coordinate 13,286,097 of NC_036854.1, read as the reverse complement.
GACCTATAGGGCATCAGCTGGCCTGGTGACACAGAGGTTAATACAGAGGCAGAGATTTATAGAGCCTTGTCAACAGTCACCATTTGAATCATCAAACTCCAAACTCCAAACCAAACTCTGCCAGAGCAAATGTTTATACAGCTTTGTCTGACTGGACACCTTGCCTGGAGCCAATCCAACTGAGCCTCTTTGGTGTATAACAGGATTGATGGCACAGGGTTGAGTGAGAGTTCCCAAAGGACACTGACACTGTAAATGCCATTATATTGATGGTTCTGCAGCTGATGAATATATTGGCCACTCCAAGGTGGGCTCCCGAGTGGCGCAGCGGTCAAAACCACTGCATCAGGGGCGTCAGGTAGCCTAGTGGTTAAAGTGTTGGGCCAGTAACCGAAAGGTTGCTGGATTGAATCCCCGAGCTTACAAGGTACAAATCTGTCCTGCCCCTGAACAGGACAGTTAACTCACTGTTCCCCGTTAGGCCGTCATTGTAAATAAGAATTTGTTCTTAACTGACTTGCCTAGTTAAATAAAGGTTACATTAAAATACAGTAAAAAAAGGTCACACCTTGATTGTCACCTTCCTCTTGACTCTGACTCTCAGTGTACATTTGTCTTCTAGTCATCTTATGTACAGTTGAACTCTAATAAAGTCAAGACAGCCTCGCTTGAACCTTGAGTGTGTTTGTTTGGTAGGCTGATCTCAAATGTGAAATTCAGCATGACTGAGAGTTTCCTTCTCCAGAGATGCAATTCATTTTACACTGTGTTTTCAAATAACAAAAATCTTGCCACTGTTACACTTTTCCAAGACATCTGCACTACCTTTGGGAACATGGAGGAGTCATAACTCAATCAGCAGAATATGTCTGATGTCGTGATGACACATAATTTAGACACTGTTCAGTACCATGGTGACATAGATAAACATGTTCTTTGCCTTTGTCAATTTCAGGTTAGCTATTCATTTGAAGATATTTTGCAGACATAACATGTCCTTTTTATCTACTGTAATAGCTACAGTATCATTTTCCAAGTTTCCCCCCACAAATGTATCCCTCTGTTGGCCAGTCCAAGAGTTACATTTCCCTTTCCTTCTAAACAGGAAACATCTGCAGTGGTGTGAAATGTGGACGTTAGGGATAAGTCTGATTTAATTGTGAACATTTAAATTCCATTATGATGTGAACTGTCTCCCCTGATACATATATAAAAAGGTGGGAGGTGAAATCACACCTCTGCAAACAGAGCAATGCTAACAAAAGCAATCCTCATCTTAGTAAAATGGCACGATGCAAAAACAGGTATAAACAGAAATGGATAAAGATGGACCAAACCAAAGTCATCTTCATTCTACATGTCCAACCAAATGTAGCTGAATGATCTTGTCTTTATTTACTATGTTGTGTCTGATGGAATGATTGGTGCAATGACTGCAATCAGATTTTCTCTGAGTAACAATAACAAACTATCTTAGTAGACAGAAAATATCCCTTTATCCTGATTTCTACACTATCCCCTGGCCCTGGTATAAGAATCCTTTGTCTTTATGCTTTGTAGGATGGTCTAGAATCTACTCAGCCATATAGTGCCCAGTCCTGTATGCCCATATAGCATGCAGGCAGCAACGTAGTGACGTAATGTAGTGACGCAAATGGGCTTATATTGCGCCAGTGGCCACAGTAGCCCTGCCTGCCTCATTGACTTGACTGCTGCACAGGACTGCACAGCTGCGCTCGTCAGGTCTAACGTGATGCTGTCAGACTGTGCATGGCCCTTCCATCTTTGCATGAGCACAGGAGCGAAAGCTACGCCAAGTAGGCCACACAGACAGAGCCATATGAGCCAATGCTCTGCTCAGCCCTGTTTTTATGATCCCATACAACACAACATTCTTCTGTCTGACTGACAATTACAGCACACACTATTGCAAGAGGTTGTTATTTTATATGCTGACAATTCCAAAGCATTTAGTCTTGAGTCAGAATCAAAATCTGTCGGTAGCAATAAAATGAGTATAAATGATGAGGCGATCACCATTTGATCCTTTAGTTAGTGGCATGCCTATAACATGTCACAGTGAATTRTTCTGAGATCCAAAACCAACCTGTCTCAGTGGGTGTGGTTACAGGATGATGACATTGCCATGGCAGTGTGACAATCAACATTTACATTTTAGTCATTTAGCAGACGCTCTTATKCAGAGCAACTTACAGTAGAGAGTGCATAAATGTTCATTTGTACTGGTCCCCCATGGGAATTGAACCCACAACCCTAGTGCCATGCTCTACCAACTGAGCCACACAGGACCAATCAACACCTGCTGACTCAGATCTGTTTTGGGGACAAGGAGAGAAACAGATAACATACATAGGCCTACTGTCATGAAATATTAGATAACATACAGGTAACTGACAAACTAAATGAAACACTTGAGTAAATATGGGATACAAAGTATATTGAAGCAGGTGCTTCCACACAGGTGTGGTTCCTGAGTTAATTAAGCAATTAACATCCCATCATGCTTAGGGTCATGTATCAAAATACCCAGTTGCCCATTATTTTGGCTACCATGACTAGTAGAAAAGATCTCAGTGACTTTGAAAAATGGGTCTTAAAGGAGCATAGGGGGTTTAAAGGCTGTGTGTGTGTGTGTCACCAGATCTCAATTTGTAAGTCGCTCTGGATAAGAGCGTCTGCTAAATGACTTAAATGTAAATGTAAATCTCAACCCAATTGAACACTAAAGGGAGATTCTGGACTGGCACCTGAGACAGCGTTTTCCACCACCATCAACAAAACACCAAATTATGGAATTTCTCATGAACAGTGTCACATCCCACCAATAGAGTTCCAGACACTTATACAATCTATGCCAAGGTGCATTGAAGCTGTTCTGGTGGCTCAATGCCCTATTAAGACAGTTACCTGTGGCATTATAATTAGATGACAATTGATATGTAATAGCTTAATTATTATTTATTGAACTGTGGTTTATTTATTTAACCTTTATTTAACTAGGCAAGTCAGTTAATTAAGAACAAATTCTTATTTACAATGACGGCCTAGAAACAGTGGGTTAACTGCCTTGTTCTGGGGCAGAACGACAKATTTTCACGTTGTCAGCTCAGGGATTGATCTAGCAACCTTTCAATTATTGGCCCAACGCTCTAACCACTAGGATACCTGCCGTCCATTGACAAGGTTTTTATTTTTTTGTATCTATTTCTTGTAGTAACTGGAAACTCAAATGGAAGCTGGACTGGAGTCGAAATAGTTAAAGCGGGGACAGGCGCAAATCACTATTGTGCTCGTGCACGGCGAATTGTAAGGGTGTGGACGCGCGCCAAGGTAGTCCCATTTGGTTCCCGGGGAGAGAGAACGGAGTGCGATAAACGAGAGAGAGGGACGCGGAAACAGCAGGAGCGGTCCGCGAGAGAGGTGCAGCGACCGGTGACAGCTTTTCACTCGAACCGTATAGAGACCAAATAATTGGTGCTTTTGTAAAAAAAAATCGTGAATTTGTCGGATCAGAGGCTTTTTGTAGGGACAAGGGGATTTTTGTTCTGTATAGAGAGTATCATTCGGGATTCAGAATGTCGGGGAGCAGGGAGGAGGAGCGGCGGAAACTAGCCGACATCATTAACCACTGGAACGCCAACCGGCTCGACCTGTTCGAGATTAGCCAACCCACCGAGGTGAGTCCGTGGACCTTCCCCGAGTACAGGCCGCACCAGTCGGGAAAGAGACGATAATTACCCAGTGCAGTGGGGACTAGCTGAGGGAAACGCGCCTGATGAATTATTAAAAACTGGCAACCAAACACGTTTGTTAACAAATACCTGTAGAGCACTGTTGAAATGCAAAAATGAGTCTCAACAAAGTCCCTAACCCACACCTTAGTTAATCGCAAACCAAACTCGAGAGCTAACCAACCTGTCAACCAGATCGCTAGCCTAATGTTTGTGAACGTTAGCTAGCTAGAAAGACGCCTCGAACCTGTTTTCTTGCGTCAGTTGGTGGTGCACTAACAGCAGCACGCTCTAGTTGTGGTGAGTGCATGCAATGCGCGACGTGGTGCAACACAATTTATCCAAGAGATCGCGTAAACTTGCTACAATCATGTCAGTCACACTTAACTGTATTATTAGATCGCTAACGTTACCTAACTAGCTAACAGTAGCATCTTAACAGACGCAATCCGACCGGCGTTAGTTAGCTAGCTGGAAAACCCCGACTCCGTAGCTAGTTACAGACAATTCAATTGTTTTGTATTTGTGCAGTTATTTTGCTTGTTTTYGCTACATTCACTCAAATTATAGTTATACCTACACGTGGAACACACATTTAGATACCAACCCCGTCGTATCGCTATATTTCCGTCTAAGTCTTCTGTATTTCACCACCGTGATGAGGGCTATCGTTAGCTAGCATCAAACTAAAACCACAGAAACCTAGAAAGCTAAAACAACGGCGATTCGCTTGCTAGCTAGCTTAGATATCAGCTAACGTTATCGATGGTGTTGAGATGATGATCAAGCCATTTTGTATGCCACCAGGTCGTTTGTTAGTTCCAATAAACACTGTTTTCTACTATATATGAAATACGTGTTTACTAAGACAATGTCAAGTGTTTAGGCAATACTAGTACTGTAGTGGGCAAAGTAAAAAAAGTAAAATAATGATTATGGCTTATCCTACTACTACTGCATCTCTCGATATAACCAGATGGCTAGCTGGGCTAAATCCGTTTTAAATGGTCTAAACACTGACCATCGATGATGGTTTGCTAGCAATCTCTGTTCTAATCAAACTACTAAAATTAATCTTGGGTCTCGTGCAGATATTTCTGCATCCAACTTGCACGTGGTTTTTGTTTTTGTCTGATGGGTTTTTAGATCTAGCTAAGATTTGGTGGACTGTTTGCCACCCGTAGTCGTGTTTTTACGCGCGCAGGTAGAAGCCAGCCACCRCAACCTCTGAGTTGCAAGTCAAAGCATTGGGGGTAACGGGGGACCCCTCTCATCCGWTTAATTTGCTTTGGACAGCAGGACCGCTTCAGGCCTATAGCTGACGTAACTAWCTTGCTGCGGTGTTCTGGGAATCCTGCAGTCCTGAGTCAGTATTCCCCCTCTTATTTATAGGTGCATTATTTTTGCCTTTGCTTGGGCAAAATTTCTTTAGTGTTGGTTTGATTAACATGTCTCACATGTAACATACACACCCCTCCCCCTCTAGTCATTGCTACCCACAAGTTCAACCATAATGTATGTACATTTTCAGACACTTTTGAATTTTGTTTATTGCTTATGAGCTTGCCAACAAAATGTCAGGGAGGTTGTCAGTTTTCGTTACCATAATGGAGGCCTTATGAAAATGTTGTGTCATTTTTAGCCATGTCTGACAAGAGCTCCTTAAATCAAGAACATTTTTTAAAAATTGTTAATGACATCGTTTTATAGCATGACTCCATGGCTGGTTATTTTAAAGCAGATTGGCCAGTGTTTCTCTTCTTCCTCCCTCTGACTATGTCCTGTGGAATTCACTTCCTCTCATTACATTACCACACAAGCATATAGCAATTAGCAAATTGGGTTTGTTTGTATGAAACTGCTGCTTTTTGGGCATACTGTTGGCTTGTGGAGAGCAGGAAGAAAAACAATGTTTGTTCTTCTTAGTCTTGATACATGCTATAAGATATTCAACTGGTTGTAACTGCTGACCAAGTCTCTCTCCTTTGGAGTATGGACAAAATACCAGCAGTCTTAAGGGCTTGAATGTTAAAACAATCCAAGCAGCATTTTCTTCTCCAATTCAGTATTGATCCTCATTAGCTGCAGGGCTTGGGAGAGGGTGGATGGAAGCTTTTGACAGCCCAAATCAACACCCTGTGCAGCACTGCGTCGTGTCAGAAGGTTTGTTGCCGTCAGTGTTTCCATTCTTCCCTGTGGAAGCCAGTGATTTGKTTGTTGGCGTCAGTGGAACGGGTGCGCTGTTTAGGCCCTATCACATCCCTCAGACTTGCAATGTGTGACCACTGTGATCCTGCGAAGTGTGATTGTTTAAACTGGGCCATCTGGGTTAAAGCTAGGTATGTCATCACTCTGGGTGGAATTAACCAGAAATGAAGCGCTATCCTCTTGTGTGGCACTGCTGCCAACCGAAATAAAGCACAGCTTGTTTTTTGTTATATTTTGAATGGAAAGAGGATTGAGTCAGGTTATACGTAATGTTGCTCTGATCACTAACTGACCATCTGGTCCTTTAATGTTTAGTCCTAGTTTGTTTTTAACCATGCTGCTGTGAAATCCCATGTTAACATATCTCCTTTCGTCATCCACCAGCAAAAGGCTGTGARGTCATGTGGCCGTGTTTGTTATTGTTCCGGGTCATCATGTATGACGGTGGAGAGCTTCTGGTCCTGCAGGCCTCCTCTCCAGGATGTGACTTGCCACTGACTCTCTATTGCCATGGCAACAACATACTAGTGATGAGTACAACACAGGWCTTCTTGCTTTGTGCCCTATCAGCAAAGTGGACAAAGTCGATACCAACGGAGCATTCATTTCTACTGTGTCAATTCACTACAAGCTTTCATATTAACTGATACATCGGAGGTCGTGCTAAGGATTGTTGTTTCATACAAAGCCCTATGATATGCTTCATTTTTGAGTGTATTGGATATCGTTATTCTCAGGGTTGTTTGTAATTGGAAAAGGAGAATGTGTCAACAAGATAAATACACACMGTCCACACACACTCCCCTGCCGGCATATGCTGCAGTTTGTATAGAAAATAGTTTGTCCACAAAATGTTGTCTTCACGCCATGTAGKGTAGGCTACATAAAAATGTAGCACAGAGGAAATGAACCTCTTTGTTACATCTGCCATTAGTGTGTTTGCATTACTGAGTGGCTCCCAGTACTTTAGTAGACCATCCATTCCACATGCGCTGACTGGTATGTGGTTTTAGGGTAACGGATCTATCACCCTAGATAAAAGAGCACAACTTCAGCAGATGGAGCCTGTCTTGCTTCATAGTTTTGAGATTAAATTGATCAAAGACAACGTGTTATTAGATTTGTCACACACCCATTTTCTTTACACTGTGTCATTTCAGGTTTACAATCTCCATGGAGATTCTTTCCCTGCATTTAAATATGTGCACACACAAGCATCCTTGTGTGGGCGCTTGCTGTATACTGTAATTACACTTTACACAGAATAGACGAGGTGATTTACAGTTCCCAACAGCTGTAATTTGTGATTTTATAATCCAGACAGTGGTAATCTGTGGGGACCTTGGAGTGGGCTGCCTGGGATTAGCACATCCTGACTGTGCATTTGGCTCAGTCATTCCCTCTGTGACTTTGTTTGTTGCTGCTCATACCGGGCAACACTTGGCTCCAATTCATTGGGCCAAATTTATTATCCACTTAAAGTTGAAGACATGCATTGTAATATTTGATTACCACTGCCGGTGTTGTTGAACAGTTCACAAGATGACTAGGCTGGTATTGGCTGAGCTATTGGCTTTTGACTTGAGGGGATGCTGAGGTTTGGGCTGGCACGTATCGTTCATCCTTCACTCTGTGTGTGTGTGTGTGTGTGTGTGTGTACTACTGTGTCTTGTCTCCTCCCATGAACAAATCTGTTCAACTCTCTGCTACTGGGAGAATGGAGCTTTAAGTGCGTTCCATGTCATGGCTCAAGGCTATGTGTGTGTGTAGCTGAGAAAGCTCTGTCAGAGTAATGGCTCACACCCAGTTCATTAAGAAGCGGGCCAAAGATCACAACCACATCTTGTCACTTACTGGCTTCAAATGGAATTATGGCKCTTATATCTCATGTCCAGACTGGCTATTACACATCCTAATCTATCAACTACACTGCCTGCTGCTGTATTATGTTGGGTGATCTAAATCAGTTGAATAACACAAATGAGAACACATTTTCATGGATATAATTCTCAAATGTTGCTCTTTGGCTAATGGGTCACAGGATGTGGGGATGGTGACTCCCCTTTCCAAGGCACATTGAAATCACCTGGTATCATATGTGGATCTCTCTCTCACATACACAAGTGCCCTGATTAGTGGGCTCAGCAGAGAGGTGGTGGTGGTCTCTGCTGTAGGAGAGGCCTGGCCTTGGCTTGTCAGTCCCATTAATCCTCAGAGGCCTGACGGTCATTCCAGTCCGCCTCTGCCCTTTCCTCACTCGACCACACAGCCCATCTAGCCACTTGATGTGGTTCCTTCAGTCACTCAGAGCCAGACTCAAGCCTGTAGGCCTTTGTGACRTCACACGATCAGATCATTTTGGGCTGATGACTTGTCTGTTTTAGTATTTACAATCAATAGAGATCTGCCCCACAACCCGGTATTTTCTTCCGCTCTCTCTTTTGACTGGAGGAAATTTACATTTGCAGGCCCGGTGTCTGATATCAGGCTTATTGTTGCAGGACTTTTCTCATGTGAAAAAACATCATCATCTGATCGTGTTGCGTTGAGTCTGCTTAGCTAGGGGTAATTGAAACCTCCCTCAGCCGCCCCTTGTCCTTTAGTTACAGGGAATGTCTRCTTCCATTTGAACAAAATGTCTTCATGTTTCTGTCTGCCAAATAGTTTGTGGTCGTCTTTCATATTCCCGGAATAGTGTTTTTGTTTAGTACAGCCTGTCAGTGGTCGAGGTGGTGTCTTGGTGTGTGGAATGTCTCTCATGCATGTTTATGAACAACAGTCAGACGCTAGACTAGCATGGGAGCTGCCGCCGCTGCCAATGAAGCTTTTAGAATGCCCCTGGCATGAACTTAGACCTCCTACAGTAGATGACTCCTGCCTAGCTACTCCCTTCAATGGTGTCTGGTGATCATCGCCTAGTTGAGTGATCACATGCATATCCCTTGTACAGGATTCCCCTTAATACTTCTGGAGAATATTGTAACATAAACAGATTGTGCTAATCTTCAGGGCTAGGTGTAGCCTAATACTCATGTCCAGTCCACACATTATCCAGATGATTACGGTTGTATGGGGGACGTTTGGCTGCCCTCCCGTTTAGTTTGAGTGATGGTCACATTAGGGACCAACCTTCTAGCTTTGAAAGCACACACAAATCCCTAGAACTGTGAAAGGTGAAGACCCATTAAACCTCCATTTTTCTCCTATGATGAGGAACAGAAGGCAGGAGGAGAGAYCGATTTTAGAGACGGCAGGACTTCCTCTTCTCATTTTCAACCTGCTGGGAGAGCGCCTCCTGGCAGAGCCAGCCTAATGCACGTGCTGTTGACTTCCTAATGTCCAAGTGGGGCTTCACTTATTAACGAGATTTCCCAGTCGAATGGCCATGGTACTGTGCACAATGTAGCCTATACATMAACCTTGTTGTGGTACTTGTACGCATACATACATTTATTTAATTTCTTTCTCAGTTTGACGACCAATGAGTGAATGTTCAGCTGGTTGTGTGTTGTCTTTTGTCTTCCTGGTTGGCTTTGAGTTTCCTCCTGAATAATGCTCTATTGTCAGGTTGTTTCCCTTGGATTAGGAATGCTGCATGCCTGTGTCTCAGAGCTTTGTGGAAGTATGACATCATCAAACCCCTTTTTGTATSCCTGATGGTACTGTATGTCCTGCTCAGACTCTTTGATGCTGCCTTTGGCAGTGCCGGCGACTCATCTCTGACCTTCTCTGATCAAGCTCTCGTCAAAGGCATCTATTCAAGTAAGTTAATGATGGTGGGTGGCATCATATCCCAGTAGAGGTTTTTATAGCAAGATATTGTAGTTTWGGTCAGTCAACAAAAGCATGTTACATTCTGGAAGCGGCAGAAACGCCAGCCGTCTTGTGGAGCCCGGCTCAGAAGATGTAMGGTGGGAGTAGGCGTTTGCATGTGCAGTGTCATCACATATTATACTTACAAGTGCTTAGCCAAGCGCTGTGCTCTTTGTCATGTTTGTCTGGCCGACCCAGGTTAGTGAGCATCTCTACTTTTGCATGTGGGAAAAACCTGAGCGTGGCCTCTGGCGCTACTAGCCTGGGCCTAATCGCTGACACAGGAAAGTCTTCACTCTAGCACACTGTTGGAGGGGGGGTTAAGCTGAGAGGGGGGTCTGCTAAATTGGCCCTCTGTTTGCTTTGGACAGGGAAGAAAAGCACAGCCATCCTGTGGGAGGGGGAGGGGTTAAGGGGGGTCAGAGGGGAACGGTGGGGGAGGCTGTGTTTGTGCCAGCGAGCTGGGTTGGAGATAAAGCTGGAATAAGGGTCTGGGCCTCAACGGAAAGCCCCCCCCCCCATCTCCTCTCTCCCCCATGGCCCCTGGGGGACCAAACTAGCCCTCCTGTCCCTCTGTGGCTGATAACTGAGGTTWGGGAGGGACGAGGGGGAGGTTGGGATGAATAGCACTGTAGCATCCAAGCAGACAAGTCACTCAGGATTATTTTGTAAAAATTTGGTGAACTCTAATCTAAGTTTAAATATATTTGAGTGAGAAGTAGTTTGGATATAATAACTTACAGGCTTTTAAATGTCCATTTCACAATGTRTGGCCGGTTGATAATTGGGTGTGTGGGAATACCCTGCCTGAAGCAGCCTCGCCCTGAAACTCCAAAAATGTAGACTGGGAACATCTGCTGCTTCTCATYTGGGTCCCTGGCGTACCCTCTCCTGCTTTTTATTAATTTCAGCACTCGACCTGACCCCATCTTGATGCTGCCTGTGTGGTGMGGCTGGGCTGGACAAGGAGGATGATTTGGCAGGCTGCGGGGGGCCTCTCTTGGAGTCTACTACCAGTGCACTTTCACCTTGTCCCACCTCTCCAACCCACACCCCTGTAGGCCTTAAGCAGGGGAACACCACAGACTGACCGGGCCTGGTCGACTGTAATAATAATACTTTTGCTAAGCAGACAATGGCTGCCTGAAGGATGACCGCTGTGGCCGAGGCTTCCCTTAACACAGCTCCACCCTCACATGTTTGTTGATCTTAACTGTCAGAAAAATGCCTTCAAGAGAGACTTCCTCCTTCGCACATGTTTTCTTTCCCCCTTGTTTGAATTGCCGGGCCAATTCTGAACAGTGGAACTGGAACACCCCTAGTTAGCAGTAGTCTGGGGCTGGGCTGTGTTGTGTGACAGGATCGGAACATGGAGACCAGGACAAGAGGGGAGGAGAGGCCTGGTGGCGTTGAGTGACTGACCACTCTGCCGCTCCCTGACGCAGGTTGGGCCCAGATGTGTGGTCTAGCTGGCCAGTGTGGTGTGTGGTTGAGGACCCTGGGGGGGGGGGCAGTCTGTGCAAGGATGTGGTCAGCTCCCAGATGTCTCCCCTCAGGCCCACGTGTTTGGTGGTGGGCTCCTGTGTGGTGGTGGAGACTACCGACACACACACACACACACACACACACACACTAACATAGTCATCTGACAGAAAATGTGTTCCATATGAGGCAGGCGGTCTGGCTCACGCTTTGAGGGAGTTGACTGGTTTGATAGCATTTAGTAGGGCTGGGAATTGGGTGGACTGGGCATGCCTTCATGGTTACACTATACCTGGCTGTGGTTGCTATGGACACAGAAGCCTGCATAGGTGTCCTAAATTGGCCTGACTCGCTAAGGACTGACCGGCCTCTGACTTCATAGTGTGAGGTTGAGGTGAATTTTGAAGAGAATTGTTTTCTCCCACTCTCTGATAATTGGATAACGTTCGTCAGCACATTCTTAATTTTTTTTCATTGTACCAAAGTCACCTCTCCAAGTGGATGGTGCCCTGTTGCATAATTCAGTGTATGTCCCTGTAAAACAACACATTTCACTGCACCTATCTGGTGTATGTGACATAAAACATCTTGTTTTTCATTGTGTGTGTCACATTTCTTTTCTCCACACACAGGAGGACCTTCAGAACAAGCACACTAACGTCACACACACACACTGTGTYGAAAGCACTCTGACATGCAACCTGCGTGTGTGAGAAAATCTATACATTGTAATCATACAGTGCTGTGTTGCACAACCATCCAATATTTCACAGCGAGGGGTTACATAAAGCCATTATCCAGTTTTAAACATCTATTGATTTCCAACTGAACTTTTTTWWWWMTTTTTTTGCTAGAGACGGTGGTACAGAAATGCAGTTATTGTTAAAATTACAGGGCTATGTGTAGTCAGCCCCATCCCATGTGATGGGACCTCAGAAGCACACAACAACCCCTCTTACTTACGTAGCCAGACCAATACTGACTTCTATAAGAGAACTCTACTCCCTCTGTCATATTATCATTCTTGAAATACTAGCATGGGGTGGGGGGGAAGCAACAGTAAGACATTGAGTTACACAAGTGGAAGCGTCCATCTATAATGAAGCATGGGACTGCAGTGCAGAACTACAGTTTACTAATATAAAAATGAAGCACCTTGTTTCACTCTGGTCAAAAGGGAGTTTGTGCGTTAGCATGTCAGTGCGCGAGCCGTCGAAGAAGACTGAATATCGTCCCATATCATCCAAGATGGCGTAGCAGTGTAGACGTGTTTCTTTAGTCCTCTCGTGTACGTTTGTATTTTTTCGTATTTCTTGTATATATTTTAACATTTTTTCTATCTCTTTTCGATTTTTAAATCGATTATACCTTCCGGTAACCTACTCACCCAATGTGATACGGAATCGCTATTATTTTTTAAAACTTTGGAACACTTTCAAGACCCCCAGTAGCTAATCAGCTACAAGCTAATTTAGCCATTTTTTGCCGCTGCTAGCAGCTTTTACCTTCTGCACAGACACCAGCCCTGTTATTAGCCTGGATATTACTCACCAATTTCCAGCATCGGACTGTCTCTCGACAACAACGCCGGATTCCTGCCGTAATCCCTGAGCCCACTACTCTGATCCTCACAGCTAGCTTGCAGCTAGCGCAGCTAGCGCCACTGCCACGAAGCTAGCACCAGTTAGCAAACACAATTCTACAATTCACAACCTCTCTTTCGCCATCGCCATCCGGCTTGGATTCTCTGTCGACACGACCACGTCTGGTCTGCAGACGAATACCCCATCCGCTGTGCCCTCAACCGGCCTCCGTCTGAGCAGACCCCCTCCGTTGAGCAGACCACCCCCGGGCTACTAACTTTAAACGCCGCGTGCTAGCTTGTGGAGGCCTCCATGCTCCATCTACGGCTGCCCCCTGGACACTATGATCACTTGGCTACATAGCTGATGCCTGCTTGACTGTCCATTAATTCACGGTACTCCATTCTGTTTATTTGTGTTTTATCTGTCGGCTCTGTGCTTAACTCAGGATCTGTGTGTAGTTAATCCGACCCTCTCTGCCTAGTCGTCGCCATTTTTACCTGTTGTTGCTGTGTTAGTGGACTAGCTGCTGTTATCTTACCTGTTGTTTTAGGCTAGCTCTCCCAATCAAGACCTGCAATCACTTTATGCCTTATTGTATGTCTCTCTCAAATATCAATATGCCTTGCATACTGTTGTTCAGGCTAGCTATCATTGTTTTGGTTTGCAATGGTCCCGTAGTTCCACTCTCCGTACCTCTGATACCTCCTTTGTCCCACCCCCACACATGCGGTGACCTCAACCCATTGAGACCAGCATGTCCAGAGATACAACCTCTTCTTATCATCACCCAGTGCCTGGGCTTGCCTCCGCTGTACCGTGCCCCACCATACCCCTGTCTGCACATTATGCCCAGAATCTTTTCTACCACGCCCATAAATCTGCTCCTTTTATTCCTTGTCCCAACGTCTAGGCGACCAGTTTTGATAGCCTTTAGCCGCACCCTCATCCTACTACCCCTCTGTTCCTCGGGTGATTTGGAGGTAAACCCAGGCCCTGCATGTCCCAGTCACCCTCAATTTGTTGACTTCTGTGATCGAAAAAGCCTTGGCCTCATGCATGTCAACATCAGAAGCCTCCTCCCTAAGTTTGCCTACTCACCGCTTTAGCACACTCTGCCAACCCTGATGTCCTTGCCGTGTCCGAATCCTGGCTTAGAAGGCCAACAAAATTCTGGGATTTCCATACCCAACTATAACACTTTCCGTCAAGAAGAACTGCCAAAGGGGGAGGAGTTGCAATCTACTGCAGAGATAGCCTGCAAAGTTCTGTCATACTTTCCAGGTCTTATGCCAAACAGTTCGAACTTCTAATTTTAAATGAATCTCTCCAGAAATAAGTCTCTCACTGTTGCACGCCTGCTACGACCCCCCTCAGCTCCCAGCTGTGCCCTGGACCACCATCTTGTGAATTGATCGCTCCCCATCTAGCTTCAGAGTTTGTTCTGTTAGGTGACCTAAACTGGGATATGCTTAACACCCCGGCAGTCCCTACAATCCAAAGCTTGATGCCCTCAATCTCACACAAATCATCAAGGAACCCACAGGTACAACCCTAAATCCGTAAACATGGGCACCCTAATAGACATTATCCTGACCAACCTGCCCTCCAAATACACCTCTGCTGTCTTCAATCAAGATCTCAGCGATCACTGCCTCATTGCCTGTATCCGCCACGGGTCCGCGGTCAAAACGACCCCCCTCATCACTGTCAAACGCTCCCTAAAACACTTCTGCGAGCAGGCCTTTCTAATCGACCTGGCCCGGGTACCCTGGAAGGATATTGACCTCATCCCGTCAGTTGAGGATGCCTGGTCATTCTTTAAAGTTACTTCCTCACCATATTAGACAAGCATGCTCCGTTCAAAAAATGCAGAACCAAGAACAGATATAGCCCTTGGTTCACTCCAGACCTGACTGCACTCGACCAGCACAAAAACATCCTGTGGCGAACTGCAATAGCATCGAAGAGCCCCGCGATATGCAACTGTTCAGGAAGTCAGGAACCAATACACGAAGTCAGTCAGGAAAGCAAAAGGCCAGCTTTTCAAGCAGAAATTTGCATCCTGTAGCTCTAACTCCAAAAAGTTCTGGGATACTGTAAGTCCATGGAAAACAAGAGCACCTCCTCCAGCTGCCCACTGCACTGAGGCTAGGTAACACGGTCACCACTGATAAGTCCGTGATAATCGAAAACTTCAACAAACATTTCTCAATGGCTGGCACTGCCTTCCTCCTGGCGACTCCAACCTTGGCCAACAGCCGCCCACCCCCCGCTGCTACTCGCCCAAGCCTCCCCAGCTTCTCCTTTACCCATATCCAGATAGCAGATGTTTCTGAAAGAGCTGGAAAACCTGGACCCATACAAATCAGCTGGGCTTGACAATCTGGACCCCTATTTCTGAAACTGTCCGCCGCCATTGTCGCACCCCCTATTACCAGCCTGTTCAACCTCTCCTTCGTATCATCTGAGATCCCCAAGGATTGGAAAGCTGCCGGGTCATCCCCCTCTTCAAAGGGGGAGACACCCTGGACCCAAACTGTTACAGACCTATATCATCCTGCCCTGCCTATCTAAGGTCTTCGAAAGCCAAGTCAACAAACGATCACTGACCATCTCGAATCCCACCTGTACCTTCTCCGCTGTGCAATCCGGTTTCCGAGCCGGTCACGGGTGCACCTCAGCCACGCTCAAGGTACTAAACGATATCATAACACCGCCATCGATAAAAGACATTACTGTGCAGCCGTCGCCATCGACCTGGCCAAGGCTTTCGACTCTGTCAATCACCATATTCTTATCGGCAGACTCAGTAGCTCGGTTTTTCTAATGACTGCTTGCCTGGTTCACCAACTACTTTGCAGACAGAGTTCAGTGTGTCAAATCGGAGGGCAATGTTGTCCGGTCCTCTGGCAGTCTCTGTGGGGGTACCACAGGGTTCAATTCTCGGGCCGACTCTTTTCTCTGTATACATCAATGATGTTGCTCTTGCTGCGGGCGATTCCCTGATCCACCTCTACGCAGACGACACCATTTCTGTATACTTCCGGCCCTTCCTTGGACACTGTGCTATCTAACCTCCAAACGAGCTTCAATGCCATACAACACTCCTCCGTGGCCTCCAACTGCTCTTAAACGCTAGTAAAACCAAATGCATGCTTTTCAACCGTTCGCTGCCTGCACCCGCACGCCGACTAGCATCACCACCCTGGACGGTTCCGACCTAGAATATGTGGACATCTATAAGTACCTAGGTGTCTGGCTAGACTGCAAACTCTCCTTCCAGACTCATATAAACATTCCAATCCAAAATCAAATCTCGAGTCGGCTTTCTATTCCGCAACAAAGCTCCTTCACTCACGCCGCAAAACTTACCCTAGTAAAACTGACTATCCTACGATCCTCGACTTCGGCGATGTCATCTACAAAATAGCTTCCATACTATTACTACAGCAAACTGGATGCAGTTTATCATAGTGCCATCCGTTTTGTTACTAAAGCACCTTATAACGACCCCCCACTGCGACCTGTATGCCCTAGTCGGCTGGCGCTGACATGAGTCGTAGGCCCACTGGCTGCCAGGTCATCTACAAGGCTATGCTAGGTAAAGTGCCGCCTTATCTCAGTTCACTGGTCACGAGTGGCTACACCCCAACCCGCAGCACGCGCTCCAGCAGGTGTATCTCACTGATCATCCCCTAAAGCCAAACCTCATTTGGACGCCTTTCCTTCCAGTTCTCTGCTGCCTGCGACTGGAACGAATTGCAAAAATCTCTGAAGTTGGAGACTTTTATCTCCTCTCAAAACTTTAAAAATCTGCTATCGAGCAGCTAACCGATCGCTGCAGCTGTTACATAGTCCATCTGTAAACTACCCACCCAATTTACCTACTCACCCCATACTGCTTTTATTTATTTACTTTTCTGCTCTTTTGCACACCAGTATCTTTCTTGCACATGATCATCTGATGATTTATCACTCCAGTGTTAATCTGCTAAATTGTAATTATTCGATTTATTGCCTACCTCATGCCTTTTGCACACATTGTATATAGATTCTCTTTTTTTTCTACCATGTTATTGACTTGTTTATTGTTTACTCCATGTGTAACTCTGTGTTGTTGTCTGTTCACACTGCTATGCTTTACTTTGGCCAGGTCGCAGTTCAAATGAGAACTTGTTCTCAACTAGCCTACCTGGTTAAATAAAGGTAAAAAAAAAAAAAAAAACCGGGTCCTGTCCTGGAACTCGGCTGCTATTCTCACTGGCTAAAAAAAAAAAACAACATTAGTGAGAGTCCACGGAACTTCTTTTGGCAGATACAACACTATTTATCAAGGGAGGAGAAACAAAAAAAGCCTCACCTGCTTTTATTTTCTTTACCCCGTGCCATAATGGTTCATGAGCAGGGCCTGTTTTGAGCTCCCAGGGATAGGATAACCCACATACCCGCTCAGCCACAGCAYCCAACCATGTGACCTGCCAGGCTCAGAACCCTGTCCCCATTCACAAACCTAATCAATGGCTTTTTGCAAGCACTCAGTGTGTGGGAGTCCCTTTCACCACTCTTACGTCTGGGGCTTGCACCCACCCAACTCTGCTTAGTCAGTGGTGCCTTCAGAGAGGAGCCCTGTTTCTGTGTACCACAGAGGGAATGCCGTTCTGCTGTCTCCTCAGCCAGGYCGGGGCCATTTTAAGAGGCAGTATCCCTCCCTAAACGGTCTGTGTTATTGACGCGGCAGACGGGCCCATCTCCCCCTGCGATTTACTGACGTCTCTGTACACAGGGGGCACTTTACACAAGGCCACTGGGCCTGATAAGACCTCACAACCAGGAAGTAAATTACCCATCCTCCTTGGGGTACAGTAAATACTGGACCCCCCCATAACAATGCGTCCACAGTGGGGCTATCGCATAACCTTGATCTGGCTGTTTATCAATGCTGTTAAGTGTTTGCCACGATTGATTTGCAGTGTTGCCTGGCGTCAGGGGATTTATGACATGCCCCAGGTCCTCACTCCATCCCCCTCCCACACTGCTCCATGCGGAACAGACTGGGCACACCTGGGACACAGGAGATGCACTCATCTGGAGAGAGGTCAGAGATTTGCTATAGAGCAGTGTTCTTCAGTCTGTTTCCTGGGGACCTATGTTCCTGTCCAGCACTAACAAGGATACTGCTGCTTAATAGTAATGGGGGGAAAACTCTATACAGTTACATGTTGCAAAATTATTTTGGGTTGTTATTACAGGGTTGCGTTAATGCAGAATTCTGCGTTATTCACGCAGAAACAAAAAATATCGCTTTTTTTTTGCTGTGTATTGTAAACGTAGWTCTAAAATGCTTCTTATTGTAATTGCTGCTCTGCCCCCYACAAATGTTGTGCTTCAGTTGTACTTCTCCACTCGGATGAGACATCTTTGTGCTCCTCATCAATAAAATGTGGTTGTCACTATTTACTATTTAAGTCATAAACCCCGCCCAGTTCTACAATCTCTTCTTAAAATTTGATTTTGATCCTAACCATACTGCTGACTTTAAYCTTAAATTAAAACCAGAAGGCAAATTGTTATTTTCATGAATTTTTAAAGATAAAGCCAATTTTGACTTTGTGGCTGTGCTATTTAGTGGAAGCCATACAATTCCCTCATTCACAAACATGCATTATATCAGCAGACAGCGCTCTACCTGATGTGTAGACACTTCTCTCCGCTAAAATGTAAGATTTAACTTCAAGCAAGCAAAACATTAGGATATTTTTCTGTGTACTTTTCTATTATACACATAAATATGATGGCCATACTTAGTTTTTGCGCTCCTTTTAATTAAATATTTTTAATGCACTTGATTCAGAAGCTCTGCACACCGGGTAGGCAAAGTGTTCTCATTTTCAACCATTTAATTTGTCTGAAAAGACACACTCTGCCTACCCAGCGGACCAGGATCCTGTGGCTAAATCGAGTGCGCCTTCTGTACTGGCCTATCTGAGACCTCAAATCACCGTGCCTACCGCTTCCATGACCCCGGCCACAGCGATGTTTGGTAGGSTACTAGCCTACATGAGATTTCAGAACTTTTAAYACCATGACCAGAGAGAGACTGTCAAAGAATACWGCAAATAGCATCATTTTGAATGGTCATCCTACTCTGAATTCCAAGTCGGAATTCCCGACCTGAAGATCACTGACGTCATTATTTGACTTCATTTTTTTTCTTCTCCAGAGTTCCCAGTTGCCTTGAAAGCACCATGACCATCAGATGCAGGTACCATCCGTCCACTAAAATAAAAAAGCAAATTATTTCAAAATCATTTTTGATTTATGCTCAGCTGTGCCTTGCAAGTGCTACACCAACTGATCTATTTTGTTCTCAAAATTTMAGTTTTGAAATACAATATCGTCTGAGAAGACCAATATTGTCAAAACAGGCATAATGTATTAGCCCTACTGCGCTAACCTCATTCCTTCAGAACTGTTTTTATTAGGTAAAGAACAATCTGAGCGGTAGATCTCTGCTTGCTTATTGACTGCGAAAGTGATCTTGACTCCGAGGTTGGTGATCTCTGCACTAATGTATTATGTGAAGGAAAGCTACAGTTGCACGCCCCTGATCACTATTGAAGAAAAACACACTGACTTTCAATATAGAACACAAGCAAAATGCGAGAGGAAAAATTGGTCTGCGTCTTGAAAATGCAGATTTCAGAACGCTAACGTGACCCCTGTATTACATCGACATTTGACTCCCAAGTATGGATTTGTAGCGCTAGTCAGCTGTACCTGCGCCAAAACTCTGGTGTTTCCTTTCTATAGAGAAGAAGCGATCTTCTTAAATAGTGAGCCAACATGTTTTCAGCACTTATTTCAAAACTCATTTTCTCATGCGCTCTCGTTGCTCTGCAGCAGGCGGTGAGCAACATGTTTGGAACATCAAATCGCAATTAAATCGCAGTATTGAATCACAATACATATAGAATCGTGAGAATCACAATACATATCGTATCAGCASTTAGGTCTAGTAGTAATATCTTATCGTGAAGATAAGGGGGGGCATAGATAAAGGGGGGGAATAGATACTCTCCATAGAGGGAAGGAGAGCAGCAGTTTACGACACACCACATCCATAAGTGATGAGAAATTGGAAATGAAGACCATTTCCTCATGTTAAGTGGGTGTGTAGGAGGGGATTTGTTCTAGTGTAATGACGGCTATTAAAGCTCTATGATTTAAGTGTGTATTAATAGACTAGTAGGTGTTGTCTGGGTGTGGCATTAGTTTCGACAGAGGAGAATGTGAAGAAGCCCACAAACATTAACTGCAAGTAGTGTGTCATTTTCCCCTCCAGTTCCTCTGAAATCCCCCTTCAGGTCTAGGTCGAAAAATATTTACCCCCCCCGGCTGAGCTGTTCCAATAAGGTGGTAATGCCTCACAGCGTGTTTAATAAGGGAGGCCAGATGAATAACCCAGTCTTGGGGAGATGACAGAATGCTGCTGGAATCCATATTGAACAGGCACCTGTGAAAGGCCCGCTTATCAGATGGGCTGTCATCAGCCACAAAGCACTATTTAAAATACCTCCAGCTCCAAGTCTCCTATCTTAATGAACCTTTCCCTCTGACGACTGAAGGGGTGACTGACATTGGTGGCACCTGCCAAGTTTGGTTGATGGGGCCAGCAGACTTCCAGACCCAGGTCTCCTTTGAGTCTTGTCCCAGGACAGAGCTTCGCTCCTGGGACTCCCTTGTGGTGGAGGTCTGAGACTGACGCCTTACCTGCCAGAGAGCCATATCCTCAAGCTGCTGCAAAGCTCCGGTTTTTACTGACCTCTTCAAAAGCGGCAGTGTTGTCTAATGCCCAACTGAGTCCTCTCAAAACCTCAAGAGAACATGTGTTTTTTAGCTGTAGAATTCATACAGCAGAACTGTCAACAACATTGACTTTGACTTTGAGGTGAAAGCAGTAAAATTCATCTCACATTTATAGTCTTTCCTCCATATTAAATTCAAATAAAACACAAAGCCTGGTTTTGTGAGTATAGGCTTCACACTTGTCTCCATGCTTTATGATGGGAATACTGTAGTAGTTTGAATTCCTCTTGGTAGTAAAAGTGTTGGTATTTTTGCTGTTGGAACATGTCAGTCAGTCTAGCTCAGTGGGCCTCTAACTGTATAGCTACGGGGGTATAGTCAGTGCAGGTGTGCATATCTCAGCTGGCCCCACCCGGTACACTTGGTCGCTGTATTCTTAGAAATAGGCCATGGAGCTCATTTAAATGCATACCAGGGTTTTTTTTTATCAGCCAAGCTTGATTTGTATCTGGATGTTTACTCAATATGGCACCACACCCCGATCTAGAGATGGAATCCGGTATAAAGGCTGTTCTCAGTCGCTCTCTTTCTTCATTCACTCTCCCTCTGGAGAGGAGGATGTGGCTGTGTTCTGGCCTCTTGCCCTGCCGTGTGTTTTCTCCACGGCCCTTCAGGGCGGTGGTCCAGCGCAGGCTGCAGCTGGGAATCTGTCTTTTATTACCGGAGAGGGAGAGATTCTTTGTTTAACTAAGCACTGCAAAGGGCCTAATGGCATTTCAGCCCGTCTTTTGAGTGATGTGCTACTCTCGCCTTAATGGTGACGACCTGCTCTTAACTCCGGCGGAAGTAGGTGCCCTTCAGACTTCACGGTGTTGAAGGAAAGTGGGAGTAAAGGTCGAAGGTTAAGGAGMCATAGAGTGTAATGTTGAGTCTTAACATGGACTGGGAGGGGGACTGACTGGCCGGGTGGTGTTACTTGTGGCTTTCAGCTCTCCCCTCTTGGCTTTTCACAACCACCACCGCAGCTGCTGTGGTTACGACCAGTCCTAGTGTGTGTAACCACCACTAGCCTCTCAGAGGAGTTGTTATTTAGTAAGACACTCCTGTCTGGCTGCGTCTGAGGCTTTAAATCCACTAGGCACGTCCAAAACAAGACCCTATTGGCTGTGGGAACAAGGCCGAGAGATTTTCGAGAGGACCTGACAAGCCTATCAGTCCACCATTACATCTTATCTTTTCCTGGGCCCTGTGTGAGTTGGAGGGGGGAGGCATTCAGGACACCTGGTTTGTGTTTCTAACTGGTTGTCTATAGAGCTGATAGTGGAGGGGGATGTAGGGTCTGTCTAGGGAAGGTGTTGCTGGGTCTGCTGTTCTCAGACTGATAAGAGCTACTCTGAGGTCATGACCCCTGTGTTGCTACATTATCTCCATTGAGCGTTGTTTGTAGCCTACTTTTCCCCCCAGACCTGGACTGATAGCAGTGTGTTTTTGTCCCCAGTGTGTCTGTGTCCCCTGCCCGTAAGCTTTAATAGATCAGTTTCTGTTTATTAGATTGTAAGTTCCAAATTGGTTTGAACTGCCTGTTTAGCGATCTAATCTTCATCTCCTGATTGTGGTTCTGTCAAATGGAGGCCACGGAACGGTTTCACTGTCACCGTTTTGCTTCGGTTTTCAGCAGCACCTCAGAATTGTGCAAGCTGAGCTATGTGACAGAATCCACCGAGTGACATTACCGCGACCTTTTGTCAGACTTCGTAGTGGGTTGTGCGACGCTGTTCTCAGACGCACGGTGACATGTTGTCGTATGGTGTAGTGTGTTATCTCCTTCCGTTCCAGACTTTTCCATGACTGATCCTGCAGATCTTCAGTTGTTCTGAGAAGTGACTCTTGTCTGCTGACTTGAACCATTCTGTTGACTTCTATGAGACAGGCCTTCCAAGGCATAACGTATATTTAAAATACAGTTGACAGGCTAGTTGGTATTGGTAATAGAACATCCTTGAACCCAGTCACATTGTAAATGTAAACTCTTGATTAGCATTGCAGAGCCTCAGCATCCTGTGGTTCTCAGCTTATCTGGGGGTTTGAAAGCTGATGGTTCAGTACTGTGTCTCAGTCAGACCAGCTGTCTGATAGTGCCCATGTACAGTTCAGCGCATTCGTAAAGTATTAAGCTCTTGTCGACTTCCACATTTTGTTACGTTACAGCCTTAKCCKCKCCCCCCCCCTTATCAATCTACACACTACCCCATAATGACAAAGCAAAAACAGGTTTTTAGACATATAACCACCCCTGGAAATATCAAATTTACCTAAGTATTCAGGTCCTTTACTCAGAACTTTGTTGAAGGACCTTTGGCAGCGATTACAGGCTCAAGTCTGACGCTACAAGCTTGGCACACCTGTATTTGGGGCGTTTCTCCCATTCTTCTCCTCTGATCCTCTCAAGCTGTCAGGTTGGATGGGGTGCATCGATGCACAGCTATTTTTAGGTCTGTCCAGAGATGTTTGATCGGGTTCAAGTCCAGGCTCTGGCTGGGCCACTCAAGAACATTCAGAGACTTGTCCCGAAGCCACTCCTGCTTTGTCTTTGCTGTGTGCTTAGGGTCGTTGTCCTGTTGGAAGGTGAACCTTCTCCCCCAGTCTGAGGTCTTGAGCGCTACTTTGCTTCATTCATTTCCCCTCGATCCTGACTAGTCTCCCAGACCCTGCCACTGAAAAACATTCTCACAGTATGATTCTGCCACCACCATGCTTCACCGTAGGGATGTTGCCAGGTTTCCTCCAGACGTGACGCTTGGCATTCAGGCCAAAGAGTTCAATCTTGGTTTCATCAGACCAGAGAATCTTGTTTCTCATGTTCTTAGAGTCCTTTAGGTGCCTTTTGGCAAACTCCAAATGGGCTGTCATGTGCCTTTTTTTACTGAGGAGTAGATTCTGTCTGGCCACTCTACCATAAAGGCTTGATTGGTGGAGTGCAACAGAATAGCCTTGTTAGTTCCAAACTTCTTCCATTTTAAGATTGATGACCGCAGTGTTCTTGGGGACCTTCAATGCTACAGAAATTTGTTGGTACAATTCCCCAGATCTGTGCCTCGACACAATCCTGTCTCGGAGCTCTACGGACAATTCCTTCGACCTCATGGCTTGGTTTTGCGCTGACATACACTGTCAACTCTGGGACCTTATATAGACGTGTGTGCCTTTRCAAATCATGTCCAATCAATTGAATTTACCACAGGTGGACTCCAAGTTARAGAAACATCTTAAGGAGGATCAATGGAAACAGGATGCACCTGAGCTCAATTTCGAGTCTCATAGCAAATGGTCTGAATACTAGAGGTCGACCGATTTAATCGGAATGGCCGATTTAATTAGGGTCGATTTCAAGTTTTCATAACAATCGGTAATTTTGGACGCCGATTTTATATATATTTTTTACACCTTTTTATTTAACTAGGCAAGTCAGTTAACACATTCTTATTTTCAATGACTGCCTAGGAACGGTGGGTTAACTGCCTTGTTCAGGGGCAGAACYACAGATTTTTACCTTGTCAGCTCAGGGATTCAATCTTGCAACCTTACGGTTAACTAGTCCAACGCTCTAACCACCTACCTCACGAGGAGCCCGCCTGTTACGCGAATGCAGTAAGAAGCCAAGGTAAGTTGKTAGCTAGCATTAAACTTATCTAATAAAAAACAATCAATCAATCATAATCACTAGTTATAACWACACATGGTTGATGATATTACTAGTTTATCTAGCGAATCCTGTGTTGCATTAAATCGATGCAGTGCGCATTCGCGAAAAAGAACTGTCGTTGCTCCGACGTGTACCTAACCATAAACATCAATGCCTTTCTTAAAATCAATACACAAGTATATATTTTTAAACCTGCATATTTAGCTAAAAGAAATCCAGGTTAGCAGGCAATATTAACCAGGTGAAATTGTGTCACTTCTCTTGCGTTCATTGCACGCAGAGTCAGAGTATATGCAACAGTTTGGGCCGCCTGGCTCATTGCGAACTCATTTGCCAGATTTTACGTAATTATGACATAACATTGAAGGTTGTGCAATGCAACAGGAATATTTAGACTTATGGATGCCACCCGTTAGATTACATACGGAACGGTTCCGTATTTCACTGAAAGAATAAACGTTTTGTTTTCGAGATGATAGTTTCCGGATTCGACCATATTAATGACCTATGGCTCGTATTTCTGTGTGTTATTGTGTTATAGTTAAGTCTATGATTTGATAGAGCAGTCTGACTGAGCGATGGTAGGCACCAGCGTGCTCGTAAGCATTCTTTCAAACTGCACTTTCGTGCTTTTTGCCCACAGCTCTTCGCAACGCTTCAAGCATTGCGCTGTTTATGACTTRAAGCCTATCAACTCCCGAGATTAGGCTGGTGTAACCGATGTCAAATGGCTAGTTAGTTAGCGGGGTGCGCGCTAATAGCGTTTCAAACATCACTCGCTCTGAGACTTGGAGTAGTTGTTCCCCTTGCTCTGCATGGGTAACGCTGCTT
The DNA here is from genome assembly GCF_002910315.2 of Salvelinus sp. IW2-2015. Classification (NCBI taxonomy): domain Eukaryota; kingdom Metazoa; phylum Chordata; class Actinopteri; order Salmoniformes; family Salmonidae; genus Salvelinus; species Salvelinus sp. IW2-2015. The sequence goes on along the minus strand of NC_036854.1, from coordinate 13,260,916 downwards.
CGAGGGTGGCTGTTGCGATGTGTTCCTGGTTCGGGCCCAGGTAGCGGCGAGGAGAGGGATGGAAGCTATACTGTTACACTGGCAATACTAAAGTGCCTATAAGAACATCCAATAGTCTAAAGGTATATGAAATACAAATCGTGTAGAGAGAAATAGTCCTATAATTCCTATAATAACTACAACCTAAAACTTCTTACCTGGGAATATTGAAGACTCATGTTAAAAGGAACCACCAGCTTTCATATGTTCTGAGCAAGGAACTTAAACGTTAGCTTTCTTACATGGCACATATTGCACTTTTACTTTCTTCTCCAACACTTTGTTTTTGCATTATTTAAACCAAATTGAACATGTTTCATTATTTATTTGAGGCTAAATTGATTTTATTGATGTATTATATTAAGTTAAAATAAGTGTTCATTCCGTATTGTTGTAATTCCAAACTTCTTTCATTTAAGAATGATGGAGGCCACTGTGTTCTTGGGGACCTTRAATGCTGCAGAAATGTTTTGGTACCCTTCCCCAGATCTGTGCCTCGACACAATCCTGTCTCTAAGCTATACAGACAATTCCTTCGACCTCATGGCTTGGTTTTTGCTCTCACATGCACTGTCAACTCTTGGACCTTATATAGACAGGTGCGTGCCTTTCCAAATCATGTCCAATCAATAGACTTGACCACGGGTGGACTCCAATCAAGTTGTAGACACACCTCAAGGATGATCAATGGAAACAGGATGCACCTGAGCTCAATTTCGAGTTTCATAGCAAAAGGTCTGAATACTTATGTTAAATAAGGTATTTCTAAAAACCTGTTTTCACTTTGTCATTATTGGGTATTGAGTGTAGATTAAGAATTAGGAAAAAAAATAAAAAAAATAAAATTCTTTTTAGAATTAGGCTGTAACGTAGCAATGTGGAAAAAGTCAAGGGGTCTGACTAGTTTCCGAATGCACTGTATTACACCCCTGTCTGTCTGGAGAATGTGGCTGCCTACTCGCTGGGTAGTTAAAAGCCTGCTTTAGCTCAGCACTAATTACTGTTCTCAGATCAGTCTGACGTGGGAGGAGGGCTTGTCAAATACCAGAATTGCAGGGTTGGCCTGCCTTTTTGGATTTAAATATTTGTGTGAAATGAGCTTTATCACTTACCTTGGTGGAAATGCACTGGACTAGAAAGACAAGCTAGTTCAATGTGCTGAAKTTTGCAAATTATAACTTTTTTTGGACTCCTTACTTAAATATGGTCTATTATGCCCAACTCTGTATTTAAGTCTTCTGGTGTTAAAGTCAAAATGTGCTTGGAACTAAGCCTCCTGAGACTCGCTAAAGTGCATGATTTTTTTTTAAATTTATTTTTTAAACAGGGACACTGTCATAATCCTGAGTCAGAGTTGATATGAAACCCCCCCCCCCCCAAAGCTTATTTCCCAATCCCCATTGTACTGTACTGCAGAGAGAGCTAGAACAGTGCACCTCAAACCAACTGGACTGACTTTATAAGGTACTGCCCCAAGAGAGAGAGCAGCCTCACCAGGGATAGCGCGTCGGGATGAAAGGGGGACCAGAGAAAAGTAGGGAAGGAGAGTAGAGAGCAAGAGTAGGAGATGGCTCTCAACCATCCAAGCTTGTCGGCTGTCCTGAACTCCTCAACCATTAACCTCTCTTTCACCTCCCCCCTATGCCCTCTAACCTGTGGCCTGGGGGAGGGCTTTACTCACCCATTCTCCCCCCTCTCTAACCATAGGGTTTAGTCATCCATTCCCCCCCTCTCTAACCATAGGGTTTAGTCATCCATTCCACTGGCCCTATTTCCTGGATTAAGACCGTGACTGCAAGGATATAATGAGGTATGATGTCAGAGACCCTGTTGATTGATCTCTCCCTCCTAGCATGGTTCTGATCTGTTTGAGGCGATTGGAGAGTTAGCCACTTGAAGTCCTCTTAAATGAAGTTTATCCTAGATGCAGATCGTTCTGCAGTTATTTTCCCCCCATATGGTTAAAGGTGGTCAAGTCATAACGATTATAAGCTTTGCTTTGACATACTTACTGTGAGGCAGCTTCGGGACTAAAATGACATGGCAACAAAACGAGATTAACGACCGTAAGTCACCTGACCCGCTACTTTTCAGATCCCTTTGTAACATCCCTTAAGATGGTTCCATGTTTGAATGGACTGCATCCGTAAGTTTGTTTTGGCAGCCCTTATCATCGTAGTGTAAATAGTTCAAGCCTTCGTAGAGTGGGGATTAATTCAAACACTGACTAACATTGTAGTAGGAGCGTAACTGGGTCAAAGTCAGTCACAGCCACACAGCTTTGTGAAGTGTTGCAGAGTGAGAGTGCCTTGCCATGTCAGTCAACAGGGCATGGCCGGGCCTTTTATGGTGCTGTTTGCTGACTGTCTGTGAATTGGGGAGGTGGGCAACTGTTTGCTGATTGCCTTTAGCCTAACCTTGGTCCCAGAGTGAGTGAGCGCTCTTATCACTGGGCCCTTCCTGGGGTAGATAATGTGTGGGGAGATGTTGACTGGACTGACTGGATGCCCTCTGAGCTGCCTTGTTGTTCTGGCTTGGGGAATGCTGTGGAGATGCTGGGCCCACATTCGGTAAGTCAACGCTATGAAACACTACGGATAGAATTGGAACTGATGTAGGCAGAGTTCTACATCAAATATTTGTCCGATCGGTGCACAACATTGTGCCCTGCTGAACACCAGGCCATTCTGGCCTCAGTTTGACTCTAGCAGACAGGTGCTAATGGAAAGGCTCATTGGGTTGATTGGGGTCATCCTGGGAGCCTGCATTGAGAGCCTGCTGTGCTACCCTGCTGGAACTCTGTTATGGTAATCACACAGCAGCAGCTTCTAATGAACCAAGACACTCTCTCACTCTGTGCTGATTGGTCACATATAGTTATTTACTCCCTTGATGTTTCCCCTTGTCAAAATGTGGTCGGCCTACCTCTGTTATGTTTTGAATGAGAAGGAAAAGGCACACAGACGGTTGTATGTCTAGTCATGGTTGTTGGTACTGCATGGTTCGAGMTCTGACTGTGACCCAGCAAGCTCCTCAGGCTGATATGTCTTACATGTTGCTACTGTCGTCAGTTACAGACCTCTCTCTCCATTCCTCCCCCATTTCTGTCTCCCTAATTTTCTATATCTATCCATGAATCATTCAAGGTTTATACAAATGTCAATTCAATAGAGATTCTATTTTTTTTCTTTGCCCCCCCCCCTTTACCCCCCCCCTTTTTTCTCCCCAATTTCGTAGTATCCAATTGTTAGTAGTTACTGTCTTGTCTCATTGCTACAACTCCCGTATGGGCTCGGGAGAGACGAAGGTCGAGAGCCATGCGTCCTCCGAAACACAACCCAACCAAGCCGCACTGCTTCTTAACACAGCTTAACCCGGTCGCGGCCGGGGGGGTCCATGGGTTCGAACCCAGAAGCCTGGGCTCGAACCCAGAATCTTAGACCACCCGGGAGGACCAAATAGAGAATTGTGTCTGAAAAACCATAGTCCAAACCCCATGTCTCTACCATATATGGTTCTGAAGTTATAGACGATTAACTCTGAGAATTTAGCATGTTTAGTGTGACTGGAATGTCGTCATGATCAAAAAGTGGTCACTGCTCAATAAAACCCTCGCTGAGAACGGCCCTAACTTTCAACGTCAACTGACAAGCTAACAAGTGGCTGCAAGTTTGTGAGAGAAAAATCACATGTTTTCAAAGTGAAATCTGCTGAATACAATACAAAATACTGACATATTTACTCATTTATTTTAGTATTATTTGATTTATTTTGTACTTTTTACACCATTTTATTCCAATTTCATGATATCCAATTGGTAGTTAAAGGCTTGTCCCATCGCTGCAACTCCCGTACGGAGTCAGGAGAGGCGAAGGTCGAGAGCCATGCGTCCTCCGAAACACGACCCTGCCTAACCCGYACGACTCTGGACTAATTGTGCGCTGCTTCATGGGTCTCCCGGTCACGACCGGCTGTGAAACTACAGACCCGGGATTGAACCAGTGTCTGTAGTGACCCCTCAAGCACTGCGTTGCAGTGCCTTAGACTGCTGCGCCACTCGCGAGGCTTGACTAAACATCTTTATTTACAAAGCTAACAGACAGATTTTCAATGTCCATCCACCGTGAGACCAATCTGTTCCTGTTTTTTTTTGTGTTTCTGAGCCTTTCCCTTTAAATCTCCATTAAAAACGTCCCCTCAATGTAGCTTGAACACCAATAAAGCCAATGAAAGCCAAAAATCTGAAGATGAAAATGACTAGGGTATCAAGTTGATTTTGATTGGTCCACAAGTAAAAAGAGCTGACAGATAACGTCTTAAAAATAACTTTGGGAAGTGATATTGAGTACCACCTCCCGACYCCAAATATGGAAGAGATACAAGAGGTGTGCGGTCTAAACTAGCAACGGTCACAACAAATGAAGGTTTTTATTTCATCAACACTGTCAAGTATATGAAATTAAGGTCCCCCGAACAAGCTCTATTTTGGTGGCCTCTGGAACATTCTAATGCCTTGATTCCATCCGAAATACACAGCGAAATGATTGAAKACTTTGAATTTAMCCCCCAGATTGTGAAAATGTGTTTACAATTTAAATGACTGAAAATGTATGAATTCAGTYCATTGTTAGTTTTGGGGTTATCGCCTAGGCTTATATGATCGAGACTATTTTCAAAGTAAGAACATTCAACTTTACATTTAACCTGTCTTCTCTTCAGATTAAAGTATTTTACGGCAACATATTAATTGCCATAATTATGTTTGCTCCTCAAATTAGGTATTTTTTWAATTAAAACTGAAAAATGAATTAAATAGCCCAAATGATATTTTACAACTGACCAAAGTATTTATTCTTAAAGAATCCGAGTCTGCTGACTTCCACAGGCTTCAAGCTTCCGCTTAAGAGGCATTTTCTCAGCTATCTYCAATCCAGGTATGATTGAAGAATGTAGCAGGTGTTAATCACGGGCTTTGCTACATAGCGAGCAGCAGTCGACTACTCCATTGTCAACACTTTGATCAAATCAGTAGACCTAGATCAATATATTTGAGAATAACCGATGTATTGTTAGATTTTAAAACAATCCAATCCGCTTTCTTTTATCATATCTCGGACCAGAGTGAGGCTCTCTCTCCACTAGCCTGTCTGTTGTTCCTGCAGTGAGGAGGATTCACCATCTTCATTGAATTTATTCATAATTTATCTGCAGATAATTGCTAAAAAGCCCACTCCCTCTTACTGATGCGATTTGGTAGGCTACTGACAAGTCGCACACTTTAACGTCACTGTCTGGCAAGTCCTGATGGACTAAATATCGGAAATGCAAACACGATTTTTTTAGTTGTCCCAATGTGATACCGTGGATATACACTGCTCAAAAAAATAAAGGGAACACTTAAACAACACAATGTAACTCCAAGTCAATCACACTTCTGTGAAATCAAACTGTCCACTTAGGAAGCAACACTGATTGACAATAKATTTCACATGCTGTTGTGCAAATGGAATAGACACCAGGTGGAAATTATAGGCAATTAGCAGGACACCCCCAATAAAGGAGTGGTTCCTGCAGGTGGTGACCACAGACCACTTCTCAGTTCCTATGCATCCTGGCTGATGTTTTGGTCACTTCTGAATGCTGGCGGTGCTTTCACTCTAGTGGTAGCATGAGACGGAGTCTACAACCCACACAAGTGGCTCAGGTAGTGCAGCTCATCCAGGATGGCACATCAATGTGAGCTGTGGCAAGAAGGTTTGCTGTGTCTGTCAGCGTAGTGTCCAGAGCATGGAGGCGCTACCAGGAGACAGGCCAGTACATCAGGAGACGTGGAGGAGGCCGTAGGAGGGCAATAACCCAGCAGCAGGACCGCTACCTCTGCCTTTGTGTAAGAAGGAGCAGGAGGAGCACTGCCAGAGCCCTGCAAATTGACCTCCAGCAGGCCACAAATGTGCATGTGTCTGCTCAAACGGTCAGAAACAGACTCCATGAGGGTGGTATGAGGGCCCGACGTCCACAGGTGGGGGTTGTGCTTACGTTCTGCTGCCTGCAACATCCTCCAGCATGACCGGTTTGGCGGTGGGTCAGTCATGGTGTGCGGTGGCATTTCTTTGMMGGGCCGCACAGCCCTCRATGMGCTCGCCAGAGGTAGCCTGACTGCCATTAGGTACCYAGATGAGATCCTCAGACCCCTTGTGAGACCATATGCTGGTGCGGTTGGCCCTGGGTTCCTCCTAATGCAAGACAATGCTAGACCMCATGTGGCTGGAGTGTGTCAGCAGTTCCTGCAAGAGGAAGGCATTGATGCTATGGACTGGCCCGCCCGTTCCCCAGACCTGAATCCAATTGAGCACATCTGGGACATCATGTCTCGCTCCATCCACCAACGCCACGTTGCACCACAGACTGTCCAGGAGTTGGCGGATGCTTTAGTCCAGGTCTGGGAGGAGATCCCTCAGAAGACCATCGGCCACCTCATCAGGAGCATGCCCAGGCGTTGTAGGGAGGTCATACAGGCACGTGGAGGCCACACACACTACTGAGCCTCATTTTGACATTTTGACCAAATCCAGACCTCCATGGGTTGATAAATTTGATTTCCATTGATAATTTTTGTGTGATTTTGTTGTCAGCACATTCAACTATGTCAAGAAAAAAGTATTTAATAAGAATAGTTCATTCATTCAGATCTAGGAATTGTTATTTTTGTTTTCCCTTTATTTTTTTGAGCAGCGTATAACTAAGTTGTATGATTTATGACCGGGAAGGATATGTGAGATCGACTTTATTCAGTCAGTTCAACACCATTTATCAACTAGTCAAGCTTGCTATTTGTTTGTCAATCAAATCTCACTAAGTCTATGCGCAAGCATTTCGTGGGTGCATATGAAACACGCGAAAGAAAATAAATGAATGTGCCAGAAAACACTAAGTGCATTTCGACTCTTCGTTACCACATTATATGGGACGTAAAAATTCGCTCACATTATATGGGAAGGGCAAATGGATTCGCGTAGACGATGAAGGACCATCATGAAATGTGACTGCAACCACAGCATACACAACACACACACACCCAGGTACTGAGAGGCTGGACAGACGGCAGACAGTCGAAACCAGCAGTGTTTCCCCGTCATTGCTCACTTTATGACTCACAGGCGCCTTCGCTGTCAATAGATTGCTAGAAGATTCGTATCGTTCATTCTAGCGTGAGAGGGCTCGGTTGACTTTTTTTTTTTTCATGACTTGTGAATTGTAAAAAAGCTGACCGTGGAAAACACTGCTGACCCGGTCCGCCCACCAGCCGTAGCTCTATTAAAGGATGTTGGCCCCTTCCCCTCATCCTCCCATCCCCTCAGGATGGTGTGATCATCGTGCTCTACCTTCCTGTAAGGGGTGTAAAAATGTCTGGGCTCGCATGGGTGAGGAGGGTGTGAAAATGCTGGGGGTGGGGGGATACGGTGGTTCCTCTCAGGGTGGTGGCAGAGAGGGTGTGTGGGGGCAACTCCTCTTATTTAAAGCGTAACTGCTGGGATGATGTTAGCACTGACAGAGAACATTATCGTCATCCTGCAGCCCACTCAGGGAGAAGGCATTACTGTCTGCCTGCCTGCCTGCCTAGGAACGGCCTCAACGGACTGCAGGCTCTATGGCTGACTGCAGGATTATTAGTTATCATTTATTTATTTATCTAGCTACCCCCGCCTCAAACAACGGTCTCACAGGCTTCAGGATGGCTTTGCCAGGCGGATCTAACACGAGCCCTCCCAAGGCTTTAAATAGAACTGCCTTAGCTTGTAAATGTAGTGTGAAGTTCCAAATTGGGCCTTATCATTGCCTCGATGAAGTGTGTTCCGTTTCACTGTGGAACATAGTTCTGGCTGCCTGTGACTGGCGAGGATTTAGGAGGAGTTGAAGTGAGGTAAAATGGAAAGGATGTCGAGGCTGTTATTAGATASCGTTGGACTATTAAAGACCAACTGACTGAGTCTAGATAGAAAGGGCATTAAAGTGAATGTAATTCCTTTAGATTTGTTTTAATGTTTTTAACTTTTAGATGTTTTAACTACTTCTGTGAGTAGTTTTGAGATCTAAGAGCCAAATCCTAACTTGAGATACGTGAACAGAATCTCCATACAAATCTTCCAATGACATCAATGCACGATTTAGGTGTCTGGCTTATGCTTGCATATGTGAAGTGATGATTCTCCCCAGACTGTGCTGCTAGCTAGCTGACTGGTGTACGACATCCTTTGGATCAGACCCCAGCAGAGGCCAAGCCTTTGTCTGAGAGGTTGTCACTTTCATTCCCACACTGCAGACAGCCTGTCAAGTCCCAACCTGTCCCTGTCTCTTACCCTGAGTGACCCAGTGTGTGTTGTAAATTCCCTGGTTCCGTCTGTGCGTTTTAGTCAGAGGTCACCCTTCCTCTCTCCTCTGGCCACTCTCTCCCCCAGCTGCCCCCTGGGAAAGGGAAACCGACTTCCTTTGGGCCATCAAAGGGCCGACATACCCAGCAGTAATGTAGAAGTTACCCCCTAACCACAGATCTATGATCTGATTACCATAAGCATTTAGGGTTCTGAAAAATATCTGAAACTACATCTGTGGTTAGTGCAGGGGTTGCAAACTTTTTGGGGGTGCCCACGACCCCAGACGAGCTCCAATGCCATACAACTCTCCTTTCGTGGCCTCCAACTGCTCTTAAATACAAGTAAAACTAAATGCATGCTCTTCAACCGATCGCTGCCTGCATCTGCCCGCCCGTCCAGCATCACTACTCTGGACGGTTCTGACTTAGAATATGTGGACAACTACAAATACCTAGGTGTCTGGTTAGACTGTAAACTCTCCTTRCAGACTCACATWAAACATCTCCAATCCAAAGRTAAATCTAGAATTGGCTTCCTATTTCMCAYCAWYGCATCCTTCACRCATGCTGRCAAACATACCCTCGTAAAACTGACCATCTTACCGATCCTCGACTTRGGCGATGTRATTTACAAAATAGCCTCCAACACKCTACTCAACAAATTGGATGCAGTCTATCACAGTGCCATCCGTTTTGTCACCAAAGCCCCATATACTACCCACCACTGCGACCTGTACGCTCTCGTTGGCTGGCCCTCGCTTCATACTCGTCGCCAAACCCACTGGTTCCAGGTCATCTACAAGACCCTGCTAGGTAAAGTCCCGCCTTATCTCTGCTCGCTGGTCACCATAGCTGCACCCACCCGTAGCAAGCGTTCCAGCAGGTATATCTCACTTGTCACCCCCAAAGCCAATTCTTCCTTTGGCCGCCTCTCCTTCCAGTTCTCTGCTGCCAATGACTGGAACGAACTACAAAAATCTCAAACTGGAAACACTTATCTCCCTCACTAGCTTTAAGCACCAGCTGTCAGAGCAGCTCACAGATCACTGCACCTGTACATAGCCCATCTATAAATAGCCCAAACAACTACCTCTTCCCCTACTGTATTTATTTTGCTCCTTTGCACCCCAGTATTTCTACTTTGCACACTCATCTACTGTCAAATCTACCATTCCAGTGTTTTAATTGCTATATTGTATTTACTTTACCACCATGGCCTATTTATTGCCTTTACCTCCCTTATCTCATTTCATTTGCTCACATTGTATATAGACTTATTTTTCTACTGTATTATTGACTATATGTTTGTTTTACTCCATGTGTAACTATGTGTTGTTGTATGTGTCGAACTGCTTTGCTTTATCTTGGCCAGGTCTCAGTTGTAAATAGGAACTTGTTCTCAACTTGCCTACCTGGTCAAATAAAGGTGAAATAAAAAATAAATAAAAAATTGATATCTGAAAATTCTCGCGACCCCAACCACGTGAAAAAAATTTATGTAATTAACAGGTCATGTTTACTTTTTAATGTGAGTCTTTTTAATGAGCCTGACATGATGTATCTTCTCTCACCACCACTAAGGAGATGGGTGTGCTTGATGCATGTCGCGTCAGAGCTTCTCAAAGTCAGGGGACGTGGTCGACAAKGTGCTCCTGCTCTCTGCTGTCACATCCAACCTGTATGGATATTTGGTMTTAATGCAGACGATGGCACTGAATCCAGCTGGAGAAGGGTACCATGAGTTCTATGGTGCTTTCAAGACAACTGGGAACTCTGAAAAATACATAGTCAAATCATGACGTCAGTTATCTTTAGTTTGGAAAGTTAAAGTCCCTGAAAGAATTCCGAGTTGGCTGACCGTTCAAAAGATTTTTCCCGGTCTGAGCTTGTTTTTCCCCCAGTTGTCTTGAACGCACTGAAGTTGGAAGTCAGAGATTTCCGAGTTCCCTGTTGTTTTGAATGCYGTATTAATGCTCAGAGGGACACGGCAGGGTATTCCTTTTGAGTCAGGAACCAAAACTCCTCCTTAGTGACCCCTGAATGCATTGTCACATTACAGCTCAATCAGCTGTTCAATTTCACTTACCAGCATYTCAACTGAGCCAGGATCTTAGTCAAACGGATTAGGAAGTAGGTCCCAAAGTGCTCTTCCAAGCACTGGAGGTGAGCAGTCATTACTCGTGTGGGACACTTGGAGTACAGAGTCATGCCTGCCATTCCTGCCATAGGATGGAGCCCCATCTGTACAAAAGTCCACCATTCGATCCCATGGAATCAGCTTTTCATCAATATAGCCATGCAGGCACACTGAACATCCCCTGTGACGTTTCATGTTCGGGAATCGTGAGACAGAATAATATGTCCTCGTGATTAACATCCCCCAATATTTWTAGCGAGCAAAAATCAATGCATGGGCATCTCGGCCCTCACAGCTAGTGTCCATTTGGAGAGCATAAGATGGAGTTTTTGAGTCGTTCAGTCAGTTTCCTCTTGATAATGCTAGCTATAGCATCAATTCTTTATTTATCAGTGTTATCTGACAAAGGTATTGACGTGAGTTTCTGTGCCTCCCAAKACATTGTTTTCACCATATCAATTGCGACCGGTAATATCAAAGTCTCTGCAATAGTGTGTGTTTTCATAGCGTAGCGGGCTGAGCCATTCACTGTGGGACTGATTCAAGTACAGCGGTCAAGCGCGGCCTTTTCCCATGATCTAAGTGTGCTCCCTGGTTGAATTTTATCTTTTAGATTTGAATAATTTTAATTTAGATTTTGAAGGTTAGCCACATTACAATGATTTTGAGATACAAAGATGATATACTTTTCCCCCGCCCTACTATTCTGTTTTTGGATTGTAAATTCTACCGCGACCSCGTTTTCATATCAGTGTGGGAAGCACTGGGTTAGGGGCTTCCATATAACGTGAAGGTAGATGGAGATCTTTTATGTCGGTCTGCATTGTAGCTTATCCAGTGAGTCTCCTCTCTACCCAGTCCACCCAGCAACAGTCAAGTGAACTGATGATTTGTCCATATGTGGTCATAATTCTTCCTTTGAGCAATTATCATATTTTTCCCCCCTGCTAATCCTCAGAAATGCTGGACTGTCAAACTGGGGAGATGAAAGCACTGCTGGTGTAGAAGGGAATCTGGGGTGCTTTTAAAGCAGCGCTGTTTTGACATCTCCTCTGTCGGGAGATTTGGAGAAGGAAAGGAGAACTCTCTGATGCCAAAGATACTGTTCTCCCCATCTTTTTCTGCTTGTGCTGCTACACGCTACGCATCACAAAAGCCCTCTTCAAAGGAGCATGGGCGTAGTGCGTGTTATTATTAACAAGAGGAACGAGCAATGTCGGGTCTCTCAGAACATTGGTACAGGTCGCCAAAATGAGGCGAGATTGGGCTCAGGCAGGGCATGCACACACACACACACACACACACACACACGACCTCCCAGTCACACCCCAACTCCCCTGCAGAAATACCATGAGAGGGAGAGGCCAAGCCCACACACTGAATTTGTTTCCCACTCGATCAAAGGCCCAGTCCCAGCAGCCATTGTTTTTGTCTAACTGAGCCTCCCCCTCATGTAGAGATTGCATTGGGTTTGGACGGCTGGTTCCTTTTCATTAGGGAAAGGAGATACCTCGTAAGTTGCAAAACTGAATGCATTCAACCGAAATGTCTTCCGCATTTAACCCAACCCATCTGATTCAGAGAGGTACAGGGGTTGCATTAATCCACGTCATCGGTGCCGGGGAGCAGTTGTTGTAGAGGGGTGTGTGGTGGGGGGGGGGTGTTTATCTGCTCCTCCAGCCCTGTAGTTGTAGTTCTGTTAGATGAAGATGTAAGATCTCTCTCACTATAGTAATTAGGGTTGGGGGTTCATCAGGTCTTCAGTGGGCTGGCCTGTACATTCCTCCGGTGTTCCACTGCTGTCTCGGCCTGGAGCAGAGGGATTAACTCAGCCTTTGACCACCATCACACACACACACACACACACACACACACACACACCAACCTCTCCGAAGGAGAAAAATAATTTCACTACCCTCCAGGCAGCCTTAGGCTCCCAGGCTCCGCTCAGAGAAGGATGTATATCTACCACTACGCTCTTCACTCAGCCGCTCCTCTGCCAAACTGAACCACTGGGAATCAGCACACGAACATTGTCACTTAATCCCAGTGTTTATCCAGCAACATTGTATACGCCCAATAATCTCAATACCTGTCAACAATGACTAATCCAGATAAGTGTTACCACGGGTGAGAAATGATTGGCTGACAGTTGACTGAAACCCGTTTTCCATTGGATCCCCCCGAGCGGCATGCCAGCAACTGATCCTCTGGTGTGGTACGACTCAGCTCTTAACTCCGCCTGCTGCTGCTGCGGAGAGAGAGACTGGCTTTACTCCGAGAGAAATCATCTCCACCAGCTCTCTCTATTGCACGGATGTCATTACAGCCTGCCTGAGCTAAGGGCTTAACTCATTGAAACCACTGGTAGATGACCGTAACTGTGTTTCTGCCAACTCCTTTGGCTACCAGGGTAAGACGTTCCTGCAGCCCTGTGAATGTGGCCTATCTACATCTAGTGTGGATCACCTCATCTTGAGTYACCATGGCTCTCATGGTTTCTGCCGCTTGTATCCAACGGGTGCAGTAGATGGATAGAGCTAGCTAGGGCTGTCCAGGGCCACAGCAGAGGGTCAGCAGCTCCTTCTCTCTTTCTCTCGCTCTCGCTCGCTCTRTCTCTCTTGTTCACCGTGCTGCTGACTGTGTGGAGTTAATGGGAAAACCGTTGATGTTCTCCTCTACCTATTGATTCTGCTGCAGCTGGGGTCTGGCCATCTCTCTCTTTGTCACTCTCCTGCAGTGACAGGTCAAAGGCGGGGTTTCCACTAGCTGGCATGGCAACAAAGTAAAAAATGAGATTAGGGTTAGGGCTCAATTTGAGCTTAGGGCTCAATTTGTCAACTGCGTGCCTCCAGAGACTCCGCAATTGCGTCACACCATCCATACGACACCCCAGACCACGTTGTCAGATCAAGGATAAATTGTCTCTTAGGCGTAAAGTTAGCAGTGTGGTTAGGCTTAAAATCTGATTTTAAGAAGATAAATAGTAGAAATAGGCAAGGTTTATGACTTTGTTGCTGTGCCTGCTAGTGACGACCCAAAGGCAGAGCCCATAATGGAGCAGAGAGGGCTGAGGAGCTTCCTGCTGCAGACAGACCTATAGCACTGCATTAGACTCTGATTCAGCTGCTCGGTTGTCTGAACGCTGTGTCAAATAAAGATGCTTTACCCAGCCACTGAATACAATCTTGACTTGTACAAAAGTGGCTTTTGGTCTCCGGAGTGCAATGCCCCAGTGTATTTATTCACTTCCAACAACTCTCCACTATTTTGCAGAAGAGTTTATAAAGAACGAAAGCGTGCCTTGGACAGCCTCTTCTGGTCTGTGGTGGGGAGGCTGCCAGGGATTCCAGTGAGAACCATTAGTCGTTAGATATTGTGAAGGCATTGCCACATTCCTGTCATGCCATTGGTGAAGAGCTAGCGGTGGGGTCAGAGTCCATAGTGTGATGAAAGCTGACAGAGCTAACGGTCATCTGTTCGCTGTCCCTAACACACTGAAACAGGGAAAGGGTTTGTTTGTACCCTGTGTGTGTTTTCTCCTGTGTGTGTATCAAGTTAGAGCATAACCGGTTTTAATCACGTCTGACTGCTTTATTTCCTCATTAATTATTGTGATTGAGGGAAGCCAAATGATTTTATGCTTTGATGGGCTCGCTGATTACCTGAACCCTGATATGACTGGAGTCATGTGCTTAGTGCATACCTTCACAATCTGCGCTCGCTCTATCCCTGCCTCTCTTCTCTCCCAATCTCCCCCTCTCTTCTTCCAGTCTCCCCCTGTCTCTAATCTTCCTCCTCTCCTCCCCTTCTCCTCTCTACAGGAGCCTGATATGAAAGTGGTGTTAGTTTTACCCAAGGGGCCAGGGTTCCGGTCTAGAGGCACGGTTTCGACTGCTCCTGCAGTTTTTCTTCGGTACTGCAGAGGCCCAGCCCAGAAAGACATTTTCCGTACAGGGCCACATAGAGAAGTCGGATTAGAAAATTCCTAATAAGACACTAGTCGTCACCTTTATGCACAAAACGTCCGTTGAATTATTCAAATAATTGTCACTGAGGCAGATTAAAAAAACTTTTTTTTCCTTCATCTCTCTCAGCCAAAGATGTTAACATTTTATATTCATCTAATGTCTGCCATGTTTTTGGTTGATGTCGTCGCTTCTCGCACTGCTCCCTGTGCGTTCCGAATGATGTTGGTCCGTATAAACCGGATGCAGCCCGGATATAGACGGTCCATGAATCGGCGTATGCGAACGTGAGTAGATTACCTTGAAGACAACAGTCAGACATCTAATATTGTTATACCTCATACCTCACGACTTATTTCCCCCGTCTTTATTATACAGGAACAATCCGGCCCATTATCCCTGGTAATAGTGAGCTTATCCCAAATGACTTAATGCTTGGTTTGCTCTCCGGAGGTTTCTGGATGGGTCAGGTGTTTTGGGGGATTGGAAGCGGGAAAGGAAATTATTTTGTCATCCTAGCGTAGCCGCCACTGCTAGCTGTTTGAAGCGAAGTGTTTCCAGGTGCTGGCTAGTTGTGGAGGATGGTGTAGAATGGCCTGTTAGCATGGCCTGAGGGGGGGGGGAGTCTTCTTGGGCATAGTGCTCTCCCCTCCCTGTGTCAGTACAGGGGTCAAACGGTCACTGTGGGTTTGGGACTGAAAGTATGATTTTAATCCTTCTGAGTGAATGTTTGCTTGATGCTCTGCAGTGGATTGAAGGTGAAAGTGACTGGCTCTGCGTATCTCTGTGTGCGCGTGTCAGAGAGTGAATGAAAGAGTTCCTCTCTTTTGATTCTGTGGTTCATAACACAACGCACACCGTGGCTTCTTCTCCAGGCCCAGTAGCTCCTGTAATGGAATACTGATGTGCCGTGCAGGACAGCTTCTAACGTTGCTGCTGCTGACTCGCTGAATAGCAGCACTCAGACCTTTAGTCCAGCGCTCTCTTTCTCTCTTGATCTCTCCCTTTCTGGCTTTTTTTCTCTCCCGCTCCCTGATCAATGAGCTAGCCTGCAGCTGACTGACAGCCATCACCCATCCATCCATGCAACCTGATAGATACACACCGTGTCTCGACCCATCTCCTCCTATTGGCTTTCGAGGTAGCTGAGGAACGCTTAACTCCGTTCTCTTATATCGATGCGGAGTTGAGTTAGCAATATGCTAGCAACAACATTGATTCTTGTAAAAATGTCAATTCGGAAAAAACTTTTCAACACCACGCTCCTTCTGCGGGGTGTTGAAATTCATACTTTAAATAACTTTTAGCGAATACAGCAGACCTTTTCCTCATTGCTCGTACTATGTAAGCTCCTTGGGATGTCCCTACCCCCATTGAAGTAGACATTTTAAAGGGTTGGGGTTAAAGTTAGGGCTGTTCCAAGGATCCCGGATAGCACTGACCGATTTCAATTGGCACGTTCGAGCCGAGTTTCAAACACAAATGAGGAAAAAGTCTGTTTTTGATTAAAAGTATGAATTTCAGCACAACGCAGAAGGACCGTAGTTGTACAGGATAACCAGAGGTACAGGTAAGCGMTTTCAGAAGTGACATTTTTACAAGAATCTACTGACGGTGACTCAATGTTGTTGCCAACAAATCCTGCGTCCGCTTATCAAAACTCAACTCCGCCTCGATATAGGAGAACGAGCGTTCCTCAGTTACCTTTTCGGGGGCCCTGCGTTTGCAAGTGGTGCTGTTGCTATACTAACCGGGTCTATATTTGGCTCCCGTTTGGAACTGTAGATGGGAATAAGACAGACAGAGGCACGGAGGTGGCTACAGACTTGTTTTTCCAATGTGAGAAAGTGGTTGTTGAGGTGTGCGGGACCCTAGAGGTAGATGAATAATTAAATGGCCTGGCTGGTCTACTCATTTTATCAGGGGACAGTATCGCTCCACAGTAAGGTAAGAAAATGAAAAATMAGTTATGGGCTTGGTGGAATCTGTGACAATGTAATACAACTGATTTGCTTATAGCAGGGCACTCGGAGCCCATTGCCCCATCTCACAGAGTTAGATTCCTCCATGCCTGTGTCAGCTGGTGCTGGAAGGATGCTCCTCTGCGGAAGTATTGATTTCCTATTGTCGTTGACTGGGCAGCTTGGATGTAAAGGCCTGTCGACTCGTTTAGCTTAACGATCCTCCCTGTGTTACACCTTTTTGTGACAGACCAACTATTTACTGCGCAATGGTTGAGTGGTCTGTCCGTCTGCCTTTTTGATTTTCAAGGAAATTCCTAAACACACACGCACACAGAGACACACACTGCAGTCATCCGCATTCACACGGCTCTTCCTGTGGTCTTAGACTAGACTTACCGCATTGTTGGTTGCCCCAATGTTGATATGCTTCAACTATTAATTTCTGTCTTMATSGAACTGACAGTGTCTTAACTAGGGTTGCACATTTTGGGGAATATTCAGAGGTGGAAACTTTCCGTGGGAATTAATGGGGAATATATGGGAATTAATGGAAATATATGCAAATGTAATATTAATACCATTTACATGTAGATGTTTTTTGCATTGGATATATTTACCATATATGGAGACAAACATAAACCTTTTACCTGTTCATAAGTAGACGTAATTGCAAATMATTAAATCCTTCCAATAGAAAAAATATAAATATTGTTACGAATTAATTGAGTTGACTCTTCACATGGGATGATTTCACTGAACAACAAAAGAAAGGGAATATTGAATGATCCCCAATGATCCATCGCATCTCCCAAAAATGTTTTCAACATACATCTGTAAAATTATAGTCTAGAAACTAAAGCATTGGTTGTCTTCCTCTCAGGCTTCCATGTCTTCTCCCTGGACCTCCTCAATGTCCACCTCTTGAACATCAGACTCTGAGGCCTCATCTTCACTGTCACTTTCCAACCTTGTTGAGCATGGCTCGTTAGGCTCAAAAAGCATAACATTTTCCCGGATGGCCACCGATTCCCCCCCCCCCCCCCCCCCTTGTCATTGGGTCAGCCCTGTTGTGTGGTGGTGTGTGTGTGTGTGTGTTCCCAAACAAGGACCAGTTGCGCTCTGAGGCGGCTGATGTTTGTGGGATTTGGAGGATGATGGAGGCAACGGGAAAGAGCCTCAGATCCACAAAGTCCCTTCCACCAGGTGGCTGATGAGATATGTTGGCACAACTGCCATATTGCATTTCCATCCTAAAGCCCTTGGAAGTGTACTTCGCCAGGCTGCCAAGAACCTTTCCATCATCCAGGCCAAGATGGCGAGACACGGTAGTGATGGCACCATAGGCCTTGTTGATCTCTGCACCAGACAGGATGCTCTTGCCAGCATACTTGGGGTCCAACATGTGCTCTGTGGCGTGTATGTGCTTCAGGCAGAAGTCTTTTTACGTTTTTTGATGTATTTCAGCACTGCATTTTCCTCTGCTTGGTGCAACAGTGAAGTGGGCAGGGCAGTACAAATGTATTCTCTTACATCTGCAAGCAGTCTGAACATGAGACATCAGACTCCTTCCCCTCCAGGCGACTGTCAAACATGATGATGACACCACCCCAACAGGTGTTGCTGAGCAGCTTCAATGTGGAGCTCTTATTCTTCTCACTTTGCTTGGTGAAGTAGATGGCTGCTATAACTTGATGACCCTTCACATACCTAACCATTTCCTTGGCTCTCTTGTAGAGTGTATCCATTGTTTTCAGTGCCATGATGTCCTTGAGGAGCAGATTCAATGCATGAGCAGCACAGCCAATGGGTGTGATGTGAGGGTAGGACTCCTCCACTTTAGACCAAGCAGCCTTCATGTTCACAGCATTGTCCGTCACCAGTGCAAACACCTTCAGTGGTCCAAGGTCATTGATGACTGCCCTCAGCTCATCTGCAATGTAGAGACCGGTGTGTCTGTGGTCCCTTGTGTCTTTGCTCTTGTAGAATACTGGTTGAGGGGTGGAGATAATGTAGTTAATTATTCCTTGCCCATGAACATTCACCSACCCATCAGAGATGATTGCAATACAGTCTGCTTCCTCTATGATTTGCTTGACCTTTACTTAAGCTCTGAACTCTGCATCCAGCAAATGAGTAGATAAATCATGTGTTGTTGGAGGGGTGTATGCTGGGCGAAGAACATTCAGAAACCTCTTCCAATACACATTGCCTGTGAGCAACAGAGATGAACCAGTTGCATACACTACTCGAGCAAGACATTCATCAGCATTTCTCTGACTACGTTCCTCAATTGAGTCAAAAAAACCTCTGATTCCAGGAMGACCATGAGCTGTTGCTATCAATAAGGTGTCTGAATCATAATTTTCACCTCGAAGAGAGATAGAGGGACTTTTGTTAGAGGTTGCTTGTTGTGAGCGCTGAGGGAACTTGGCCAGATGATTCTGRATCTTTGTTGCATCCTTCACATATGATTTGGCACATTATTTGCAAATGTAGACAGCTTTTCCTTCTACATTAGCTGCAGTGAAATGTCTCCACACATCAGATAGTGCCCATGGCATTTTCCTGTAAAGATGAGAAAAAYTTGTAAAAAAAACAAATACAATTCCATGTACAGATAAATAGTTAAGCAGTTAGATTAAACAACTCCTTTGTAAGATAACTGTTTTAAAATGAAACATGTATGGAAACAGGTGAATTAACACTCATTTAGCAGGCTCAAGCYAGCTAAAACCCACATGGTAGCAAAAACTAACTAGCAGAAATGGTTAATACGTTAGGAATGATTTAAACACACTTTGCTGTAGGCTACTATTTACTAGTTAACAAAAATCATGTCATAAAATATATTCACCCCACCCAGTATTGTAATCAAAARTTACCAGAAAGCATGTAGTCCTTGSCTCAGACAGTGTAGTAGTGTGGGCTCAATAGCATCTCATTAGTGTGCAAGATCTTGAGAATCAGCTGTACATGTGATGGCAGAATGCACTGTGCATGCAGAGGGTTGCAATTCCATTGAATTGGGCAAAGTTMAACCAAAAAGACCTAGAATTGCATTGTGTATCCCACAAAAAAGGTTCACTCTTATAAGCTAACTTTTTTGATGAATTTTAAGTAAAATTTCCCAAATCCCCATGCTTAACTTCCCATGGYAAAATTCAGGAAATTTACCGGAAAGTTTCGGACCCTTTGCAACCCTATCAGAAACTTGTCCACGGGAAGAAGAACCCCTTTTGTAGAGAAATATTACCTACAAAACAGTGCTGAGACAGCTGTGTTTATCTAACTTTCTGTCTTCCTCTCAGTCTCAACTGTTTCCTAGTTTGACTCCACATACTTTCCTCCCTGTGCAAACTGCTGCTTAGTCACTAGCAGGAAGACAACTCACACACCACCCAGAACKAGCCAAACCAGAATGACACTTACCTCAAAGGACAGGGCTCTTTCTCTCTCTCTCTCTCAAGCCTGGCCTTGTTTCCCTAGCCATTGGCTCTCTRTCTGTCACCAGGGAGCTATAGGCTGGAGATGATGATGTCAGTGCTGTAGGACTATGGATGAGCTGAGTGCCATGTGTGTTTTCGTATGTCTGCTCCCCTGTGTGTGCATGATTCCTGGTGTCTATAGGGTCAGGAGGAAATGCACACTGCAGCTGCAAGAGTAGAGGGGCTGTGGTCACTAGCTACGGCTCAGGTTACTGTACAGAGTTTATTCCCACTCTGAACTCTATTCGCTAATTGCCACAGAATGAGTGCTGCCTCTTCGTTTAGTTCTAGAGCCGTTTTTTGTTGTCTACATTGGCTTGTGACTGCAAAGCCTAACCCACATCAACACTTGCCAATAGCAGTTGTGAGTCAGCGTGCTAAAGCAAGACGTGGTCCCTCTCAGATTGTCATTTTAATCATTGCATTAGGGCCATTACATATGGATGTGTTAAATGAATGTCTGTAAGTGCTAGCTATGATGTGATATTACATCTGTGAAGCAGGTTTAACAGTTCTACCCAGTGAGGTTGACTGACAGCTTCATAATGAAACAGCACAGCCGCATTCCCCGTGGAAGTGTTACCCCTACTTCTCACTAGGTGGGAAAATACCACAGGCCTGGCTGACTGACAACTCTGGGCCACTTAAGAATCCCAGGCCTGGCCAGCAAGCAGCTAAATCACAATCACAATGTGCCTCCATGTTCCTTCCTGCAGTACACACGAACACGTCTACATACACACACCGAAACACCCACCACACACTCCCCATTACAACCCACCATGCCGGGCTCCTGTTCCAATCTGTTGTTTATGCAGTGTTCGTTTATGACAGATGAAGGTCTGATYAAGGCTGTGGTGTACTTCAGGAGTTTTGTTTGGCTGACGGGTGGAAACGGAACCTGCCGGTGTTCCTGGCTAACCTACAGTAGCTCACGTTGCACAACGAGGTATTTGTGTTGGAAATGAGATGGTGTTATTTTAAGGGGCTGGTTTCCCTCAGGTGAGGTCTCTCTGTGGTCTGGGTCTTGGTGGGCCTGTGTTTGTATTAGCTTTGGCTGTGTGAGGTTCTGTGTGGGGCTGTGGGCTGGGTGTATTGTGCGGCGTTGCTCTGTAGCCAGACTCCTCTGAGGTGGTGACTTAGGTCAAGGTATTCTCAACCTCGGAAGGTTGGCTCTCAGGGAGCTCTTGGGGTTAGGAAGGGGGAACGCTATGAGGGAGTGAGAGGGTGATGTGGGTAGTTTCTCTTTCCCCCTACTCCCATTTTTAACGAGCTGCAGAGGAAGTAGTAGTTTCCRGTCCGGTAATCATTTAGGTCAAGAAACCTTCGCTCCTGGACCTTCTACAGACCTCGACGTCTCCATCCCTTCCTCTGTACCACACCTGTACTACTACACAACACACTGAGGCCAGATGAAGCCCTGTGAGACGCTGGAGCATCCTACTAATAAAGCTTAGCGTCCATTACTCCAGTCCATACAGGGCCTATTGAAATTGATGGCGTTGGTTTTCTTACATGTTATGTGGAAAATGTGTTTGTGGTAGCGTAAGCGGTAGACTATGCATGTGCTGAGGCAAGTTGTGTGTCATATGCATGTGCTGAGGCAAGTTGTGTGTCTATGTTCTGAGCTCCTGCTTTTAGGGCAGTGTGCTTCCAGGGACCTGATCCATTGTAAATTCCCCTCGAGTGATGCTGCTGAAGGACAACAGGCCCCTGGGGCAGAGAGGGGCTTAGCAGGCCCTAAAGGTGTCCTCCTGTAAGAACGCTGACGCCAGCAATACACACGTGCGCACGCAACCCTGAATGATGGAGAGACCCCGGGAGAGATGGCCTCACTTTTCCCTCCCTTCCTCTCCTCCGCTGTTCTGCTTATGATGGATGGAGGGTGGAGGAGAGGAAAGACCAATCTAATAACAGCAGGACAACTGACAGTCTGGCGGATGAGGCTCGGGAGGAGCAGCAGGCCCAGCGGTCTGATCTGTGTCAGGGGGTTGYTGAGGTTGTTTGATGATTAGGGGGGAGGAGACGGGTCAAGTTGCCCCCCTCTAGAAAAGGGCATCATGGGATGGGTAGTGAGAGGGCACCCATCTATCAAGATGTCAGCTCGGTAGGATTGGACTGAGACAGGGTTGTAACGTTGTGTCCATGACGGTGACACGGGAGGTAGCTGCTAGCTACGCTGTGTGGTCTGATCTCTCATAAAACGTGTCAGAATGTGATTTTATTCGGTCATTGTGTTGTGGCTTTGCTGCTTCTCCAGCTGTGCATTGTATGTAGGGCTTTGGGCAGGTCTACCATTGTTTAGGTGGTGTTGAATGCGGGGAAGTGGGAGTACTACAGGAAGTGACAGTGGTCAGTGTTAACTACTTCTCTGTGTTATCTCTGCTTACTGTAGAGGACTGTAATCAGTTTAGTCATGGATTTCACTGTTCTGCTTTTCAGCGTCAAGTATGAGCGAGAGGGAGCTGCAGTTGTWAAACAAGATTGTTTTACGTTCTCAAACCTGCAGACCATCAAATTCAAGAGCTTTATGAATAAAGCTTTCTCGCACTTTCTCCCCTAGTGAACAGTATTGTTGTCACGATAGCAGATTTTCCTTGGCAAAAATATAAGCCACGAAGCAGACTGAACTCTATGGTCTTTTTAAAAACCTACTTTTGGAAGATATTGTGTGCTATAGCTTGGAAAATAAACACATGTGACTCTGGGTGACAACATCAGGCTWTTATCCTCAAGAAATTCAGTCCGCTTCGTGATTGGGTTTCCTTTCCTTCATTCCTTAGTATCGCGATACTGGTATCGTGACAACACTAGTGAACAGTTCAGGAGCGGGAACTGGGAGACAGGCTTTATCTGAAGAAGCACTTCTCTTTGTGTGGGGAACGCTGCTATTAGCATATTTTATCACAGGCATATGACGCTGTAGTCTCTCTCTCTGTGTTAACCCTGGCCTTGAATGAAAGGGAGACTTTGGCTTCTGCTTTAGTGTATTATAGCAACAGTATGGAGACTGGAGAATGTAGCACGGGGAGAGGGGGGACAACGTGCTCTCACTCCCTGTCAGCCTGTTTCTTTGTTGCTTTTCCAAATGGATACTGATCTCCGGTTTAAACAGACACTTTGAAGAACWTTACAAGAAACGCATCATAAGTCATGGAATGGACAGGAAATGGAAGAGAGCTGAGGAGGAAATGAGATCTGAGGGAGTGATTTCCAGTCTGCAGTGCTTACCAAGGCCCAGGTGTGTGTGTGTCCAGGAGAACAGGGTGGAGAGAACAGCCCCTCCAACCAGGAAACGGAGGTGGTGAGCTGTCATCTCCATTAACCTCCATGCTACTGAATACTGTCACGTATGAGGAATGAGCTGCTACACAATCACTCCTCACTCACACACGTTTCAGTCCTGTTTTCCCTGCAGGACTGGTTTGATTTGATGAAAAGGTCTACAGGGCGAATTCAACACCACACTCTGCTGTCTTTGTCATGTCCTGTCCGTGTTGGTTTGGACTTCTTGTTTGGCCATAGCTGCGCTTGTCTCCTAGGAGACAGTTGCTGCAGCGATCAGACAGATCTGACTGCTCTATGACAGCCCTTAGTGACCCACATTCCAGCAGTAAATCAGTCTGCAGTGCTGTAAATCCTCCCTTCCTACCGCTATAGTGTGAAGCTTGCTGCTAATAATGCACCGCTGTGCAGACTGTGTATTCAGTAGGTCCTGCTTGTTCTCCCATTCACCACCCATGTCCTCAGAGAGAACTGCTCGAAACTGCTCAACCTCATGAGTCAGGGGGGAGGGGGGCGGCGGCGGCAAGTATTCAGTGAAAAGGGGCTTTGTTCTCTCCCCCTCCCCAGGTCAGATCCAGTCAGCTCAGTAGACCAGCAGGGACGTCTCTATTCACAGCCACAAACTGATCCCCAGTCAGTCTGCAGGGTTCGCTCAAGGTGCTTAAAGTACTTGAAATTTGGCACTCTGAAATTCAAGTACTGGAATATCTTGAAAATCAGACGTTTTCTCAAGTTGGTACATTACAATGACATGAATTAAAGTGAGGGGAGAACAGAAAATGATAATGTGTTAAAATGAAAAAAGTATTGGTTTTGCGAATTAATTTCCAGGCAGACTACGGAGTTTTATTTCCTCATGTGTTTCGTGCTCTGGTTACCAGGCGAGCTCGCTCATTCCACTCACGCTGCCACTCAGCCAGGCAGGTACAGAACTGACTGATTAGGCTCCGCCAAACGTTACACAGATAGCTAAAATGCCCGGCTAATGTAGAGTCAATCCTGCCTGGCAGGATATTGATGTTTATGAATGGGTTTTGCCAGACACAACCAGGGATGTAGTGGAGGATACACGCACGTAAACGCACATTTTTATTTGTGAAATAGCATTTACTCACCTTTTTTATGATTTTGTTTATTATTATTGCGTTCCCAGTGTTGATCAACGCTCAGAAGGCTTCTTGATCCGAGTTCTAATTGCGCCTACCTCTGTAAACGAGTGCAATTGTGAATGATTCGTGTATGCTCGTTATGTTCACCTGCTCCCACGGATTTGGCTTGTTAGCAGTGCATTCACTGACCACTGTGTCCAACGGGTAACTCCGCCCACGACATAGGCCGAGAGGTGACACAAACTGCCTCAGCCCAGACCTACAGTAGCAAGTAGCAGAGAGACGCCGCTGACAGTGGGAATTATTTTAACATCCCTCGACTCCTGCCGTGACAACATACCCCCCCCCCCCTCGATCACTGGTAAATAGTCGCTGATATTTCAGTCAGATAGCTAGCTAGCTCAATGGCTCTGGCTGTTAGCCAGGTAGCTAGCTATAACTAGCTGGCTAGAAGGATGTTAGAAGCTAACGTTGAACGGATCCTGACCTCAGCTTGAGCAGTTGACTGAAATTAAGCTAGCTATTATCAAAAGATGGGCTACTCTAAGTTCTCATAACAAAATACCCTTTCTTTAGTGAGACAGTGGTGAGTCAGGCTGCAATGGAGGCAAAGGAGATACACAGAGGAAGCATTGAAGCAAGCGGGGAGAGAGTTTAGTAGTACAGTGGTTCCAAACTTGGGGTCCGGGACCCATGTGGGACCCCCCAAAAAATTTACATAGGGTCCCCTGAGAGAGTCATTAATCCTATTAAACACATTAATAACATGTATTGTAGGGCCTCCCGGGTGGCGCAGTGGTCTAGAGCACTGCATCGCAGTGCTAGCTGCGCCACCAGAGTCTCTGGGTTCGCGCCCAGGCTCTGTCGCACAATTGGCATAGCGTCGTCCGGGTTAGGGAGGGTTTGGCCGGTAGGGATATCCTTGTCTCATCGCGCTCCAGCGACTCCTGTGGCGGGCCGGGCGCAGTGCGCGCTAAACCGAGGGGGGCGGGTGCACGGTGTTTCCTCCGACACATTGGTGCGGCTGGCTTCAGGGTTGGAGGCGCGCTGTGTTAAGAAGCAGTGCGGCTTGGTTGGGTTGTGCTTCGGAGGACGCATGGCTTTCGACCTTCGTCTCTCCCGAGCCCGTACGGGAGTTGTAGCGATGAGACAAGATAGTAATTACTAGCGATTGGATACCACGAAAATTGGGGAGAAAAGGGGAGAAAATGTAAAGAAAATAAAAAATAAAAATAACATGTATTCTATACCCATTTGAAGAGTCAACTAAGGGCCATTCACACTGTCGGATTTCACTTTCATGTCATTGTGTTGGAACAGCCTGTGGGACCAAATATTTTTWAAATTATAACGACAATTTAAATATAAAGACAATTTAATATTATGTACAATGAACAAAAATATAAATGCACCATGAAACAATTTCAAAGATTTTACTGAGTTATAGTTCATATAAGGTCAACATCATCAGTACTGACTTACCGCTCATGTATATCGTGAAACATGTATTATTGAGTAGAACTTGTAAGGTAATGATGAATACTAAGTTAGTTAATTTTGAGGTTGTGGCGATATACTGCCACCTGGTGGCGACTAGAAACAATTGCATAATAGGAACTATTACAAACTGATGGCCCTTGATAATAAATATTAGCTCTTGTGAATGTACTTGAAAGTTCTTGAATTTGACTTGCCGCTGTTTTGTACGAACCCCGAGTCTGATAAACACCGCTGAAAATAACGGGCCTGTGGGAAGTAGCCAGGGCTGTGTGTGAGATACAGGTGGGCTGTACCGTGTGGTTGGGTGTATAATCATATGGAATTGTGAGCCACTGGCTTGTTTTGTGTCTCTGGTAGCTGTGTCATGCTTTGGGATGACTGAGCATGTCTTTGTGGTTTCGACTGTAACAAAGCACGTTGTTTTCCCAGTTGCCCAGGTAGCGAGCCTGTTAAGATATGTGATGTGTTGTTCCATGGAGTCTGGTAGCTCTCATCACTTCTGCTCCCTAGGGGAACTCCTGTCTGATGGCTCCATGAACTAGGCAGAGCCTATTAAAAACCATTTAGACTAGTGTCATGCTCTTGGAGGAAGTGCGAACATAAGGCGATCTAGAATCCTTGACTCCTGAATTCCTTGACTCAATATGTGGATTTTTTTCATTCAAAAGTATGTAGACTGAAGTGTTGGGTTTTAAGGAAAATAAAGGGTGTGTGATGCAGAGGAAGTCCAGCCATCCGGCCTGCTGAGTCTTTCCATCCTGTCTGCTCCAGAGCATGTCCACACCCAGCGTCGCCAATGCCACACTGGTCTCTGGGCCCCAGCACTGTGTTAGCTGTTTGTGTGTGTGTTAGCTGTTTGTGTGTGTGTTAGCTGTTTGTGTGTGTGTTAGCTGTTTGTGTGTGTGTTAGCTGTTTGTGTGTGTGTTAGCTGTTGTGTTAGCTGGTGTGTGTTGTGTGTGAGCTGTGTGTGTGTGTGTGTGTTTAGCTGTGTGTGTGTTAGCTGTGTGTTAGCTTTGTGTGTCTGTGTGTGTTGTGTTGTGTGTTTGTGTTACCAAGCCTAGCCTGTTGAGAACACTGGGCCTCCTCTCTCTGGTGCCTGTCTCTCCTTAGCCCCTCAACACAGACTTTAATGGCAGGGTGATGACAACCACAGTCCACTACAGCCTTGTCATATGGAGGGGCTGCTGTGCCTCTCCTACTCTCCCCTTTTCTGCCAGTGTCTTTCTAGTGCGCCGCCTCCTCACCTCTACCGTCTCGATTCCACCTTCCTGTGTGTTAGTTGTCCAGGCGTTGTTAATGAGGCCTGGGGTCAGGGCCAACGGCTCCTGTTGTGTTTGTTCTGTGCTCCTGTAGCGTTATGCTGTTGCAAGCGCTGCTCTTGAACCAACATGAGGGCACAGGGCCATTATTGGATTCCTGTCCCCCCCCCCCCCCCCCAGAATCGACTCCTCAAAGTCCATAAAGCCACCGATTGAAGATGCTGCCCTGGGGCCTGTCCCCCTCCAGCCCTCTCCTCGCTCGCTCGCTCGCTCTCTCTCGCTCTCTCTCGCTCTCTGACTCCTGACTGTAAAAGGCAACTTTTGCTATTTTGGGGGGCAGTGTGCAGAGATGAGGGTGCGTGAGGGGAAGGCTGTGTCCTAACAAGCCCTGAGCAGCACAGTGGAGAGGAGAATGTACCTACTGAACACAACTCCTCGTCTGGCACCTTCCCTGAGAGAGATGGAGAAAGAGACGAGAGTGAGATGAAGGGAGAGCGAGACGGTGAAAATGAAAAACATAGGGAGTGAGGTGGATGCTCGCTCGCTCGGGTGGTGAGCCAGCAGTAACTACGAACACCGAAAAGACACAGGCCAGCCTGACTCCAGGACCTCTAATCTGTGCGGGTGCACAAACAGAACAGGCCTGCTAATTAGATTGTGATTTCCACTAGCCAGTGCCGTGCCCGCTACAGGTCACACTAGTAGGACAACAGTCAGCTCAAAGCTGCCTTGATTCCCAACTTCACAGTCCTAATACTAGCTAGTTTCTCCTCAAGAGCTTGACCCTTCATTTAAGCGGTGCTTCTGGATTGGTCCCCTTGTTTGTGGTTGTATTTGATTAGCTGCTCCCTCTGATTTAGTGACAGGGGCCAAGCTGCATGTGAGGACTGTGGTTTTGACAGCTGGGGACCCCAGATGTGGTAGCCGTGGTAACACATTTTACAGCTGCACACGCCTCATCTGCCCAGAGAAAATGGAGACAGACTACAGAGAAACACACACTCCGAGCCACATTTGGATGGATCATAGGACACCCGCTAGTGTCATATCAGGCCGAGGGGTTTCAATGGATGGGCTGCCATTGAAGGGATGATTTGATAGTTAAGAGGCTCTGAGATTAAGTCAAATGAGTTAGGCCATACACACGGCTGGAGATAACAACCCTGCTTATTACGTAGTGTGTTTGAGCTGGGGCCAGCCTAGGGCCAGCCTGGGGCATTGAACTACAGAGAGAGAGCTCCCTCCCTCTCCTGCGAACTTCAGCTCAGACATGAGGATTAGCCTTCACACCTCTCCTCAGTCCCGTCCCAGTGTGGCTCTGCTGCTAGGCTAGTCCTCTCTTCAGTCCCGTCCCAGTGTGGCTCTGCTGCTAGGCTAGTCCTCTCTTCAGTCCCGTCCCAGTGTGGCTCTGCTGCTAGGCTAGTCCTCTCTTCAGTCCCGTCCCAGTGTGGCTCTGCTGCTAGGCTAGTACTCTTCAGTCCCGTCCCAGTGTGGCTCTGCTGCTAGGCTAGTCCTCTCCTCGGGCCTGTACCAGGTGGACTCTGATGCCAGGCAGACACATCCCCCTCCCGTGTGACTCCTCATCAGCTACCTCTGCTCTGGCCTGTTTACTACTACCACAGACAAAAGGGGAAACCCAGACACATCACAGGGGGTATAAATCTTCCACTCACCGCCAAGGACAGAACATTGCACAAAATGGCTAAGCCTGAAAAAGATTACTTGACCCCTTTTCTCACCTGCTAGTGCCCTCAGTGTCAAAGTGCGGTGTTTGGAGACTAGGCCGAGCCCAGAGATGTGCTACCAAGCCATGTGTGTGAGGCAGACTGACTTTGTAGAGGTCTCCAACCCTGTGCTAACAGCTGTCGACAGGCCAGAGCTACAGATGCTGGGCTCGGCTGCCGTGCTCTTCTGGTCTGTCAGTGAGGCTGTCTATTCTGAATTTCTCTCTGTCACCACACCAGTCCATCATCCAGAGTGTCAGGGCTGTTTGATGTATATTTACACCCTCAGTTGTCCCATTGGTGTAAAGTACCTAATTAAAAATACTTTAAAGTACTACTTAAGTAGTTTTTTGTGGTGTCGGTACTTTACTTGACTATTTTGGACTACTTTTACTTCACTACATTCCTAAAGAAAATTATGTACTTTTTACTCCATACATTTTCCCTGACACCCAAAAGTACTAGTTACAATTTGAATGCTTAGCAGGACAGGAAAAAGGTGAAATCCATACAGTTATCAAGAGAATGTCCCTGGTCATCCCTACTGCCTCTGATCTGGTGGACTCACTAAACCCACATGCTTCGTTTGTAAATGATGTCTGAGTGTTGGAGTGTGCCCCTGGCTATCTGTAAATGATGTCTGAGTGTTGGAGTGTGCCCCTGGCTGTCAAAAAAAGCAATAAAAAAGGAAATTGTGCCGCCTGGGCTGCTAAATTATAAGGAATTTGATGTATAGTTTTTACTTTGTACTTTTACTCAAGTATGACAATTGAGTACTTTTTCCACCACGCTAAGTACATTTAAAATCGGATACTTTTAGACTTACTCGAGTAGTATTTTACTGGGTTACTTTTACTTGAGTAATTTTATATTAAAGTATCTTTTTACTTTTACTCAAGTATGACAATTTAGTACTTTTCCCATCTCTGTTTACAGCTTACTTACCTCCGAAAACAATGCAACTATCTAGGAAGTCAATGCTATCCATCTGGTCAGTCAGGCTGGCTGCAATCACRCACTAAAAAGCTACATAGCTTAATGCAACTTCATATCCTAATTCGGGAAAATGCAAGTTATGGATGGCAATGTTTTGTTTTGTTGAGGATTCCGTCTCTACGCAGGGAACAACCGAACACTGACCAATCAGTGCGGCTTTGAATGCTGCTAGGTTTCTTGTGGTTTGGCGAGGCTAATAAAGGACGCTGCCCTGCCGCAATTGTAATGACTAGATTGTTCCTCACTGCTAATATGTTAGTTCCTCACTGTTAATATGCTGGATGAACAATACTGTAGTTCAATTCTGTCCAAATGACAGTTGGTGTTGAAGTGGGATCCGGTGGGGTCTTAACAGCTGCTGTGTCAGCATACAGCAGCAGCTGTGTAGGGTGTTAAATCACTGGGCCTATAGCTCATCTTCTGGGCAAGGGGACTGACTGTCCATCCATGCCTGACCCAGTAGCCCCATGTCCCCAGAGGCCTCGTCATCCTCGATCACTATCTCCTAGCCCTTCTCCCCCTCGTGGGCATGGGACTGTGTCCGAGTGTCACACTGTGAATTCTGCTCCGAGTGAAGTGCTACTACTGCCCCAAGCATAATGTGCTGCGCCCCTCGGTCCCAGAGGACACATGAGGGAAAATGTAGTCTAGTGCTTTCATAACAGATTAAACTAGCTAGTAGTTATATGGATCTCAATTGAATGGAACTTAGTGATTATCTGGCCTCTTATTAAATGACATGATGCGAGTTACATGGAACATGCTGTGATGGCTTCTGAGCGAGACCGTTTGTTTTAGGCATTGAAATAGGTGACGTTAGATTGTAAGTTCACTCCAACAGTGTGTTGTCAGTATTCAACGAGCACAACTGGAGCAGTTTGAACAACTCTGACTGCTATTTTATGTCAGTGGTGGGAGTTGGAGCAGAGAAAAGCATCCACTCCTGGTGAATCGGGTTCAACCAGAGTCCCAATGGCTCAGTAACAGTGCAGAATGTGTGGGGGGGATTGACGGCATGCTCGCTAAGAGGTTCATACAGGGAGAGGTTCTCTGACTGACTGGAGAGGCCTGTCTGTTTCTGAGATGTGTGTGTTTGTCCGCTCCACCACACTGTCCTTCTGCAGCCTCAGCCTGTCCTGTTATCATGTTTACTGTATGGCTGTAATAAACACAAGCTCACTCTCGTGTGTGAGTGCGTGCGCGTCCAGGCTGCTCCCTCCATCACACACACTTCCGTCTCCACAGCTAAAAGAGGGTTGACTGTTTATTTGAGGACCAGGTGCTTTGCTCCTGCTGCAGCTGTGCTTCCTTCTCTCTGCACCTCTGGACAAGACAACGCTGTCTATATTTGATCCACTACGGGGTTATAGTCAGGTACACTAGACATACWWWWGTATGTGGACACCCCTTAAAATGTGTGGATTTGGCTATTTCAGCCACACCTGTTGCTGACYGGTGTATAACATCGAGAACACAGCCATAGACAAGCATTGGCAGTAGAATGGCCTTACTGAAGAGCTCAGTGACTTTCAACGTGGCACCGTCATAGAATGCAACCTTTTACAACAAGTCAGTTCTTTACATTTCTGCCGTGCTAGAGCTGCCCCGGTCAACTGTAAGTGCCCTTATTGTGATGTGGAAACGTCGAGGAGCAACAACGGCTCAGCCGTGAAGTGGAAGGCCACACAAGCTCACAYAACGGGAGTGCTGAAGAGCGTACCGGGTAAAAATTGTCTGTCCTCTGTTGCAACAATCACTACAGAGTTCCAAACTGCCTCTGGAAGCAATGTCAGCACAAGAACTGTTCGTCAGGAGCTTCGTGAAATGGGTTTCCATGTCCGAGCAGCCGCACACAAGCCTAAGATCACCATGCGCAATGCTAAGCGTCGGCTGGAGTGGTGTAAAGCTCSCCYCCATTTGACTCTGGAGCAGTGGAAACACTTTCTCTGGAGTGATGAATCACTCTTCACCATCTTGCAGTCCGACAGACGAATCTGGGTTTGCCGGATACCATGAGAACGCTACCTGCCCCAATGCATCCTGCCAACTGTAAAGTTTGGTGGAGGAGGACTAATGGTCAGGGRTGTTTTTCATGGCGCAGGCTKGGCCCCTTAGTTCCATTGAGGGAAATCTTAACGCTACAGCATACAATGGCATTCTAGACGATTCTGTGCTTCTAGCTTTGTGGCAACAGTTTGGGGAAGGCACTTTCCTGTTACAGCATGACAATGCCCCCGTGCACAAAGTGAGGTCCATACAGGAAATGGTTTATCCAGATTGGTGTGTAAGAACTTCACTGGTCTGCACAGAGCCCTGACCTCACCCCCARCCAACACCGACTGCGAGCCAGGCCTAATCCCCCAACATCAGGGCCCAACCTCACTAATACTCTTGTGGCTGAATGGAAGCAAGTCCCCGCAGCAATGTTCCAACATCTAGTGGAAAGCCTTCCCAGAAGAGAGGAGGCTGTTATAGCAGCAAAGGGGGACCAACTCCATATTAATGCCCATGATTTTGGAATGAGATGTTCGACGAGCAGGTGTCCACATACTTTTGGTCATGTCGTGTATTAGCCTCGTTTTTCCCCTTTTTAGGTTTTTAAAAAGCACACGTTTTAACACCAAGGGCAAGGCCAGTGATTTAACATTAGAGACAAATATAGATTTTTCTCTGCTTTCTGGCCTTTTTACTACATTGAAGGGAATTGAAAGTGCTCTAGTGCTGGAATTGAAAATTGTTGTACAACATTACCGAGCTTTTATGACTATCTCCCCTAGGCCCCAGGCCTGTTTAAAAAAAATAAGGAATTCATTCATGATGACTACATCGTTGTTCGTTCTCTCACCTCATGAGATCATGTGTTTTGCATGTCCCTCCCATGGCCTCATCTGTGTTTCCCCTGTTATGACTGGCAACTATTATGACAGATGGCCCGTATCTCTGTAGAGAGACAGGAGGAGGAGGAGCTGCATGGCTCGTAGCTAGATAATTCTTCCTTGGTGTGGAGAGGCCTGGCATATTGCAGCGTTACAAAAACGCACTCGGGAGTGTAAAGGTTGCTTAGATCTATACACATAATGACACGTCCTATAGGTATGTCTCTGACTGGGTCACTGCACCCCCCTTCTTAGCTCTCCCCTGTCTCTCTCCAGCCGGTGTACTGGCTTTAAGAGCTGTGTTTATACAGGGCATTTCTCTGGTCCTCTGCTATGTAAACTCTGCCCTAAATTCCATTTCACAGGGACTTCTCTACCCTCTCTTCTCCGTCACTATCTGATGGAGAACACCTGGGAAATGCCTAATCTTGCCTCGCTGCAGAGATGACACAAGGGGTATCTTCCTTCTCCTCTCCTTTAAACCTCAGCCAGCTCACTGACTGACTGAGCCTCGGCTCTTTCATGTGCTGGACTCAGTTAAGACACAATCTAGCCTCTCATTGCCAGAGTGAAATCTGCTGCGGCATATCGCTCTCATTCTCAACCAAGTCACAGCAGGACTATTAGCATTAGAAGCAGCACTGTCTGTGTTGTATGTACAGTAGTATATTTCTCCATGTTGGTCCCTGGCCCTACAGTAGCTGTGACTGTGTAGATCCTCCAGTCTGTCCAGTCAGAGCCTTGGGGAGCTTGGTGAAATGCTTTATTTCCCTGTCATGCAAAGCAGAGAGATTGATGTAATGCTTGATTTTCCCAGCCAATCCCCTGCCTGCTCTCCTCCCAGCCAGCCAATCCTCTGCCTTCTCTCCTTCCAGCTAGCCAATCCCCTGCCTGCTGAGTGCTCTCCTTCCAGCCAGCCACTTGGCAGAAATCGTCACGTCTCTCACGAGAAAGGGAGAGGAGTGGAGGAGAGAGAAAGGAGGCTAGAGGAAGAGTGACAGCCTCCATCTAGTGTTACCAGTGGGCATGATATGTGTGCAGGGAGCTGGGTGGGGCTTGCTGGATGGATGTGGCTGTGGTGATGGTGGATGATGTGTCTATGTGATGATTACAGCAGTAGATGGATCAGGTTGCCTCAGCTGATTCTAGGTCTGTGGTAACGTGGCTTTCTCGAACCCCTCCATTACTCTGCTGACAAGGTCAGGCTGTTTTGTGTGTATGTTCGAGGTTTGGCTCATGCTGACACCCACACAGTCTGTGCAGTTAATCCTAGACACCGACCTGACTGCTAGAGGAGTGACTTTGATTTCTCCTGGCATGCTGCAGGCTGAGGATGAAGAGGATGGAGGAAGAAGAAAGGTGCTGCTGAGAATGGATGACTGTGTATGTCTGTCTCCAGGGCCTGAATCTTGGTCTTGACAAAGGTCAACCTGACTGCAGTTACTATGCCAAATAGAGGTTTAGCAGGGGTGTTTGTTTAACCATGTTACCATGGCAACCGCTCCCTCCTGTCTGTTTCTCTCTCCACTTCCTCCCCTGTGGCCCTCCGTGGTCTGGTCATGTGACCAGGGTCAGTGCTTCGCTTGGCGGTGGTTAGTGATAGCCTAGGCAGGCAGAGTGTGGTTTCGTTTGCCCATCAGTTAGGCAGGCTGTTTGCCAATCAGTTAGACTACTATGGCGCCTTCCTCCATCCCTCTCCCCACTGGCCCAGTGCAGTTCTGACTGGAGCCAGTCAGATTAGACTACTAATGGATTAGATGAATGCTGACACAGGCAGGAAGCTGTCGGGCCCCTCAGACATGTCAGTCCCATGCTGTAGTCCAGAGGCCCAGTGTGTGCGCGCGCGCACACACACACGCTCACTATCACACAACCCTTCTCCTCGTCCCCTGCCTCTCTCCCCACTGCTGGGGAAAAGTGGAATGAGGATGTATATGAAATGGGGTTAATCCATATAGGTCTGTATTGCCTGTCTATTTGCTCAAGGTTTCTCATGTCAGATGAATCGGGTCAATGCAAGTCGTGTTAAGATAGCATTACTTTAGATAGTAAAGCTACACTGGGCTTTATAGGGCGGTGGGTTTATCGTCTGACTAGGACTGCAATCATTCAGATCATGTAGGATTTAAAAAAGGKCACATCTGGCATCGAACGGATTCTATTATTGTCATATACACTGAGTGTACAAAACATTAGGAACACCCGCTCTTTCCATGACAGACTGACCAGGTTGAGTCGAAGTGAAAGCTATGATCCCTTATTGATCCACTGCAATCGGTGGAGATGAAAGGGAGAAGACTGGTTAAGGATTTTTAAGCTTTGACAATTGAGACATAGATTGTGTATGTGTTCGGAGGGTTCAGAGGGTGAGTGCCTTTGAACGGGGTATGGTAGTAGGTGCCAGGAGCACCGGTTTGAGTGTGTGAAGAACTGCAACACTGCTGGGTTTTTCATGCTCAACAGTTTCCTGTGTGTATCAAGAATGGTCCACCACCCAAAGGACATCCAGCCAACGGCAGGCCAGTGGTAGAAAACACGTCATTGATGAAAGAGGACAAAGGAGGCTGACACATCGTGCAGAGCCACAGACGGGCTACAGTTAAKCTGASAGTCCAGTACAACATTGCTGCCCAAAGACCCATAAAAGAATGAACAACTCGTCGTACCTTGACACGTGGTGTATGGTAGTCGACGACCTTAGTGCCACTTCTTCCAGCAAAAATCAAGCAACTTCGGTTGCAGTGGGCTAAGGAACGAAAACACTAGACACTGGGGAATTGGAAAAACATTGCCTTGTCCGATGAATCCCGGTTCCTGATGTTTAATTTTTTWATTTMATTTATTTCACCTTTTTTTAACCAGGTAGGCCAGTTGAGAATAAGTTCTCATTTACAACTGCGACCMTGCCAAGATGGAGCAAAGCAGTGTGACAAAAACAACAGTTACACATAAACAAACGTACAGTCAATATCACAATAGAAAAAATATATGTACAGTGTGTGCAAATGTAGGGAGGTAGGCAATAACTAGGCCATAGAGGTGAAATAATTACAATTTAGCATTAATACTGGAGTGATAGATGTGCAGATGATGATGTGCAAGTAGAGATACTAGGGTGCAAAAGAGCAAGAAGATAAATAACAATATGGGGATGAGGTAGTTGGGTGCGCTATTTACAGATTGGTTGTGTACAGTGATCGGCTCTGACAGCTGATGCTTAAAGTTAGAGAGGGAGATGTACGACTCCAGCTTCAGTGAWTTTTTTTTTMTTGTTGCGGCAATTTGTTCCAGTCATTGGCAGCAGAGAACTGCAAGGAAAGGCGGCCAAAGTAAGTGTTGACTTTGGATGACCAGTGAAATATACCTGCTGGAGCGCATGCTACMGGTGGGTGTTGCTAAGGTTGACCAGTGAGCTAAGGTGGGGCTTTACCTAGAAAATACTCATAGATAACCTGGAGCCAGTGGGTTTGGCGYCGAGTATGTAGCGTAGGGCCAGCCAACGAGAGCATACAGGTCGCAGTGGTGGGTAGTATATGGGGCTTTGGTGACAAAACAGATGGCACTGTGATAGACTGCATCCAATTAGTTGAGTAGAGTGTTGGAGGCTATTTTGTAAATGACATCGCCGAAGTCAAGGATTGGTAAGATAGTCKGTTTTATGAGGGTATGTTTGGCAGCATGAGTGAAGGAGGCTGTGTTGCGAAATAGGAAGCCGATTCTAGATTTAAGTATGGATTGGAGATGCTTAATGTGAGTCTGGAAGGAGAGTTTACAGTCTAACCAGACACCTATGTATTTGTAGTTGTCCACATATTCTAAGTCAGAACCGTCCAGAGTAGTGATGCTAGTCAGGCGGGCGGGTGCAGGCAGCAATCAGTTGAAGAGCATGCATTTAGTTTTACTAGCATTTTAAAAGCAGTTGGAGGCCACGGAAGGCGAGTTGTATGTTTCATGCTGATGGGAGGCATGCAGGCTGGTCAACATTGCAGGCTGGTGGTGGTGTGGGGTGTTTATTCATGGCACACATTGGGCCCCTTGATAAAAGTGCAGCGAAGTTTGTACACCACAGGATATTTGATCATCGCCAATCGGGTTCATCCCTTCGTGGCAGCAGTTTATCCATCTGCAAATTGTTTTTTTCCCAGCAGGATAGTGTCCCATGTCACAAGGCTAGGATTGTCCAGGAATGGTTCCACGAACATGACAGGGAATTCGGCTTACTGGAGTTACTTACTGCCCAGTCACCAGGTCTCAATCCAGTTGATGAGATGGAACAACCTATTCGGAGTAGAGATCCACTACCAGCCAACTTGACACAACTGTGGAACGCATTGTAGTCAACACTGGCCAGCATTCCTGTGGAACGCTTTCAACACCTTGTAGAGTCCATGCCTGACAAATTGAGGCTGTTCTGAGGGGAAAAAGGTYGTGCAACGCAATATTAGGAAGGTGTTCCTAATGTTTTGTACACTGTATTTAAAACTGGTCTCTGTCTACATTGTTTGTAACTTGAGATAAAAGCAATACTAGTGAACCTGCATCTGGTCCAGAGGTAGACAGACATGTTCCTGTGCTGATGAAAGTGCCTTTACTCCTCTGCTCTCGTCTTATGGGGAGCTGAACTGTACAMGCATATTGAGTCAGGGTGGACTGAATTCCCCATGGGATTGTTAACATCCAGACCTCATCATGGAGTGGCTAACAAGCCTTCGTTGATTACAGTCCTGCTTTGTTACTGTTCAAATGACCTGCCAGTGTACATTGACATTGCAGTGCCACCTGTTGGGCTGATGGGGAACTGCATATTTAAATGGGAAAGATAAGGGATGTGGTGAAAAGCAATCTATTATTACTAAATTAGTCATGTAACTCCTTTTGCTTGTTGCAATTCTCATTTCAAAATACTTGAAATGATTTCGTCAGAGATATGGTTTACTGTGGTGTCTACAAATGGAGCTTTTCTTTCAAGCTCTAGCATATTGTTGTCTGCATTGATGTCAGTTGATTGATGTTAATCACACTGTACGTGCAGTAGACTGGCCGTCGTCATAACTTCAGCACTGTCTCTCAAACCCATCAGTCTGCTCTGCAGTCCTGGACCCAAGACAAGTCTCTATTGTTACATTCAATCACCAGCCAGGTCCAGAGAGCCTCCCTGGCCTGATCAGCTATAGTTTTAGTATCCTTCTAATATCCCCCATCCCACTCTTTAATATCTCTCCTCCACATGGTTTTCCAGAAGGCCGGGTGAGGATGAAAGCAGCCATATTTCTGCCCCGGGACAGAGGAGTGTGGGGGCCATAAATCAGCAGACTAACGCTGCGCTTCAGGAGGCAGGGAGATTTTGGGAATGTGAAGCGAGTCGAGAGATGAAAGGAGCTATAATGGAGTGAAGCTGATTTATCACCTCTGCTATGAGACTCGGGTCAGGCCTCTGTCAGAGAGAGACTAGTCAGTCTGGGCCCCTCGGAGCAAAGAGTAGACTCTGTTTAGAGGTAAAGTCCGTGACTATATACAGTCAGCATGCAGAGAGCCTCACCACAGCTCTCGCCTTTCTGCCTTTTGTTAAGTTGACTCCTTTAACTTCAAGGACATTGCTGCCTGTGTATGTCTATTTTGCATGGTCAGTGAGTGGGAATGAGACTCATCATGACTCAGGGCTGTGTTTCTTGTAATAGGAGGGAGGGTGTGTGTGAACTGAGCTCTCCCAGGTMCATTCTGGGTCTGTAAATAAACCAATAGATTAACCCCTAGTCACAGGTTAGGAATGAGGTCATATAGATATCTTTGTGCGACTCTTTCTTAATATTCCCCTCACACACACAACACTCACCCGTTTTCACACACATACACCATATTGAACAGGGGGTTTTATGAGGTTTTCTCAGAGGTGAGGAAACACACGGTGACTCCTGACATCCATTGTTCTGGTTGGCCTGACATCACTCATTCCTCCCGCTCTCATTGGCCGAGAATGAGTGTCCGTGGCCCATGAGCCCCTGGGGTGAGGCTGATGTGATGTCACATGCTGAGGGATTGGACACAGCTGACATGGAAAACCAGATAATACTGGACCAGTGGACTGCCCAATGGAAGATGATCACATGGCTTTTTATTGTTTGGGTATAAATATCATGTGACCTGTGAGTGCTGTGTAATGTTGTCCCTGGCTTCACCTGTGTGGAGTGCAGTTGTCACGACAAGGTCCTGTGTGATCATGTAGGGCTATTTCTGTTCTTAGCTGAACAGACTCTGAGAGGAGCGCTGAAGTGTAGTCTGCCTGGGAGAGGAGCAGGTAGGCTGAGCTGGCTGGGTTTCACACACACACACACACACACACACACACACACACACACACACACACACACACTGCTGCTACCTGCACACCTCCCATCATTTTAGGTCATATGATAAGTATTAGTAGGCCTGTCTGTCCTCCTGCCCCCGACTCTCTCCTAAGGCCCCCCGACTCTCTCCTAAGGCCCCCCGACTCTCTCCTAAGGCCCCCCCGACTCTTCTCCTAAGGCCCCCCCGACTCTCTCCTAAGGCCCCCCCCCGACTCTCTCCTAAGGCCCCCCCGACTCTCTCCTAAGGCCCCCCCGACTCTCTTCTAAGGCCCCCCGACTCTCTCCTAAGGCCCCCCCGACTCTCTCCTAAGGCCCCCGACCTCTCTCTAAGGCCCCCCCGACTCTCTCCTAAGGCCCCCCCGACTCTCTCCTAAGGCCCCCCCGACTCTCTCCTAAGGCCCCCCGACTCTTAGCTCTAAGGCCCACGAACTCCTCTCCTAAGGCCCCCCCGACTCTCTCCTAAGGCCCTTTTTATAATGATAACACTGGAGTTACCACCAGCCTACATCCTGTCTAAACTGTCCACAAAAGGCCGGTTTAGCTAGAAATGACAGGCGCCTCATAGATGCAGATCGTTGCCACTTGACCAAGGGCGGTCTCCGAGCTTGACGTGGTCAGGGGTCTAGGTGTGGTGGGAAATGAGCTCTGTATGATATTATTGTAGAAGTCGGCTCTGCTATTAGACGCGACAGTTATAGCTAAGTCAAATTTGATTGGTCCCATACACAAGCGAAATGCTTGCGTTCCTAGCTCCAGCAGTGAGGTAGTATCTAACAATTCACAACAATACACACATCTAAAAAATAAAAGAATGCATTTAAGAAATTTTGAATTATTAGGAAGAGCAATGTCAGAGTCCGGAGTATAAATATATATGTATATACTGTGTGTGTGATGTATAGACATTATGGACAGTATGTGGATAGAATATGTAGTACAACTGAAGAATACGTGGATATAATAGTATATGTACAGCAATAGTTAAATAGGATGGCCTTGACTAGAATACAGTATGTAAACATTATTAAAGTGACCAGTGATTCCATGTCTGGATACACATCCTGGCTAAGCTCATATTGCTCAATCATTGTAGCTACAGAGCGCCTGCTTCTCTATTGTACAGACAAATAAGGAGAGCAGGTTCCTCCAGCGTCTTCTCTCTCTCTTCCCTCTCCATCTCTTTCCTTTTATCCTTCTCTCTCCGTGGTGAGTTAGAAACAGGAGCAGCTATCCCCCGACTACCGTCCTCTCCTCTTTCCATTACTTCTTATCATGTCCCAGAAATATCTCCTCGCTCAAATA
This sequence comes from Salvelinus sp. IW2-2015, assembly GCF_002910315.2. NCBI lineage: Eukaryota > Metazoa > Chordata > Actinopteri > Salmoniformes > Salmonidae > Salvelinus > Salvelinus sp. IW2-2015. The sequence goes on along the minus strand of NC_036854.1, from coordinate 13,220,554 downwards.
TCAGCTGCAGGTTGGTTATGAGGTTACTGTTGTCAAAATAAGGCTGCGTTCAACAAAATAATATATATTTTTACTCCGGGGGATAAATGTGATTTTTCAAGACGCTCAGTGTTGGTGTAGCATGAAGTGTTTGTTATGAAAGTGTGAGAGAGGAAGGAAGAAGCCAAACTTGGCCCTTCAGCTGTGAAGGAAACGAATGACCTCTCATCTTTCCTCTCTTTCAGGACTTGGAGTTCCACGGCGTGATGCGTTTCTACTTCCAGGACCGCGTGGCGGGGAACTTTGCCACCAAGTGCATCCGCGTGTCCTCCACGGCCACCACTCAGGACGTCATCGAGACGCTGGCCGAGAAGTTCCGGCCCGACATGAGGATGCTCTCCTCGCCAAAATACTCCCTCTACGAGGTCCACGTCAGCGGGGGTGAGTGGAAGGATGGGTGTGTGTGTTGCGGTGGGTTGTTTAGTAAGTAGACCAAGGGTATTGAACGGGTATTATGGTCGATCACACCTAGCATTAGACTGCTAACATTCAACATCAGGTTGCTTATTTGTTTGGATATGTGGTTTTGACAATCTGCTTTGAGTTAGCCACTCTGTTGGGGTCACAAGACAAAGACTGTTAGCCTGCGCCACAGAGAAGCCAGGAGAGCAGGGTCCAGCTCCCATGGTGCTTAATGTGACCTTGAGATCAGCAGCCCTCAGTCCAGGCTTTGATATGTCTTCATATTGAGAGAGGAAGAGTGTGTACTGTACAGTTGTGCTTTTCTTCTCGCACAGTGGTGAAAAGTTCATTTAGGCCTGCTTTTATATAGTAATATTTAAAATCTCCGCAGTCCTACCACATTTGCCTATGTCATTCATTAATGCTTTATCCTAAGCTTATTCTAATGTTTATTTATGTTAAATTAGAGTATATAGCCCAGAGCTCACTAAGCTGGCTGGGTGTGGGTTAACTGGTGTGGGTTAACAGGGTGTAAAGCAGTGTGTTAAGTGGTAGACTCCCCCTCTCTGGCAGAAGAACGGAAGCTGGACCTGGATGAGAAGCCACTGGTGGTGCAGCTCAACTGGAACAAAGACGACCGCGAGGGACGCTTCGTCCTCAAGAATGAGAACGACATCATCCCCAAGGTGAGTGACGACAACAGCAGCAGCAGCAAGGAGCAGAGCGTCTTAGGCAAGCCTGGCTTCCAGTATGCTTCTGCTAGACATCAAGCAAGTACTGGGCTATATGTTGTGATTTGGGGATTCCTGGGAATGTGCGTTACATCATTGGAAAATAACAAGGGACCTATTCTATTCTTAGATGTGGCCATCAGTGAAATGACTCAAAACTGCTGCACAGCAGGACCTTTGCTATGATAACACTATCAGATTGCTCTGCAGAACTGTAACTAAATACCCAACCATCAAATCCACTGCTATGATCTTGTTAGTCTATATTTCATTAGAGGATTAAAGGAACTGACTGCTCAATGTGTTGATGTGCATCCTGGCTCTGATACAATGAAGTGCCTCCTTCTCAGACTTCTGGCTCTGATACAATGAAGTGCCTCCTGCTCTGAGACTTCTGGCTCTGATACAATGAAGTGCCTCCTTCTCCGAGACTTCTGGCTCTGATACAATGAAGTGCCTCCTGCTCCGAGACTTCTGGCTCTGATACAATGAAGTGCCTCCTTCTCAGACTTCTGGCTCTGATACAATGAAGTGCCTCCTGCTCCGAGACTTCTGGCTCTGATACAATGACGTGCCTCCTGCTCCGAGACTTCTGATACAATGAAGTGCCTCCTGCTCCGAGACTTCTGGCTCTGATACAATGAAGTGCTCCTGCTCCGAGACTTCTGGCTCTGATACAATGAAGTGCCTCCTGCTCCGAGACTTCTGGCTCTGATACAATGAAGTGCCTCCTGCTCCGAGACTTCTGGCTCTGATACAATGAAGTGCCTCCTGCTCCGAGACTTCTGGCTCTGATACAATGAGTGCCTCCTGCTCCGAGACTTATAAAATGAAGTGCCTCCTGCTCCGACTTCTGATACAATGAAGTGCCTCCGCTCCGAGACTTCTGATACAATGAAGTGCCTCCTGCTCCGAGACTTCTGATACAATGAAGTGCCTCCTGCTCCGAGACTTCTGATACAATGAAGTGCCTCCTGCTCCGAGATTTCTTTAGTGCTCTTTAGCACCCTAGAGAGATGCAACGGTTTTATTTTATACTTGACCTCGAGTACCTCAGCTCCCCGAACCTCTTTCCATTTCCTCAGCCAAATGTGTTTCTCCCCCTGGCCTCGGATAAAAAGCTGTAGTGTGTGTGGGGGGGCGTTTGTGTGTGAGATGTGAATGAGTTATGTGTGTTTCATCTCTTGGGATGAGTGGCTACACTCTGACCAGTGTGAGGATAATCAACCACCTCTGCCCAGGGGAGCAGTAAAGATCTTTTAAACACACACACAATTCTCCTACCCAGTCTGAAAGGGTCTTTTAACTCATCACTCCAGTCATCACAGGGGAAGCAGATCTTAAACTACATTTATCTCCTCTTAGTGGCAGCACCTCTCCTCGCCTCCTAAAAGCATCTGCTACTAGAGGTACATAGAGGGCTCCCCAAAAGGCTTTTAGGCTGAAATGTGTGAGCGTGTTGAGTGAGTGATAGGAGATCAGGAGTGCTTTTGGGGAGTGGAAGAGATGCAGTCTTCTCAGAAGAGTCCCCTGCTCAGCTATTTGACAGTTCAGTTCTGGAACACTAGAAGGCTTTAACACATCTAATGCTTTATGGGGATTTAGACTCCAACTGATCCCCTCTGAAAAGGCTCTCGCTCTCTCTGCTTTCTATGGCCAATTCAGTTCAAATTTTGGCTTTTGATTGAACTCTGACCCTGTTGTTCTGTCTGTCAGCTGATGGTTTTATTCGGCTAGTTGGTAGAGTGGTGCCCAGACCCCTAGGCCTCAGGCTCTAGGTGTTAAGTAGGCCCCGTTCCAACTCTGTGTGGAGGCCTAGGGTCACTGAGTCCTAAGGCCCTAGCCCAGCCAGTCCCCCTCTGGGGCCCCCTAATACCAATGATTGCCTTAATAAAACACTTAGTAACAAACCTCACACCCTCTCACCTATCGTAACCTTTCCCCTTGTCTGTCTCTCTCGCTTTCTCTTGTTCTCTCTCGGAACAGAAGATGCAGAGCAACGGGCCAGAGAGGGAGAAGGAGGGAGTAATCCAGAACTTCAAACGGACACTGTCCAAGAAAGAGAAGAAGAAGGAGAAGAAGAGAGAGAAGGAGGCTCACATTGCGGACGGAGATGAGCAAGCACTGAACAGAGAAGATGGGTAAGGAGGGCAATGTCACTTGTAGCTTATTTATATATATGTATATATGTGTATATATGTGTATATATGGGTATATTAATATATATATATATATATATATATATATATATATATATATATATATATATATATATAGTACTGCTAGTGTATGAAGAAGTAACCTGCATGGTAAAGTAAATATATTTCTTTGAGTAGGTTTGCAGTGAAGTACTTCTGAGTGTTGTTTCTCCTGCTCCTCCAGAGAGAACTCCAGACTGGCAGCAGAGGTGTACAAGGACATGCCGGAGAACAGCTTCACCAGGACCATCTCTAACCCCGAGGTGGTGATGAAGAGGAGGCGGCAGCAGAAACTGGAGAAGAGGATGCAGGAGTTCCGCAGCAGCGACGGCAGGCCAGACTCGGGTAAGGTCCTGGGACTCCTGGATCTATCAATTTAGAATGTGTTACTTTTATTTGAAAGGACACTGTGATAGCTAAGCCGTTTTTAGTGTGTGTGAGAGAGCGAGATATACCTATCGGCCAGTCCAAAGCCATTGTCTCTGGTCCCGGTCCTATCTGTTGCCAATGGAGAACACCCGGTCTCCATACTGTAATTACATAAGGCCTGGGCCAGACAGAGCAGGGGGCCACTCTAATCCGCTTTAGCCCATGTCCTCAGTGAACACCACACACTGGCTGGCACTGCCAGGCCTCACATCTTGTTCCCAATGGCTTACAGCCCTCTGCCAACCATGGGAGGGACCACTAAAAATGTCCGTAGGATTTTTTTTTCTTCTCATCTCCTCCCTCCGTAGTTTTTCTTTTGCAGCTCCTTCTCTGTATCCCAAATCTGTTTTGGTCAAGTGGTGATGCTATGACATAACTGTTTTAAAAATGCGTTGATCTCAAGTGTTATTTAGAAGAAGTAAAAACATTTGTTTTTAATCTAGTTTAATCTGATCCTAGATCTGAGGTTAGGGGCAACTTTCTACCTCTGGCCACTTCTTTAATTAGACTAGCTTCTTAGAGGCACATGAGGGGAGGGCTTCTTTTGATTTATAGTTAATCCATGAGGTGCTCTTTGATCATTGGGTGAAATACTATGGAACAAACAGAAGTTGATGCWGCATAGTAAACTGCCGTTGTGCAAGCAAACTTACAGAAGTAATCAAGGTACTCTCATGTAGTGAAAAAATGTAAAAGCCTTTAATGTATTACGGCTAGGCAGGGCAAAAATAAAWAAATAAATAAATAAAAAACGTCTTGTCGCAGCTACAACAGCCTTRCTCAGGGTGACAAAGAATAGTGGCGGACAAACATGTTTATATCGCAACTCTCACAGGAKGTGACTCAATTCTTTGTAATTGATAAAGGGGAAAAAACACATTCAAGAAACAAAGAGGAACAAAATAAACATGGGATAAGGAGAGTGCAACACCACAAATGAAATGTAATATCGTTAAAGGAAAAAACAAACGGTATACGAGCTCATGTTAGCAGACTTCTGAATAGAGAACAACAAAATGAAGAACAAAAAAATTCAACATCTCTTACAGGAATGGAGAATACTTAATTTCCTCGTTTAGACCTGGCAATGCAGTGGCCCTTATTCTAAAGATCCAGTTTAAAGATCCCTGTCCTTGAGCCTTCTCTTAGTACGTCCTATGTAAAAGCACCCACATGGGCACTCCAGCCACTACATCAACACATGTGGTGTTGCACTTGACAGATTCTAGGTCCCTGAACAGATTTGTTTTTACAATGTGATTGCAGTTACCACATGGGAAGTTGCCTGTGGGCTTGGGGAGCCAACTTGGCTTAGTTACGCGGGTGAGTTCGCTGCGCACCAACTTATCCTTGAGGGTAGGGGCCCTTCTGTAGGAAAATGCTGCCGGTTCAGAGAACACATCGACTTATGGTCACTTTCAATGATACTCCAATTGCGTTGAATGATATCCTGAACCCGGCTACCTCTTCGCTGAGGCGGGTCAGAGAGTAGATTTAGTTTGGGGGTTTGAAGCCTGTGGGTGTGTTTTGAGAAGTCTTTCTCTTTCCAGAGATTTAGCTTTGGTGAGAGACTTGTTTAACACTAGTTTTGCATCCCTGTTGCTGAAACCTAGAATGCATTTCCACAGCTTTTCCCTCAATCTTCCTCCCTGTCAACAAATACGGCGCAGCCTTTGAATTGAAATTGTCTGAAGGGAATGTTCTTAATCAGACTAGCAGGGTGAAAACTGGCCGCCCTGAGCATAGTATTGCGGCGCGTACTTTTCCTGTAAATGTTGGTGTGGAGTGAGCCACCAGAAAGTACATTTCTATTTGACTGTATTCTAAACTCAGTTTCAAATTCCCATTGAGGGAATTAACCTATTTATGGAATTATAACCATTCATTTTCGGTTCCAGAGAACACAAAAAAATGTATCTACCATACCATTTTGTAACATAAAATCGTTAGCAGAACAGAGAATAAACTTCTCTTCCCAAAGTCCCATAAATAAGTTTGCATAGTTTGGAGCGACTCAAGCGCCCATAGCAGTCCCCTTCTGTTGTCTGAAGAGCTGGTCCTGGAAAAGGAAAATGTTGTTTAGCAAATTTGTTGTTAACTGACTTGCCTAGTTAAATAAAGGTTAAAGTAAAAAAATATAAAATAAAAGGAAAATGTGTTAATTGAAGGAGAAAGTCAGCAGGGGGCATACTTTCCTCTGGCCTTAGTTGGAGATGATGCTTAAAAGCCTCCAGACCGTCATTGTACAATATTGGTGTAAAGAGACACTACGCTGACAGACACAGCAAACCTTCTTGCCACAGCTCGCATTGATGTGCCATCCTGGATGAGCTGCATTACCTGAGCCACTTGTGTGGGTTGTAGACTCCGTCTCATGCTACCACTAGAGTGAAAGCACCGCCAGCATTCAAAAGTGACCAAAACATCAGCCAGGAAGCATAGGAACTGAGAAGTGGTCTGTGGTCACCACCTGCAGAACCACTCCTTTATTGGGGGTGTCTTGCTAATTGCCTATAATTTCCACCTTTTGTCTATTCCATTTGCACAACAGCATGTGAAATGTATTGTCAATCAGTGTTGCTTCCTAAGTGGACAGTTTGATTTCACAGAAGTGTGATTGACTTGGAGTTACATTGTGTTGTTTAAGTGTTCCCTTTATTTTTTTGAGCAGTGTATTTGTCCCTCCCCCATAAAATATCTGTCACACTGTGAACGTTGTCATTCTCAGAAAGCCATGTAATGGCTTCATTTTCTTGTTTAGTGAGATTACCTCTGTACACCTTATTCCTGTGTTCAAGTAGTTTATCGACATTGCGAGACATTTTTTTGGGTGAAGGCATTAAGGCAAAACATTGTTGTTAACTGGGAAAATGGTGGACTTGTTTGAAAACGAGGTTTAGGAATGGCATCTTGCTTCTGGAAGGCTGACCTTGCCATGGTATTGTAAGGCTGTTGCTTATACCAAAGCTTCATGTGCATTTTCCAATAGAATTTGATGCTGGTCTACGATCGATGTTGGTGGTAGTATTGGGTGATTTTTCTTTTTAGGTAAAAATGTTTTTCTCTGTTCAAACGTTTGCTAACGTGAGCTCCTGTACACAGATCGTTTTTTCCTTTTATGATTTCTGTGGTGTTGCATTCTCATTATCCCATGTTTWTTTTGTTCATCTTTGTATCTTGAATGTGTCCCCCCCCCAAGTTTGTTTCCTTTATCAATTACATATGGTAAAGAATTGAGTCACTTCCTGTGAGAGTTGCGATATAAACGTGTTTGTCCACCACTATTCTTTGTCACCCTGAGGAAGGCTGTTGTAGCTGCAACGAGACGTTTTTATTTATTTTTGCCCTGCCTAGCCGTAATACATGAAAGGCTTTTACATTTATTCACTACATGAGAGCGCCTTGATTACTTCTGTAAGTTTGTTTGAACAACGGCAGTTCCTGCATGATAAAAATTACTATCCAGCATCAACTTATCAGACTTTCTCCTATTGAGTGATATCCAGACCTCAGATGTTATGTAATCTGGAGGCCTGAACCATAAGCCCTCTGGTCTTCTCTGCTGGTTCACTCCCAGCTAAAAACCCCTCTATCTGACATGGACATAAACCCCCTTCCCACTTCCTCCTCAGTCTCTCTCTCTCTAGTCCCAGTCCAGAGGAGTAAAGCCCTGTGTGAAATGGGCAAGCGTCCTAGACCTACAGCCCTGTCTGTTAACTCCGAGCCAGTCTGTAGTCTGATAGAGAGAGAAAAGAAAGTGTGTGTGACAGAGTGCTGATGGTGAGGTATGCTGCTATGTGGAATATTTCTGCAAAAGGAAAACAAAATATATTGAGTACAGATGTGGCACAATAAAATGAATTTGTCACGTGCTGTGTGTGTGCTACTCCAACGCCTGTTTCTGTCTCTTAGGGGGGACGTTAAGGATCTATGCAGACAGTCTGAAGCCCAACATCCCTTATAAGACCATCCTGCTGTCTACTACAGACATGGCAGACTTTGCTGTGGTGGAGGCCCTGGAGAAGTACGGCTTGGAGAAGGAGAACCCCCGGGAGTACTGCATCGCCAGGGTAAGAGTCCGCACCCCATCCCTTACCAAGAACAACTAGACCTTACTCTCCCCCGTTGGAAGCCAACCGTGGTCCTGGAGAGCTTTCATTCCGACCCAGCACCAACCCGCCTGATTCAACTCTGTGTCTCATCCAGCCATCCATACTCTTCCTAGTCGTCTGTCAGATTAAAACAGGAAAGGGACTGTTGACACAGTCTTCGGTTTGGTTGTAATTTAATTGCTTTTCTTCAAAGTGCCAGGCCAGCAGGTGTGTGTGTGTGTGTGTGTGTATGGAGTCCCGGGAAGGGATGACAGAGTAGCAGCAGAATGGCTGGCCTAATCTCTCCTGTCACCATGTGACAGACATCTCCACGCTAAAGCGCTGACCTTCGCCGCCACACGCCTCCTATCCCTGCCGCCTGACAGCTCCAGTCACAGCCAATCACATTCAGTTCCCCCTCCCTCCCTCTCTCCAGCCTTCCATCCGCCTCTCAATTATACACCTGTCGTTAATATATACAACATCAAACTGCTGTGACCAGACATGGACAGCGCATGTTTCTCACCAGCGTCTTGTTGGAGAGTCAGTCATTACTACAGCAGAGATGTGAGGGAGAGACCATTATTAGGGAGAGAAGGAGGGAGAGAGGGTTGGACAGGAATAGAGTGAGAGGTCATGTCTGTGTGAAGGAGACATGGAGGGAGACATACCAAGGAAAAGGGAGAGCAGCTAGCTATTGGCTTATGTTCTAATGGAAAATAATCAAATGGTTTGGAACACATCCTATGTACACCCTATATACACCACACTATATTTAAGCCATGGTTGTGTGGTCACAAGTCGATGCATGTTGATATGTCACTCTTCCAGTTGAATGTGTGGTGGTTTTACGGTTGTGTTTTGTGTTTTGTGGTCCTGCAGCACACAGATGACAAGTCTGGGAAGGAGATGGTCCTGGACGATACGGAGTGTCCTCTTCAGATCTTCAGAGACTGGCCCAACGACAGAGGTACTGTTGACGCAAAGGTCTCAATGAAACGTGCAGATCTAAAGGGAGTTGACTTTACAAGAACAACCAAAAGCTAGTTTTAACCGACTTGGTTGTTGAGGTTTTAAACTAGTTCATTGTCTGTATGGGTTGTGTTTTTATCTGACGTCCCCCGTCTGTACTGCCCTCTCCTGGTAGCTCTGGGTCACAACGCAGCTCCTTGTGTTGTTTCAGGAGCCCTAGTGTTCCAGCTGAAGAAGAGACCTCCAGACTACGTGCCAAAGAAGGGCCGCAAGCCAGAGGACAAGGGCCCCAGGGGGAAGGGCATGGACGTGCCCCTGCATGGGTCTCTACCCCCAGAGAAACTGCCTTACCTGGTTGAGCTCAGCCCAGGTGCATCTCACACACACACACACACACACACACACACACACACACACACACACACAGAGATACAGGTAGACACACACTTGAAGATACACACTTTCCCAGCTGACGCCGAACACAAGAGAGCACAGACATTCTGTAAGGAAGGCCCAGTTAGTTCTACTCACATAGCCAACAGAACCGTGTAATGGCTGTGTGATTGTGCACTGACATTCACACACCTTTAGCGGCAGTGTAGGAAATATACTGAATGGACCAGACTCCCTGATGCCCTGAGTACAAGGTGAGTGGGCCTTAGAAGCATCTCCTGCACAGTTTATTGTACCCCCTCCCACGCCACCAAGAGAATACATCAGGTCTAAGTTAGCTAGTCCTCAGATAGATGTTGTGTCCAGTAACTTGGCGAGTCCTCACTGCTGGGCTTGCCCTAACAGCTGTTTGTTGCCCTCCATGCTCCCCTGACCAACCTATCACCCAAACAGCTAACTAACCCTGTCTCAGAACCATCTTAACCCCGTCAGATATTTATTTAGTAGTTAATAGTTATTCCGGTATCTAAGTGATTTGGTTTGAAGGTTTGAGATCCGTTTGAGTGCATTGCAACAAAAGAGCATGTCTCCCAGGCTAGGGTTTTCTTCTTTCCGCATGAGGGATTCAAGGTGTGTGTTGAGTGTTTGGGGGAAAGCTGTGTGTGGAAGTCTGAAGTGTGTGTGTGTTTGGACTATTTCCCTGCATGTTCGCACAAGTATGTGTGCGGGGTGTGTGTGTGGACTCTGGGGGTGTGTGTGTGGACTCTGGGGGGTGTGTGTGTGGACTCTGGGGGGTGTGTGTGTGGACTCTGGGGGGTGTGTGTGCGGACTCTGGGGGGTGTGTGTGCGGACTCTGGGGGGTGTGTGTGTGGACTCTGGGGTGTGCGTGTGAGGCAAAGAATGGCGCTGCATTTTCTCCTTGCTGCAACATTTTCACCCTCTGCTCTGTGTGTGTGTGTGTCCTCTCTCCTGGCCTCCTCTGGCATGGTGTTTGTTCTGTCTGTCCCTACTGCGGCCGCCTCCTCTGCATGTCTGCTCACCTAGGGAGGGGGAATCACTATGGCTACTACACGTATCAGCACCTGGAAGGTAAACCTGCCTACCCACCACACATGCCTCTCCTCCACTCATCACCAGACCCATCTACTGCTGTGTTTCTCTGGAAACAAGCTGGCTTGTGGTAGAAGTTGCCCTTAACTACAGATCTAGGATCAGATTACCCTGAAGATTGAGAATTCTATTTTMGACCGTTATAGTGATGGAAACCGATCTGATCGTATCAGTGGTTAGGTTCAACTTCTACCCACTCTCAAAAGTTGCCCTTTGACACAGATCTAGGATCAGCTTCTCCACCCCCAAAATGCTGACCATAACTATTACGGGGAAACGGCACAAAACAGACCTGAGATCAGTGTCTATGAGCAACTGAATGCTACTTTCCTGAATTCCTTTTTGCGCCATGATTCAGCCAATCAGAGGAGGGCCTCACTGTCTAGGGCGGGGTTGTGTGAAGGCTAGCCACATTAAGTCAGCTCCTCTGCACCAAGCCACGTTTAAGGCCCATGACCAATATTGTTTGGCTTAACAATAGCAAGTGCTTTTTTGCAAATGAGGATTTTCACAACTAACAACATTTTCAGAAGACGAATACATGTTAACTAAGTTCCTGCTTGCTTTTACTAAAATATGTGGTTTACTAATCAAAATACACAACTGATCTGGTCTACTGGTAGTTGTTAGGAATACATGGTTTTGTCTGTCTCTTTCCCCTCGTGTATGTATTGTGTGTGAGGTGTACGACTCAAATCCCCGCACTGTAGTGTGTGTCTCCTGCTGTGCTCTGTAGTGCGTGTTTGTGTCCCTGTGTCTCTGTGTGTAGTGAGTGTGTGTGTGTGTCTCTCCATATTGTGTGTATTGACTATCTCCTGGTCTCCACCATAGACGGCTCCGACTCCAGGGACAAACCGAAGCTCTACCGTCTGCAGCACAGTGTCACTGAGGTGGGCTCAGACACGACAGACGACGGCTCCATCCAGGTAAGGACCTGCTCTTTGTGTGTGTGTGTGTGTGTGTGTGATCACGTGCTACATTGAGCTAGCTGTAAGTTACTAGCCTAGACTGGACTATAAGTTAGCTGAGTTCAAGGGTGTTGTGATACTGAGTGTATTTTGTCTCCAGCTGTTTGGTCCAGGTATCCTGCCCCACCACTGCAAACTGATGCACACAGAGGGTCTGGTGACAGTGACGCCACACAGTCTGGAGGCTGAGACCTACGTGGACGGCCAGTGTGTCACAGAGACCACCGTGCTGCGAAGCGGAGCCACACTGCAGTTCGGAGCCTCCCACGTCTTCAAGTTTGTGGACCCCAGCTACGACCACAGCATGGGCAAGGGAGGGCCCGGACCGATGATTAGAGGAAGGCACAAGTCAGGGTAGGTGGAGTGACGGCTGTTGACACAGGTGGGCATACCCACACACATACAGACACACACACACTTGGAGGCTAGGTCTCTCATCCCAGTGGTGATAGCAGGAATGGCTTTGAATGAATAGGCCCAGGGACAGGAAGCAGTGACCTGCTGAAACCAGTGTCATCAGACTCAGGATGTGTCTCTCAGCTGGGTGACAGAGGAGCACAAAGGTGGCTCATCTCAGTCCTCTGAACACACCAAACCGCTTCCTATTTACACGTGCCAGACAGCAGAGAGGACATCAGGTGCAGCCTAAACGGAAGCCTGTTCCCTATATAGTGCACTTATTTTTCACTAGCATTGCAAAAGCATCACAAATCATTGTATTTGGTTCAAAGCGTTCTCTTAGACCTCAACCTGGAGTTGTGCATTAAAGGTGTGACCGTTGAAGAAGTTGAACTTCCAGGAATAACATTGGATAGTCAGTTATCATGGTCAAGTGATATTGACCAAGTTGTTGTGAAGATGGGGAGGGGGTATGTCTGTTATAAACATATGTTCTGTGTTTTTGACACGGACCAACTGTACTAATTGTTCAGGCGCTGGTCTCATCTTGATTACTGTCAGGTAATATCGTCAGGTGCAGCAAAGAACGACCTAGCAAAGCTGCAGCTGGCTCAAAGCAAAGCTGCAGCTGGCTCAAAGCAAGTGCAGCTGGCTCAAAGCAAAGCTGCAGCTGGCTCAAAGCAAAGCTGCAGCTGGCTCAAGCAAAGCTGCACGCATTGGCCTTAACTGCACACACAGAAATAACATCAACGCCGGTGTGATCGTTATTTAATGATTGACGAGAAATGTACTGTTCTCTCTCCTAGTCTTTTTAAAAACGTGTGTGTTGAAAATGCCTAACCACTTGTATAATCTATTTGCGTACACTTCAGAGTCTGACATGCATACCCCACCAGACACGCAACTGTGGGTTTCTTCACGGTACCCAAACAAAAACAGATTGAATGCTTCCCTCAGTTATGTATAGAGCCATGTCATGGTGGAATGCTCTGCCACCAGAGGTTACTAGACAAAAAAACGAGTTAAAACACATGATCAAGCACCGCTCCTCTTCTTAACGATCTAATTTAACTGGATATATGAATGTGGATATGAGTAGTAGTGTGTAAGTTGTGTTGTCTTTCCTATATCTCGTATTTTTAGTGCGTCGTGCGTTCGTCACAACGAATGCACTATGAAGGGAATAGTGCCATTTGGAATGTAGACATCTTGTAACCCAGCCATGGCCTTCCTGCTAGTCATTCAGGTCCAGACTCTGTGCCTCAGTACACCTTGGTGCATGGGATTTCCTCTGATAGTTGAAGCTTTGATCAGAGCCTATATCCTGTCAGGTATCCTAACCACACTGTATAACTTCTCTCGCTGTGGCTTTACTGCTCTCTGTGACTTCTCTGTCTGCATCAGAGAAGTCAGTTCTGCTGAATTCCATATCCAGGGTTCTGACTAGAGGTCGACCGATTAATCGGAATGGCCGATTTAATTAGGGCCGATTTCAAGTCTTCATAATAATCGAAAATTGGTCATTTTGGATGCCGATTTAGTCTTTTATATTTTTTTTATTTTTTATCACCCTTATTTAACTAGGCAAGTCAGTTAAGAACACATTCTTATTTTCAATGAAGGCCTAGGAACGGTGGGTTAACTGCCTTGTTCAGGGGCAGAACGACAGATTTTTACCTTGTCAGCTCAGGGATTCAATCTTGCAACCTTACGGTTAACTAGTCCAACGCTCTAACAACCTGCCTCACGAGGAGCCCGCCTGTTATGCGAATGCAAACGCTGCTTCGAGGGTGGCTGTTGCGATGTGTTCCTGGTTCGAGCCCAGGTAGCGGCGAAGAGAGGGATGGAAGCTATACTGTTACACTGGCAATACTAAAGTGCCTATAAGAACATCCAATAGTCAAATGGTATATGAAATACAAATCGTGTAGGAGAAATAGTCCTATAATTCCTATAATAATACAACCTAAACGTATTTTTATTTTATTTATTTATTTTTTTTTTTTTAATTCTCCCCAAATTTCGTGGTATCCAATCGCTAGTAACTACTAACTTGTCTCATCGCTACAACTCCCGTACGGGCTCGGGGAGACGAAGGTCGAAAGCCATTCGTCCTCCGAAGCACAACCAACCAAGCCGCACTGTTCTTTACACAGTGCGCCTCCAACCCGGAAGCCAGCCGCACCAATGTGTCGGAGGAAACCATGTGTACTGGCCCCTTGGTTAGCGCGCACTGCGCCGGCCCGCCACAGGAGTCGCTGGAGCGCGATGAGACAAGGATATCCCTACCGGCCAAACCCTCCCTAACCCGGACGACGCTATGCCAATTGTGCGTCGCCCCACGGACCTCCCGGTCGCGGCCGGCTGCGACAGAGCCTGGGCGCGAACCCAGAGACTCTGGTGGCGCAGCTAGCACTGCGATGCAGTGCCCTAGACCACTGCGCCACCCGGGAGGCAGAACCTAAAACTTCTTACCTGGGAATATTGAAGACTCATGTTAAAAAGAACCACCAGCTTTCATATGTTCTCATGTTCTGAGCAAGGAACTTAAACGTTAGCTTTCTTACATGGCACATATTGCACTTTTACTTTCTTCTCCAACACTTTGTTTTTGCATTATTTAAACAAGTTGAACATGTTTCATTATTTGAGGCTAAATTGATGTTATTGATGTATTATATTAAGTTAAAATAAGTGTTCATTCAGTATTGTTGTAATTGTCATTATTACAATAAAATTAAAAAAATCGTCCGATTAATCAGTATCGGCTTTTTTTGGTCCTCCAATAATCTGTATCGGTATCGGCGTGAAAAATCATAATCAATCGACCTCTAGTTTCTGACCCTTCTCAAGGTCGTGTGAGAGAGGAGAGATTCCCTGGGGGTGGGATGTGACTTGAGGCCTGTAGTTGACCACATCGCTGCCGTGGAAACAGATGCCACATGGACATGAGGGGGAGGAGCATCTGGAACCCACAAATGTTCTATAGGATTGAGGTCAGGGCTTTGTGATGCCACTCCAATACCTTGACTTTGTTGTCCTTAAGCCATTTTGCCACAACTTTGGAAGTATGCTTGGGGTCATTGTCAATTTGGAAGACCCATTTGCGACCACGCTTTAAATTTGACTGATGTCTTGAGATGTTGCTTCAATATATCCACATAATTTTTCTTCCTCATGACCACATCGCTGCCGTGGAAACAGATGCCACATGGACATGAGGGGGAGGAGCCATCTGAACGCAGCAACTCTAGTTCTAATTTAACTCTGCAGAGAGAAGCGGAAAGAGAGGGAGCTGAAGAGAGAGGAGGAGGCAGGGAGAGTGTATTAGAGGAAGGGAAGGGAGAAGAGAGGGAGCTGAAGAGAGAGGAGGCAGGGAGAGTGTATTAGAGGAAGGGAAGGGAGAAGAGAGGGAGCTGAAGAGGGAGGAGGAGGCAGGGAGAGTGTATTAGAGGAAGGGAAGGGAGAAGAGAGGGAGCTGAAGAGAGAGGAGACAGGGAGAGTGTATTAAAGGAAGGGAAGGGAGAAGAGAGGGAGAGAAAGTCCAAGAAGGAGAAAAGAGTGCAAAAGGTTAACGGGTGGGGTTATTGCAGGCGAGGGACTGGTACATCAGAGCTGTTGTAAGGACTCTCTAATCTGGCTGGGGTGTGGCCTGAAGTGCCTTGTCATTGAAGAGGGAGGGATGACCAGGAGCCTGACACACAAACATATATATATATACACCCACACCGATCACTGATGCAGCCTCCGTGCTCACTATGCACCCTACTCCACCCAGAGAGCGAGACCAGCACAGCGGGTACAGGAAGGGGACAGCTCCAGTGGGTCCTTCACTGCCTGGTGAGTGAGAGTAGAGGCTTGTATGGTAAGAATGGAAGGTAAAGGGCCTGGGATCTCGGCTCCTTCCCACAGAGGAGGAGAATGTGTCGATTTAAGTGGACTTGAGCTGCGTAGGTCTCCAGCACAGAGGCTTGTACACTGTGGTAGATGACTGGAGAAGGACTTTCTAGCCCCTCACTGACAGTAGTTGTATGAGGACTCGTCAAAAAAATATTGACCACATTAGCGTGTTATCAGTCATTAGGCTTCTAGAGTGCATTTGGCGAGCGGAGACTGGCTGTGGCGTGTTGTTGAATTAGATGTGGTTTTAGCTGTACAGTAATTAGAGGGTCATTAAGTCGGTGTATATCTGGGCTTTTAGTCAAATGACAGAATCCCCATGATGTTAATTTAACCAGCCACGTTAATTTAACCAGCCACGTTAACTTTATGTGTAACATTTGGACTGAATGACGGGCTGGCTGAATGAATTTACGGTTGTGGATGTAGCTGGAAGCCTTAATCCGCCGTTAATGCTGTGGCCTGATGCTGGAGAGGATTACGTCTGGGTGGGAGAGGAGAGAGGGAACGAGAGAGTGGGAGTAATTGTGGCAACGAGAATTGATGGGAGGACTTCAGCTTTTGTGACAGTTCTGATGGTTCTGGTGGATTTCTTGCTTGTTGTACATTGGGCCACGTGTGTTTGCAATGGGACCTCATGCTTGCATCCAATAATTCCATTGCTTTGAACACTAACGGAAATCAAATGACACCAACGTAGTTCAAACAGACTGTGTGGTTTGCATGATGTATGAACGTTTGTGATTGAAAAGGCTTTTGACTGAATAAGTAGTTACACAGTTATCCTGTATCAGTGCCCTATGGTCAATTACACAGCTTTCAGTGAGGGCTACTGTCACGTTTCCCTCAGGGCAGACAATATGGCTATGTTTCATCATGGGGCAGCATGGGAAATTGTAAGGCCTTTTCTTAAGAACAGACAGCTCTCTCACACAGCCACACAGTGTGGCTCCCGGCCTGTCATTGCATGTCACCACTAATGTGGTTAGCTGGATTTAATTCAAATGTAGTGCAAGGGTATATTTAGATAAACGTGTTCTAGTCATTCATTTGCAGTGATAAGGCCAATGAAAGGGAATTTCTGTCATTCTGTTGATTGTCCCAGTCCTACGATGGCAGAGTGTGTGTGTACGTACAGCATGTGGCTGTATTTGAGACTGTGTGTCTGTGCATGTTTATATCAACTCATGTCATTTGTTCCCAGTAATGAAAGTTCCTCCCGCCTAGTGGGAGTTCTGTTCCTGATCTTGACGCTCTCTGTTCCTCTTTCTCCCTCTCCCCGTCCGTGTCCCTGTACCCCCGTCCGTGTCTCTGTCCGTCCATCCGTCTTCCCCCCCACCTGTCTCTGTCCCTCTCCACCCTGTCCGTCCGTCTCTGTCCCTTTCCCCCCCGTCCATCCGTCTCTGTCCGTCTCTGTCCCTCTCCCCCCCGTCCGTCTCTGTCCCTCTCCCCTCCGTCTGTCCGTCCGTCTCTGTCCCCCTCTCCTGTCCGTCCCTCTCCCCCTGTCCATTCCTCTGTCTCCCTTTCCGTCCCTCGCTCCCTCTTTCTCTGTCACTTTCTCCCTCTCATTCTCTCTCTGTCCACCTTTCACGCAGGAGTGTTTCTGAGACTACCTTTGACCTGCAAGGGGACATTCACAGTGGGACGGCCCTCCCCGCCAGCAAGGTACATTAACTACCCTGGTCCTCTGTATCAATGTGTGTCCATACAGTTGAAGTCGGAAGTTTACATACACGTTAGCCAAATACATTTCAACCCAGTTTTTCACAATTCTTGACACTTAATCCTAGTAAAAATTCCCTGTCTTAGGTCAGTTAGGATCACAACTTTATTTTAAGAATGTGAAATGTCAGAATAATAGTAGAGATTTTTTCCCCCCACAGCTTTTATTTCTTTCATCACATTCCCAGTGGGTCAGAAGTTTACATACACTCAATTAGTATTTGGTAGCATTGCCTTTAAATTGTTTAACTTGGGTCAAACGTTTCGGGTAGCCTTCCACAAGCTTCCCACAATAAGTTGGGTGAATTTTGGCCCTTTCCTCCTGACAGAGCTGGTGTAACTGAGTCAGGTTTGTAGGCCTCCTTGCTCGCACACACRTTTTCAGTTCTGCCCACAAATGTTCTATAGGATTGAGGTCAGGGCTTTGTGATGGCCACTCCAATATCTTGACTTTGTTGTCCTTAAGCCATTTTGCCACAACTTTGGAAGTATGCTTGGGGTCATTGTCAATTTGGAAGACCCATTTGCGACCAAGCTTTAAATTTCTGACTGATGTCTTGAGATGTTGCTTCAATATATCCACATAATTTTTCTTCCTCATGATGCCATATATTTTGTGAAGTGCACCAGTCGCTCCTGCAGTAAAGCGCCCCCACAACATGATGCTGCCACCCCCGTGCTCCACGGGGGTGGATGGTGTTCTTCGGATTGCAAGCCCCCRCCTTTTTCCTCCAAACATAACAATGGTCATTATGGCCAAACAGTTCTATTTTTGTTTCATCGGACGAGAGGACATTTTTCCAAGAAGTACHATCTTTGTCCCCATGTGCAGTTGCAAACCGTAGTCTGGCTTTTTTATGGCGGTTTTGGAGCAGTGGCTTCTTCCTTGCTGAACGGCCTTTCAGGTTATGTCGATATAGGACTCGTTTTACTGTGGATATAGACACTTTTGTACCTGTTTCCTTCAGCATCTTCACAAGGTCCTTTGCTGTTGTTCTGAGATTGATTTGCACTTTTCGCACCAAAGTACGTTCATTTCTAGGAGACAGAACACGTCTCCTTCCTGAGCGGTATGAAGGCTGCGTGGTCCCATGGTGTTTATACTTGTGTACTATTGTTTGTACAGATGAACGTGATACTTTCAGGTGTTTGGAAATTGCTCCCAAGGATGAACCAGACTTGTGGAGGTCAACAATTTCTTTCTGAGGTCTTGGCTGATTTCTTTTGATTTTCCCATGATGTCAAGCAAAGAGGCACTGAGTTTGAAGGTAGGCCTTGAAATACATCCACAGGTACACCTCCAATTGACTCAAATGATGTCAATTAGCCTATCAGAAGCTTCTAAAGCAGTGACATAATTTTCTGGAATTTTCCAAGCTGTTTAAAGGCACAGTCAACTTGGTGTATGTAAACTTCTGACCRACTGGAATTGTGATACAGTGAAATAATATGTCTGTAAACAATTGCTGGGAAAATTATTTGTGTCTTGCACAAAGTACAGTATATGTCCTAACCGACTTGCCAAAACTATAGTTTGTTAACAAGAAATTTGTGGAGTGGTTGAAAAACGAGTTTTAATGACTCCAACCTAAGTCTGTCAACTTCCGACTTCAACTGTATGCCCCTGGTCGCCCTTCCACTTTAGTCTGTACTACTCGTGTGTTTTTATGTGATTGCGGTGGGTGTGTTGGTGGGTGGGTGTGTGTTAGAGGGATGATAGTGCCATCAGCATCATTGTTGGGCTGCAGAACATTCCATCATACTGTGTATTGCTGTGTCATTGCAGAGCTCAGGTAAGCTGGATATGGAGCGTTCAGCCAACGGCAGTGAGAGAGGCATGGTCAAACCCATGATCCGAGGGGAGCAGCAGGACGGCAGGTGAGACACACACATCTGGAATCTCCGTTGTAGTCAATTAAATCCTAATACTTCGGTCAACTGCTACTAGAGACATCTATGTGTTTGTTGTGGTGCTGCCTAGAGAAACATAACATCATAACGCTGTCACGCTCTGTCTGTCGGACACCTTATCTCTACGCCTTGTGAGCCAGCCACAGCTCTATTCTCCTCACTGAGCTGTACTGGGTCCCCTCATCAATAATACAGACAGACCACTGAGCTGTACTGGGTCCCCTCATCAATGTCCTGTATGATTATGATGAGAGGACCCAGTACAGCTCAGTGGTCTGTATTATTGATGAGGGACCCAGTACAGCTCAGTGGTCTGTATTATTGATGAGGGGACCAGTACAGCTCAGTGGTCTGTGCTGTTTATTATTGATGAGGGACCCAGTACAGCTCAGTGGTCTGTCTGTATTATTGATGAGGGGACCCAGTAAGCTCAGTGGTCTGTATCATTGATGAGGGGACCCAGTACAGCTCAGTGGTCTGTATCATTGATGAGGGGACCCAGTACAGCTCAGTGGTCTGTTATGATTGATAAGGGGACCAGTACAGCTCAGTGGTCTGTATGATTGATCAGGGGACCCAGTACAGCTCAGTGGTCTGTATCGATTGATGAAGGGGACCCAGTACAGCTCAGTGGTCTGTATCATTGATGAGGGGCACCAGTACAGCTCAGCGGTCTGTATCATTGATGAGGGGACCAGTACAGCTCACGTCTGTATCATTGATGAGGGGACCAGTACAGCTCAGTGTCTGTATGATTGATCAGGGGACTCAGTACAGCTCAGTGGTCTGTCTGTATTATTGATGAGTGGGACCAGTACAGCTCAGCGGTCTGT
Source organism: Salvelinus sp. IW2-2015 (assembly GCF_002910315.2). Lineage (NCBI taxonomy): Eukaryota > Metazoa > Chordata > Actinopteri > Salmoniformes > Salmonidae > Salvelinus > Salvelinus sp. IW2-2015. The sequence continues at coordinate 13,200,456 of NC_036854.1, read as the reverse complement.
ATCATTGATGAGGGGACCCAGTACAGCCTCACAGCAGTCTGTATCATTGATGAGGGGACCCAGTACAGCTCAGTGGAGTCTGTATTATTGATGAGGGGACCCAGTAACAGCTCAGTGGTCTGTCTGATTAATTGATGAGGGGACCCAGTACAGCTCAGTGGTCTGTCTGATATATTGATGAGGGGACCCAGTACAGCTCAGTGGGTCTGTATGATTGATGAGGGGACCCAGTACAGCTCAGTGGTCTGTCTGTATTATTGATGAGGGTACCCAGTACATCTCAGTGATTTGTATTATTGATGAGGGGACCCAGTACAGCTCAGTGTCTGTCTGTATTATTTGATGAGGGAACCCAGTACAGCTCAGTGTCTGTTATCATTGATGAGGGGATCCAGTACATCTCAGTGGTCGTGTATTATTGATGAGGACCAGTACAGCTCAGTGGATGTCTGTATATTGATGAGGGGACCCAGTAAAGCTCAGTGGTCTGTCTGTATTATTGATGAGGGGCCAGTACAGCAGTTAGTGTTCTGTATATTGAATGAGGGGACCCAGTACGCCTAGGTAGTCTGTCTGTATTATTGATGAGGGACCCAGTACAGTCAGTGTTCTGTATTATTGATGAGGGGACCCAGTACAGCTCAGTGGTCTGTATTATTGATGAGGGGACCCAGTACAGCTCAGTGGTCTGTTTATTATTGTGGAGGGGACCCAGTACAGCTCAGTGGTCTGTATATTGATGAGGGGACCCAGTACAGCTCAGTGGTCTGTATGATTGATGAGGGGACCCAGTTGTATGATTGATGAGGGGACCCAGTACAGCTTAGTGGTCTGTATTATTGATGAGGGAGACCCAGTACAGCTCAGTGGTCTGTATCATTGTAGAGGGGACCCAGTACAGCTCAGTGGTCTGTCTATTGATGAGGGGACCCAGTACAGCTCAGTGGTCTGTTGTATTATTGATGAAGGGACCCAGTACAGCTCAGTGGTCTGTATCATTGATGAGGGGACCCAGTACAGCTCAGTGGTCTGTCTGATATATTGATGAGGGGACCCAGTACAGCTCAGTGGTCTGTATTATTGATGAGGGGACCCAGTACAGCTTAGTGGTCTGTATCATTGATGAGGGGACCAGTACAGCTCAGTGGTCTGTATCATTGATGAGGGGACCCAGTACAGCTCAGTGGTCTGTATGATTGATGAGGGGACCCAGTACAGCTCAGTGGTCTGTATCATTGATGAGGGGACCCAGTACAGCTCAGTGGTCTGTCTGTATTATTGATGAGGGGACCCAGTACAGCTCAGTGGTCTGTCTGTATTATTGATGAGGGGACCCAGTACAGCTCAGTGGTCTGTCTGTATTATTGATGAGGGGACCAGTACAGCTCAGTGAGGAGAATAGAGCTGTGGCTGGCTCACAAGGCGTAGAGATAAGGTGTCCGACAGACAGAGCGTGACAGCGTTATTGTTATGTTTCTCTAGGCAGCACCACAACAAACACATAGATGTCTCTAGTAGCAGTTGACCGAAGTATTAGGATTTAATTGACTACAACGGAGATTCCAGATGTGTGTGTCCTCAACCTACGAGAGTGTTGTCGGTTAGCGTAGCCGTCCTGTCGGCTTTAGCCTCCACACCTCAGATTGGATAGATCCATGAGGGATTCTATGACCATCAGGCTCCTTCAACCTCATACTTGGCCGTTGGCTGCACACGTCTTACCGCATATCCGGACACGAACTTAAGACCAATGAGCTATCATGCATGAGTACAACAGCAATTAGACACAGTAAAAAGCTAAGCAGTGGTAGATGATGGAAATGTCTCTCAAGACAGCAGCCGTCAAACCAGTGATTTGCGCTGATGATACCGGCACTCATCATTCCACCGGTTGCTAACAACAGTCAGAACGGCGGCGCCTGACTCTTTTCTCGTGCAAAGGACACGAGGAGAGCTACCCTATATTCCTGACAAGTACGACCTCCGTAAAGAACACGAAATAAGAAAAGGATACATAAGATTTGATATGTGTTGGTTTTGATCTAGAGTTTACATCGTTTCAATTAATCTTATTTTTTTTTTTTTTTATTTTTTTGGCACAGGCCACACAAATAGAGAAATTAGATTGGATGAGGCATCAGACCGCACTCACATTCAGCAGAAGTCTCTACAAAAGAACAAACAACACCCAGCGCGCAACACATGACACGAGAGTAGTAAGAGACGTAAAAGTGGAAGGGCGACCAGTGGGCGATACAGTTGAACAGTCGAAGTTGACCAGACGTTATGAGGTTGGAGTCATTTAAACACTCGCTGCTGTTTTCCAACGATACCATACTCAACCAGGAATTTCTTGTTAACTAAAAACTAATAGTTTTGGCAAGGTCCGGCGTTGAGGACACATATACTGTACTTTGGTGCACAGACACAAATAATATTTCCCAAGCAATTGTTTACAGCATATTATTTCATCTGTATCCTGGCAAAATTCCAGTAGGGATGTGACAGCAAGTTTACATACACCGTAGTATTTGACTTGTGCCTTTAAACAGCTTGGCGAAATTCCAAGCAAAATTATGTCACGCTTTAGAAAGCTTCTGATTTATGAGGATCTATTGACTATCAATTTGAGATCCCAATATGGGAGGTAGTACAGCCTGTGGATGTATTTTGCAGAAGGCCTAGAACTCTTTTGAAACTCAGTGCCCATTCTTTGCATCTGAGCAAATCAAGAGCGATGGGAAATCAAGAAATTCAGACAGGCAAGACCGATTTATTTGTTTGTAAGCCAGGGAATGGATCAGAAAGAAATTGTGTGACAAAGGGATCCCGACGAGGTCAAGAAAACACTTCATTCACTAAACGAATCTTGTTTCCATCCTACCTTTTTGGGGTGGACAGCAATTTCCAAAACACGCCTGAAAGGTGTCAGACGTTCAATACACCCTGATACAAACAATAGTTACACAAGTATATAACACTACATGGGAACCAGGGCTGTACAGGGTATGTCTTTCACGGACGAGCCTTTATATTCATAACCTGCTGACCGCATTCCCCCGTCTCAGGAAAGAGGAGAACGTGTTCTGTCTCCTAGAATACGACGTAGCTGCTACCATTAACCAGACTTTGTGGGTGCGCAAGAACACGCAATTGCACAATAATCCTCCAATCTCCAAGGACGCGAAGCACAGCAAAACGCGAAATCCCAGTTCGTGGGAAGGCAGAAATGTGATAGGAAACAGCGTACAGTGTAGAAAACGTGTCTATAATCCACAGTAAGAACGTTCGTCACACCGAAAGTCCTATAATAGAAACAATGCTAACGCTGAAAGGCCCGTTCAGGCAAGGAGCAACCGACTGCTCCAATAAACCGGCCCATAAGAAAAAGCCAGACATACTATACGGTTTGCAACTGCAAATTTTGTGACCATGGGACAGGTGCGTATCTAACTCTTATGGAAAATGTCCCTAATCTCGAAGTCTGATATATAGAACATAAACTTACGAACTTCAGACTGTTGGCCCATAATGACCCTAGTCTATATGGTTAAAAGGTGAATTTACCGTTTGGGGCTAGGAAATAGTGTGGGGGGTGTGCTGCTTTTTTGTAGGTGTTTCTTTGTCTTATATTTCTAATTCCCGCCAGACAACCATGGAACCAAATATCCCACCAAGAACCGCGCCGTTGGAGGCAACGGAGGGTGAGGCAGCATCATGTTGTAGGGGTTTCACGCGCTATTTAAATAAAAAAATAATACTAAAAAAAAAAACGCAAAAAAAAAACAATGATTGAAAAGTAAATAAAAAAAAAAATATAAACCAAACAGAAAAACAATTTCTCGAGAGAAATAGACAAAAAACAGAAAGCATAAAATGCTGCGGAGAGCGTTCTGCAGGATCATACTGGATTGCCATAAACCTCTTCAAGAACTAACCATAAATAATAGCTGGGCCATACCATTGAGGAAGAAAGATTGGATCTGTGGATCTATTGATACTTGAAGCGACAACATTCGACTTCAAAGAACCAAAGGCAACATCAGGTCAGAATTTAAAGCTTGGTCGCGAAATGGGTCGTTCCAAACTGACGCAATACAACCTGTATTCATAGCAGGGACAGCTTTTGGGCCGTATAACCATACTTGATCTCCACATCAAGATGTGGGCGACAAAAACTGCAAAGAAATTATCCCTGAGCCCTTAAAAGGACCAAAACAACAGTCATAAAGAGATATATGGAGTAGGCACACAAGTCGAGCGATCATGGGGTAACACGAAACGTTTATCATTAAAACGCCCTAGAGAATCCGAAGTCGCCTCCTAACCTAGACCTGTACTCAAATAATCCTCTCTCTTAGATTAGAAATCTTTGTGGGCATCCGATACCGACACTCTTGAAAAGCTTCGTGGTGTGTGCGGATATAGTGGTCAGAAGAGCTTACAGGGAGTGAAGCACCATAGGCAAGGTAAAGACAGCTTCAGAATACACACCATACAATGAAAAAAACGAGCCTCTGACTCACAGATTTATACCTTGTACTATTCCACCCCCCAAGCTGCTGTCACGGCCAGGACCCAGAAAGGGCCAAACTTCCACGCGCTTCGTAGGAACGGCAACTCCTTTGGGAGTTAGTGGGGAAGCTCTGTGGAAACGTGGTGGATCTACAACCACAAGCACGAACAAACGTTCTGATTTGTCCCAACCACATCAAGTAAGTTAAAACCAACCGATTAAAAACTTTGGGAGGCGAATCTTTGCCTAAAACCTGTCTGATGTGTAATAGAGTTCACCACTCAGATTGAGATGTGTCTAGATGTAAACTCTTCACCCCTTACCTTCTGACCACATGAAAAAAACCGGTTATGAACGACGAACATCGCGAAGCGTCGTTTGATTGAATGACCTGAACTTTATTTTTCAAGGAGAGCAACAGCGCTAGCCACACACAGATCCTTGGGATGACCAAATGTGTATGAAAGAATCATAAAAGCTGTGGGGGGTGGAAAAAAAATCTCTACTAGTAGACTTATATTTGAGACAACTCATTGTAGGATCAAACATTCTTAAAAAAAGTTGTGAATCGGATCTAAAAAGACTGACCGACACGGAACCGAGCCTAAAGCCAGTGGCAATTTTTACTAGGAATTAAGATGTCAAGACAATTTTTGTGGAAA
>NC_036854.1:13085946-13195253 GCF_002910315.2 Salvelinus sp. IW2-2015 | reverse complement strand
TCTGTAGTATTGATTGAGGGTAGCCAGTACATCTCAGTGATTTGTATTATTGATGAGGGGACCCAGTACAGCTCAGTGTCTGTCTGTATTATTGATGAAGGGACCCAGTACAGCTCAGTGGTCTTTATCATTGATGAGGGGACCAGTACATCTCAGTGGTCTGTATTATTGATGAGGAACCCAGTACAGCTCAGTGATGTCTGTATGATTGATGAGGGGACCCAGTACAGCTCAGTGGTCTGTCTGTATTATTGATGAGGGGACCCAGTACAGCTCAGTGTTCTGTATTATGATGAGGGGACCCAGTACAGCTCAGTAGTTGTCTGTATTATTGATGAGGGGACCCAGTACAGCTCAGTGTTCTGTATTATTGATGAGGGGACCCAGTACAGCTCAGTGGTCTGTATTATTGATGAGGGGACCCAGTACAGCTCAGTGGTCTGTCTGTATTATTGATGAGGGGACCCAGTACAGCTCAGTGGTCTGTATGATTGATGAGGGGACCCAGTGTATGATTTATGAGGGGACCCAGTACAGCTTAGTGGTCTGTATTATTTGATGAGGGGACCCAGTACAGCTCAGTGGTCTGTATCATGATGAGGGGACCCAGTACAGCTCAGTGGTCTGTATCATTGATGAGGGGACCCAGTACAGCTCAGTGGTCTGTATATTGATGAAGGGACCCAGTACAGCTCAGTGGTCTGTATCATTGATGAGGGGACCCAGTACAGCTCAGTGGTCTGTATTATTGATGAGGGACCCAGTACAGCTCAGTGGTCTGTATTATTGATGAGGGGACCCAGTACAGCTAGTGGTCTGTGATCATTGATGAGGGGACCCAGTACAGCTCAGTGGTCTGTATCATTGATGAGGGGACCCAGTACAGCTCAGTGGTCTGTATGATTGATGAGGGGACCCAGTACAGCTCAGTGGTTCTGTATCATTGATGAGGGGACCCAGTACAGCTCAGTGGTCTGTCTGTATTATTGATGAGGGGACCCAGTACAGCTCAGTGGTCTGTCTGTATTATTGATCACTGAGCTGTACTGGGTCCCCTCATCAATCATACAGACCACTGAGCTGTACTGGGTCCCCTCATCAATCATACAGACCACTGAGCTGTACTGGGTCCCCTCATCAATCATACAGACCACTGAGCCTGGTACACAAACACAAATAAGGCTGCTCACTCTGACGCATAGGGAAGCTGATGCTCTGACAAACAATTACGGACACACACCCATATCTACGGACAGACACACACACACACCAATATCTACAGAAACACACACACACCTCTGGAGAGGTGGGCGTCGGTGGACAGCGGGGTGAATGGGCCCGACTTGTGCTGGTTCACTGAGAACCACCTCTGTCCTCCCCGCAGGTCCCAGGACATCCTGAGCCCAGAACTGACGCTGCCGGCCAGCATCCAGTTCAGGGACAACTGTGAGTACTGCAACCGCCTTTGTTGTGGCTTTCTCTCTCTTTCTGGCTTTTCCTCTTTCTCTCGCCTTGGTGCCCATCTTCCCCTCCCTCGCTTTCTGATACTTGCTGTGTAGTTTAGTAAAAGTCATGATAACATAACTCTATGGACCCATCCACACGCCATCTGAGCGATGCTTTCAGTGTCGATTTTAAACTGGAGGTCATACCATAAGTGCATTTAGCTAGTGTCTGAAAGATCAATGGGTGGAAAGTATTGATTCATTGTCTGCTGCTGCTGCTAACTGGCTTTTAATGTTTTATTGAACACGGTCATGTTAACATTGAGTAAAATGGTATTATGTAAAACTACACACATTGTTAGACCTTAGTACCATAGAGGTCATATCTGTATGAATGTCTACATGCCTTCGTCAAGCTGTGACAACTGATGTGGTCTCTCTTGCTCTCTAGCGTTATCTCTTGCTAGCCTTAGCGCTATCGTACTATCCCTAACGCTAGCATGATAGCGCTAGAGCTAGCTGCAAAAGGAGCTGTTGGTCCTTCGCCAATGAGTATTTTTTTGTTTTTAAACTGGGTTTAATAAGTAAACATTTTGAACAAATGTAGTCATTTCTATCAGTGGTGAGGAATATTTCTCACAGTAAAGGAGAAAGTGCATCTATGTTTCTACCTCCCCTGTGGTGCAGTGACCACAAACGCTCCTCTTTGGGTAGACATTTCTTTTTGTCTGCCGGTTTCTATTGCCAATTGGTGGTCACTCAGCCTGTACTTGGTAAGGGTCTGTCTCTGCTTTGTCTCTCTTTATCTCTCTCTCTTTATCTCTCTATCGCTCTCGCTCTCAAAAATTAATTTAAGGGCAAGTGAACTAGATAATATAAATGAACATTACACAAAGTTCCAAAAGAATACTCTTCATCTCCCTCTCTCCTCCATCTCCTCCATCTCCCCTCTCTCTCGTCCCCTTCTAATCATTAGGGAGCGTAACCCAACAGTTTACTCTGAATGACATGTAATGGTTCTCCCATGTGATACTACTTCATGTCAGATGGGCTTTCTCTCCAGCCTTCGGCATATCTTTATTAATTTAAGCCATTTTAACTGCCTTTCAAGCTCTTTCATATGCCGAACATTGTTTGTGGACTCTGCAGTCTTGGGCCCGGCTCAGTCAGTCGCTGTATATTTAAAGTTTTATGAGCTCATGTGTTTGGCTAGGGAGCAGAGGCCTTTGATTTCCAATAGAGGGATGTGAGAGAGCAAACCCCGTCACAATGCATTACAAACAACCGTTGCTGGGGAACCAGGAAGACGGGGTTGGGGACAATGTTATCACAAAGCCCATCTGAGTCCCTACTGTAACAAGCTCACACACTGAGACTCCTGGGTGAACCTGTAGCTAGTTAGTTTCTTTAAAGCCGGACTGATATCACCTGTGACCTATGTCATGTAAACGCACACCTTATCCCCTTCTGTCTGCGTGTCTGCCTGCCTGCCTGCCTGTCTGTCTGCTCGTGTGGATGTCACCTGCCTTGCCCCCTCCAGCCGAAGATGCCTTTCTGTCGGCTATCATCAACTACACCAACAGCTCCACGGTGCACTTCAAGCTGTCCCCCACCTACGTACTGTACATGACCTGTCGCTACGTCATGTCCAGCCACTACCGGCCCGACGTCAGTCCCTCGGAACGCACCCACAAGGTCATAGCCATCGTTAACAAGATGGTGAGCATGATGGAAGGAGTCATCCAGGTGAGTCCACCCTGCTGCCTCGCTCTCTCTTTTTCTTCTCCTGTTTTTAAATCAGCAGGACATTCATGGGTTGAAGCCAGGGCTTGGAGCATATATGACCACGTTATGTCCTGTCAGTTCCCCAAGGAAGGACCACTCTGACAAAGTGTTTATCTGCACTATTTTGTTGTTTTTCTTTTTATTTGCTTAATTCCACTACCCTCTAAATACCAGGACCAAAACAAACCCCAAAGAAAAGCTCAGTATAGCTGACTAGGTAGTACTGGTAGTCGTAGTACTAGTAGTAGTAGTCGTAGTAGAGTTTCTCTTGCAAAGTAATCTCTTACTTTATTCATCCAGGTCATTTCCAGAGAATACTTTGTATAGATGCAAATCCCACGTTATGTGTTTGTCTGTCTGTCCAGCGTCTCTGTGTCCCCCTCCATAATGATTTAAACAAGGCATGGCCCTTTAAATGAATTCACTGGAACACACTGATATACAGGGGCCTTGTGGTGTTCCAAAAGCCCTCTCAGCCAACACATAAAACCCAAATGCGTAGCAGGAACACCCATACTCTGGGACACCAACCCTGGAGTTTTGTGGGAAAAACCAAAATGGCCAAAATAGTCCAAAACAATAAAACCCAATAGGTTTTGACTGACTCCACATAACACCGTCCATCTCCGAGGAAGCTAAGATGTGTGGTTAGTCTGGTCAATCCTTATGGAATTCCTCATCCTATCTCTATATGCAACCCTAAAGACACCGTCTCAACTTCCATGGTGAGTGTAGTCTAGATGATTATCTGTCTACACACGAACAGTGTCAGACGCACACACACCAGGAGCATTAGGGAAATCTCCCCATGTCTGCGCTGCTCTGCGTGAGTCCTACATGAATCAGGATTGCAGGCATTAAATCCTGTTTTAAAGGTGGTTTTCATCCAGATGATTTTGGGAGTCCAAGGTCTTGAACCTCCATAAGGGACATTGGATATTTAGGCTGTGTTCCTTAAATAATCACATCTGCACGCAGCCTCGACCTACATCATTTTGGATACATGCAAAAGTATATGCTGGCAGTTTTTAGCAGCAAACGCCCATAACTTAATCAAAGGAGTTAATTTAATCAAAACACTTTTTGTAAACGGAACATCCTAAATTATAGAGATTTATTGTTGTGTGTTTTGTTGACATGCCTGTGTCAATTTCTGTCCTTGGCTGTTGTTGACAGTCTCTCTCTGTCCTGTGGGATGTCTGTCTGTTTTCCCTCACCTCTCTGTGACAGGAGATTCCTGAAGGGGACCAGGTAGGGACACCTAACGCGTTGCTAGGGGAGAGAACTCTCTCTCATCTCTCACGCCGTCTCTCCCTCTATCGGCTCAGTCAAGCTTTGCTCAGGCCTCCATGCTTCTTTTCTCCATAACAGAAACCCCCCCCCCCCCAAAACCCTCAACCAAACCAAACCGCCAAGTAATCCCTCCTTTGACAGCTGGACTCTAAAACGCCAACATAATAACCCTCATTCAGCAACCTGGAACATGTCGTACTAAAAACAACTCCCAACAAATCTTTCTGATTGTGGCAACATATTAATTAATGTCATGTGACCTCCTGCTTTACTGCACTTCAGTGTGGATGAGCGACAAACCCCGCTGTTCTTTTGCTGAATTTTTCCCTTTACATTTTATTTTATTTTACGTCTGTGGTTTAACGTCCTTCTTTTGGATGCGTTCTGTTCTGTGGCCGTTCTGAAAGGGGGGTGTTGTCGTTTCGTTGCGGGGATAGACAAGTGCGGAATACACAGGGGCCAGTGCCGGCCGAGACACGTTGGGCGGACCTTGTGTATCCCTTTTTTCTTTGTGTCAAGGGGACATTGACATTAACTCATCACACAGACCAGACACTGGGCTCTGAAGCACTTACTGCCGCCTCATAGATTTCTCTTGATCATCTCTGCTAAATGTTGGAGAAGTTCAAGAACAGCTGTACAGGGTAAAATACAGTGCCTTCAGAAAGTATTCATATTGCTTGACGTAGTCCACATTTTGTTCTTACAGCCTGAATTCAAAATGGAGTAAACTGATTTCTCACCCATCTACACACAATACCCCATAATGACAAAGTGAAAACATGTTTTTATAAATCTTTACAAATGTATTAAAAATGAACTAGAAAAATATCTTATTTATGTAAATATTAACACCCCTGAGTCAATACAAATTAGAATCWCCTTTTGCAGCGATTARAGCTGTGAGTCTTTCTGGGAAAGTCTCAGAGCTTTGCAAACCTGGATTGTCCAATATTTGCAAAATTCTTCAAGTTCTGCTATGTTGGTTGTTGATCATTGCTAGACAGACATTTTCAAGTCTTGCCATAGATTTTTAGCTGATTTAAGTAAAACCGAACTACGCTACTCAGGAACATTCTATGTCGTATTGGTAAGCAACATCACTGTATATTTGGCCTTTTGTTTTAGGTTATTGTCTTGCTGATAGGTGAATGTGTCTGTTGAAAAGCTGACTGAACCAGGTTTTCCTCTAGGATTTTGCCTGTGCTTAGCTCTATTCTGTTTTTTTTAATCCTAAAAAACTCTCTAGGCCTTGCCGATGTTGAGCATACCCATAACATGATGCAGTAAAAAAACATAATTCCACTTTGACATTAAGGGGTATTGTGTGTAGGCCAGTGACACAATTTTAATACATTTTAAATTGAGGCAGTAACACCACAATGTGGAAAAAGTAAAGGGGTGTGAATACTTTCTGAAGGCGCTGTACATGAGGACTGAGCTGAATGTCCATCCCAACAAAATATTGTTTGAATACTGGTTGATGTAGAATATTTGGGCCAGTGCAGAGATGGATGCTGCTAGAGTGATGTAGAGGCTATTTATATCAGGACCGGCAAAGAACTGCTAGAAAAGACAAGTTGAATGAAATTCCCTCTAGACAATGTTAATGAGCATGTAATAAGCACAGATCTAAGTTCAGTTTACCCTCCCCAATCCTAACCGGAACCATTTGGGGGAAACTGACCTTAGATCTGTGCTTATTACGTGCCACTTGTACCTGAAGTGGTACAAAAACTGCCACTGTAATATGCCAAAGAGCCTCTTAATCCAGTAGCCAACTCTGCAAAGGGCCCTTCCTCCAATACTGACCTTGAATTCAGGGACCTGAAGTCAGGGACCCTCTGGGAGAGGCTGTAGCTTGGGGCCAGTGTCTGGTTCTGTGGGTCTCGGGTAGGGTGGGGTGGGGTGTCTGGCACAAGTCTATCCCTGGAGTGCTGCTACCGCTCATGCCTGTGAGTCTGAGAGAGTCACCCCTCTCTGTGTTCTACCCTGCCTCTGACCCCTGCTCTCGCTCTTTCTCTCTGTCCTGTCCCGCTCTGTGATTGGTGTATTCCAGAAGCAGAAGAACATCGCGGGGGCCCTGGCCTTCTGGATGGCCAATGCCTCAGAGCTGCTCAACTTCATCAAACAGGACAAGGACCTGTCGCGCATCACACTGGACGCCCAGGACGTGCTGGCACACCTTGTCCAGATGGCCTTCAAGTGAGTGACCAGACTTCCTCCCTACGCTCTGGCCCCTGTCTCCTTCCTAACCCGGGGACTCTCTAGTTTGGTGCTCCTGTCGAACTTTATAGTACATCTGCCCTGTCTCTGCTCCTGCCCCATTATGTACTCCTTACCCTGTTAATGTCTTGCCTCTTTTCCTGTCCTAGTCCAAGCTGACCTGTCCTTATACCCTCCCTTCTTACCACTCCCTATAGCGCTATGATTCCCTCCTTGTTCCTGTCCCTCCTCCGATCCTTTCCTTGTCCTCATTATCCCGTCTGTGACCTAAACACAAGGCTTTAGGTTATCCTGCTCCCAGCTGTGTCTGTGTGCTGGCCAAGTGGTGCAGCAACCCCACACCGTGCTGTGTACGCCATCAGGGCTAACTCAAACCACATGTGAGCCACAGGAAACCATCACATTCATGGTAATGCGATAATTGGGAAATGATTAAGAAAATTATAGATCCAAATGTGACCTTCCCTGTCACTGCTTTCATTGATTCTCCTGGGAGAGAAATCAAAATATAGGCGTCTGCTACCCGTGTTGTAGCTAGCGCTTAGCTGCCCGTGTCAACTTCTGCCTGACCTCAACCGTGAGCTGTTGAACTAGCGTTTTATTCATGTCGCCAGGTTTTATATTGCTTCATCTCAGACCATGTGAGGATCTGGAGAAAGTAGTATTTCTGGAGCCATTGTGTGGATGCAGGAAGTGGAGCGGTGAATTTGTGGAATGTCCCAGGCCTGGCTTGTATTGGCAAGGCTGGGGCAGGGCTGCATGTGCCTGGGGAGAGGTCCCCAGTAAAAACACAGTGGTTTTAGACTCTCCACGGCTCTCTGTCCCCCGTTTCCCCTGCTCGCCACTCCCTGGGAAGTATGTGTTTCTGCATTCGTGTCTGTATTTTGTGTTTGTGTGTCTCTCTGTGTAAGTGAACATGTGCAAAGTTTGGTTTGCGTAGTTGGCCGTATATGCATTGTGTGGGTGTCTTTGTTTGTCCATATCCGTGTGGACTATTCAGAACCAATGTGTACTGTGTGTTGTTGTCGTCTCAGGTACCTGGTCCAGTGTCTGCAGTCTGACCTGAATAACTACATGCCTGCATTTCTGGATGACCCAGAGGAACAGAACCCTCAGAGGCCCAAAATAGGTGACTCACTTCTGTTCATACACTGATAATCTTACTGTGTACATCAACTACTGTCAGCCAGGCCACAGTGGGGTGGGGGGTGGGGGGGGGGTGTACTGTTACCAGTGTATTTACAGCCACACAGAAGTACACTCAGCTTGGTTTTGAAAACTGAGCCTTCTAGTGTACTGTATACATTTTCCCTATGGACTTTAATGGTATTAGACCCAAGGGTCAATGCTGACTGACGCTCCCTGACTGACGCTCCCCCCCCATTCCTTATCCTCCTCCTCACAGAGGACGTTCTGCACACCCTGACGGGCGCCATGTCGCTGCTGCGTCGTTGCCGTGTCAACGCGGCGCTGACCATCCAACTGTTCTCGCAGCTCTTCCACTTCATCAACATGTGGCTGTTCAACAAGCTGGCGATGGAGGCCGACTCTGGGCTGTGTTCACACTACTGGGGCGCCATCCTCCGCCAGCAGCTCAGCCACATCGAGGCCTGGGCAGAGAAACAGGGCCTGGAGCTGGCCGCCGACTGCCACCTCAGTCGTATCGTACAGGTAGGGTCCACCTACCATTGTCCAGGAAGGCACATCCTGATAGGGCTGTTAGATACCCACTGTTTTCCATACCACGACTTACTGTAGGCCCTTTCACCGCAAAAGATTACTTGTCAAATGGTTTCTGTTGAAAACACGTCAGCAGCTCTCGATGATGCTTAAGGAGTCTTCGTGACCCTGCCCTAAGGAAAGTTGTAGGGGAAATCATTGTGTGGACCACACGTCACTGTAAATCAAGTCATTAATAGTACTCTGTTGTGTTGTTCCTCCCCAGGCTACGACTCTCCTCACCATGGACAAGTACTCCATGCAGGACGTGCAGAACATCCACAACACCTGCTTCAAGCTGAACTCCCTGCAGCTCAACGCCCTCATGACCAACTACCACTGTGCTCCCGACGAGCCTTACATCCCCCCCGTAAGACATGACAACACACAGCTCCATTCACACACACACACTGCTCTATTCACACACTACAGTTATAGTAAATGACTATGAATGAATGTCTCCGAAGTAGAGAAATAGGAGGTTGCGATTTGAAGCATTGCTTAACACAAATCTCCTCCCGTCGTTGTAATGCGTTGGAGTTTGTCCTGTACATTTTGGGGAAACATTAGCTAAGCTCTCCACTTGACTGATCTTCATAGCTTTTTTTCCCAGGTGAGGTTGCTGATTCTACACGGAAGGTTTTTGAGGAAACAGTCAGAGGACTATTAGACACTTAACCGTCTGCTCGAACGAAACCCTCATTGGTCTATCTCGTGTCTTTAACTAGARCCTCATTGGTCCGTCTGGTGTCTCTAACCCGATCCTCATTGGTCCGTCTGGTGTCTCTAACCAGACCCTCATTGGTCTATCTGGTGTCTCCCAATAGGAGCTGATAGACCACGTGGTTGCCGTGGCGGAGAACACGGCAGATGAGCTGGCCCGTAGCGACGGCCGAGAGGTCCAGCTGGAGGAGGACCCCGACCTGCAACTGCCCTTCCTACTGCCCGAGGACGGCTACTCCTGCGACGTTGTGCGCAACATTCCCAACGGATTCCAGGAGTTCCTGGACCCCCTTTGTCAGAGAGGTACTTGTGTAGAGGAGAGAGAAAAAACACGATTGAGTTCCATTCCCCGGAATGTCACACGGGTTGTGTTCTGTCGCTGGGGCCAATCAGAGGCTGAGCTGGCACGTGTTTGTTCTGTTGGCAGTGGAATGTAGAATGTAAGAAGAGTCTAGAAGACTGGAGAACTGTTTGCGCCTGTCCTTATCATTGTGTTTGCTTATGAGAGAGAGGGAGGTGTATTCCAAGAGCAGTTTGTGCTACCGTGTCACTGTAGTCTCAGATCTGTACTAAGTAATAGATTACTTCTAAGATTAATAGAAGTAATAAAAGAAGATGGCTGTGATTTTCTCTTGTGTCCTGTGCAGGATTCTGTCGACTAACCCCTCACCCGCGCTCCCCTGGGACCTGGACCATCCACTTTGAAGGAGCCGACTGCGACAGCCACTTCTTTGCAGACYACTCCGACCTGGTAGGTGTCCCACAGGCCGTTACAACTGTAGAACTATGCAAGGCAAAGACCATTTTCTTTGAGCTGTATGGTCATGCAGAGTAGTGGCTAGTAGTCATGACCATGCAGACTGTCCTTGTACAATAGCCACCATAGTGCTGAGTCACTGATAAGTGCAGAGGAATAGGCTGCTGCTTTGAACGGTTTATGATGCTTAAATATGTTTGTTACTCACCATGTATGTTTGTGACTGTTTTGACACGGCTCCTGCTATATGTAATGACCGTATGGACAGCCTTAATTGCCCATACTGCGGTCACGTAATCACCGCTCACATACTGCGGTCCTGTAATCGCCGCTCACATACTGCGGTCCTGTAATCGCCGCTCACATACTGCGGTCCTGTAAGCGCCGCTCACATACTGCGGTCCTGTAAGCGCCGCTCACATACTGCGGTCCTGTAAGCGCCGCTCACATACTGCGGTTCCTGTAGCGCCGCTCACATACTGCGGTCCTGTAAGCGCGCTCACATACTGCGGTCCTGTAATCGCCGCTCACATACTGCGGTCTGTAAGTGGCCGCTCACATACTGCGGTCCGTAAGCGCCGCTCACATACTGCGGTCCTGTAAGTGCCGCTCACATACTGCGGTCCTGTAAGCGCCGCTCACATACTGCGGTCTGTAAGCGCCGCTCACATACTGCGGTCCTGTAAGCGCCGCTCACATACTGCGGTCATGTAAGCGCCGCTCACATACTGCGGTCCATGTACGCACTCAACTCACTCACTCACTCACTCACTCACTCACTCCTGCTCGATTTCAGTCAACACCAATTACACCACAGAGGCCAATTAGTGACCAGAGGGCTGTGGAACAGCAGCAAATGATATCCTTCTCCTCACACTAATCACACAAAACCCCTCAAATCCACCGCTTCCTATATAAGTGCCCTGTTTTTCCCCAAGCTCTCCTTTTTCATGCTTTAAACCCCAGGTCCCCCCACAGTAGTGACGGGACCGGGGAGAGGGAGGGAGCAAGGGGAGGGCATCCAAACCGTTTAAACACCGCCGAGGTTCTGATTAATGGCTTCTTGGTTGTGTGCCAGGAACCCCCGCCTCATGTTACCACCGCCGTGCTCCAGAATCACTACTGTAGTGTTCCATGGTGTTCTCCTATTAACAGCCATTACAGGGTTAATCAGACACACCGAGACACACAGGGGATCCCTGATGAGGAGAACAATCGGGTGTATTCATTTGTTGGATTCCGTTGCAAAAAAAACTTTTGGCGGTTCCACAACGTTTTCTCGTTTTGCTGCAGAAACTGTTTATTCCAAACAGACAAAATGTTTTTCAATGGAATTCAACTATGAAATACACCCCAGGTGTCTGTAGGTTTCCCTGATCACTAGTCCAGACAGGAGGTGTAACTGTAGCTAGCCTAGTGCAGTCAGACTTTTTAGAAGAGCGGCTGTGGTCCTAAAACCCAGGAAGCTCGCTCGCTCTCTCTGGAAAAACTCTCATTGGCAGGTGTTTATGAGTTAGTCTCTTAACTGCAGAATTGCTATTGCCTGAATGAATGCATTGTTTCCTCATTGTAGCCAGCTGACCCCTGCATCACCATTGCCCTGCCCCTCTAGCACTTGATGAATCACTCCAATGGCATTCAGAAAGACTTGTTCTGCACCACATCACACGATGAGAAATGCGACCACAGCCCTGTTACTTAATGTGGCTTTGTGTCCACTCTCCCTTTCTCGTTGTCTCTGAACTATGCGGCAGTATAGAACAGCTCTTCAGCTGAGAGAAGAGTTGTTTGTGTCTTTGGGGCTGTTGAGTGTCAATGTGTTCAGTGCCAAAYGGAGGAGAGGCTGTCTGTCTCTGTGCCTCTTTGTGTGGGAAGCACTGCTCTCTCGCTTTCACTCTCTCTCCCTCCCTCTCCCGCCCTGCTTCCAGGCAGCCCTCCTTTTTAAATGAGCCCATTGAGAGCCTCTGGAGCCAAGCGCATATGGCTTTCATTCTTGACTCCTCTCCAGCACCCGCCGTTTCTCGCTGCGGTCACCCCAACCCAGCGCTCTCTCTGTATGACGACCCTGCTCTGCTCTGTCTATCCCCCTGCTTCCTCCTCCAGAGCCTCATTCTGCCGGAGGAGCGTCCCAGAGAGACAGCTCAGAGTCCTTTAAAAGCCTGACTGACCAGCTGACCGGATCCCACCGCTGATGCCAACTGCATTCCAGCTACTCCAGTTGATAGATTTTTCCTAAGCTAAAATTGCTGTCTCTTCTCGTTGCAGCAAATGCGGAAGGAACCGGAAGTTGTGACGGTCACCCTGAAGAAGCACAATGGCATGGGCCTCAGCATTGTGGCTGCCAAGGTAAGACATCTCTTAATCGTGTCCTTTAGTATTTAGGCTGAAAGGTTTTTGTCGGTACACACTAGTACTCCTGGAAGACGTTTGTGACTTCCTGACTGGAAGGGAAGTGCTATCTGAGCGATGTGAAACAGACTCTACAGAAACAAGCCAGAAACATTGAGTTACATTTGTTGTACATTACGTCCATGCTTGAGCAGACTTACTGCCTGGTGAACAAATAAATAATCAAAAATAAGCCCTTATCTCAGCCGTTGTCAAGAGGCCTGCCTGCTGTTGCCTCGGGGTGTGTCCTCATTTTCGGGTCAACAACAATGCCAGTGGAACATGCTGTTTCTAGCCATGTGGATGGATGTAAGAGCCTTACATTATCCTGCTTTAACTCTGGATAATGATGGGATGCCAGAAGAGATATCGGCAGAGCAGGCAGCTTTTTGTTGATAGTGTGTGTGATGAAGCGACTGTCATGGTTCCTCTACCTGCAGAGTTAGCTCGGCTGTTCTGTCTGACCTCAGCACTCTGAGGGATGTTTTTTACTGAAACAGATCGCTCTTTGTTTTTCTGTCCGTCTGTATGGCAAACATTCAAATTGGAAGTCAAAACAGCAGTAAGCAAATTTGTCTCCCGACTGACAGTTTCAGCCGTCCCTGGTCCTAACCATCATGTCCTAGTGTTGGAGGAAGCAGAGCAGGCAGGGGGGAACCTGTTGTTTTCACACACCGTGGTTTCCCTCACCTTTTGGTCCGACTGTGCTAACGACTTACAGTAATAGGTTCTTTAACTAAAGCGTCATCATTTGCAGTGGTGAATTAGTTAGTTAACATAGAACTCAGGCGGTGTTGGCCTGGGTACTGACCTGCAGCTGGCCCAGTTTTAGCCCAGTTCTGACCCGGTTTGGTCTGTGTGGGTAATGTGAGTGTGTCTGGGGTCTTACTGGGCTGCCAGAAGACTGGGCGTCTGAGAGGAAGAGGTGGTGAATAAAGGAGGGAAAGGGGGGGGCCTTCGTGAACTGTTTATTTTCAAAGCAAAGTTCTGGKGTTTGAGGTGGCCACATCCCCTGTGTTTTTACTGCTATTTTCAACCTGAGGTGGTGTGCAAGACAAGAAAGACGGATGGGGGGAGAGTGGCGGGAGGGAAGGAGAGGGAAATGGGAGGGGAGGAAGGAAGGCACAAGGCAGACTGGGGAAGCAAGGGAATGAGAAAAAAACAGAGTAATGATATATTTGCCTGGTGCAGAACACACAGCTGGGAAGTGCTCTGAAAGTTTACCCAAACTGTTGCAGAGTAGCAGGGGCTAGCGCTGGTGGACTGGTTACGTAACAGTCTGGATATGGTAATTCCTACTCCGGCTAGCTGCTGATATTTGCCGTATGGGTCCAACAGTAGGATGTAGAGCTATCTTTCACTCACTGCTCCACACCTAGTCTCTCCTCCTTCGTTAGCTGTTTTGTTCTCTGCGAGTACTTCTGGGCTGTGATCTGCCCCTTGTTGCCTGAGCTCGAGCCGGTGCTAGCCGAGTGGGAACTATCTTCACCATGTGGTTCTCTGTGGTCGGGAGGAGGGACCAGTCCAAGCTGGTAAGTCTCTATGCTGACTTCTCTTGGAAACAAGGTTTTTAAGCATGCCTTGTATGGTGTGAATGTGTGGAGGTGTTGGCAGGACCYCAGCAGGAGAGGAGGAGGAGGGTGTGAAGACACAGGAAACGGAGCTCCAGTATATGCTTCTGTTCTACTCGCTGTGACCTTCCAGATCTGGCACCTTGGTGGTCTTTTGCTCAAGTTGACTTCTCAGTGGGAGTTCAATCTTTCACAGTTGCTCGTTTACAATGTGTGAGACTGTAAATAAACGTCCAGCGCGGACCGGTTCTTCACGTTGATATATGACCTACTATGTAAGGGACCTAAGACCGCTCGTCTCTACGAGCTGTTTCCCCTGTTAGGGGGTGCTGCAATGCACACACACAGGCCAGAACTTCAACACAAGGACAAGAGCTTGGTTTTTAGTCTTTGTTTGTTTTGAAGATGCTGGTACAATAGTGATGGAACCGTAGAAGCTGCTAGAAGCTGCTTTACAATGGCTAGCTGGTTGAATACAAACCCTGTGGTCTCCCTTCTGTACAGCAGGTTTCCCAAACTCGGTCCTGGGGACCCCCCCCTGGGTGCACGTTTTGGTTTTAGCGTTGTTCCCGCCGCTTTGTGAACGACTGTTTTTAATGACTTAATTAGAGCTGCTGTGTGTGTGTGTCCTGCAACCTAAACACATCCTTTCTGACAGACAGAGAGGTGCATGTTATTAAATGACAAAATGAAAGACTTGAATAGCATCGAAGGAATGAGCGAGAGATGGATTGTACAAAATACCCCGTTCTGACCCAGAACCATGTCTGTTAAGACCCTGTTTAATAGAAAAGCACACGAAGCACCTTGCAGCCTCTAACCATCACCACCACACACCCCCAGACAGAGGGGCGAAGACACAGCTCTGTGTGGTCTCCACTAACCCAAGCAAGCAGGGCAAAGCCCCCCACCCCCTTCCGCCGCACAGACACAGGCGTCTGACTCAACAGTGAGGGAAGCACACTGGAATCATTTAGACCACAGCCACATGTCAAGACGTTCCCCTCTGCTATTAGTTGATTATCAGATTAGTGTGGTGCCGAACTGTGTACTGTGAAGTGTTTAATATGGGGTCACGCAGTGTCTGTCACAGAGGTGGCCCAGTGTGCTGAGAGCTCATTCTGATGATGGAACTGTCTGACCCACTTGACCTCAGATCCAAGGAAACATTCTCTTTGCTCAATTCAACGTCATCACAGACAGACCGTTCTTCTCGAGGGAAAAATAAGACGTCTCAGTCGTGTGAGATTGTGCTGCTACTAGTTCCTTGCTCCTCCTGTCTCCAGTCAGATTACGTCGCCTTTAAGAATGAAGTGTATTGATGGAGCTATTTCCACCTCGGTATGGAGGTCAGATTGACCACCTTGGAGCTGTGGACAAATTGACTTGAGACAGAGATTTGTGTGTGTATATTATAAACTCCCTCAGGACTCCAGTCCACCAAACTATTGTCTCCTGTGTTAAACCCCCGTGGCAGGAAACTGTAGACCATAGTATGGCTTTGAGATATATGCAGGAATGTACACACACACATATACACCAGGGTTTCCGTTAGCCGGCAATTGACTTAAATAAAAATGCCGATAAATAAAACTGTTGCCGGCCAAAATAACTGAGGGGGGGGAAAATCCCATATTTTTTTACATTTTTTTTTACTCATTGATGGAAATACATTTGACGTCATCCTTATCGGTCTATAGGTGAATTAGCATAATTGAGTGGAATTAAATTGTGTTTAGTCATCATGTATCTTATTTATCCAGCCCAGCTATCACGCGCACAGCATACAGCATTAGGGAACCCCTATTTTCAGTGGGGTTTCTCCCTGCAGCTCATCAGCTGGTTTCTGTGCTCTTATCAGCTCGTTCATTGCGCAACAATTCTAAATGCTATCGCTTGTTGAACTGTTTCGGTGCACGACATTTTCAGGACCGAGAAACCAGGAACATGCTCATTGCTCACATGGAGCACTCCAAACAAAAGACAATGGAAAAAACGGACAACTCTCTTATGGTTATGAAATTAAGTAAAACTWGTTTCTCACAAGTGTAGCAGGTTGTGAACTCTGCAAACAACGTTTCCACTCRGAGAATGAAGAACTGTAGATGACTAATACATGCATTAACAGAAATTAATGTAACCATTTTTTTCTCGCTTTGTCCTTATGTGGTATTGTGTGTAGATTGATGAGGAAAATGTTTAGTTTGATCCATTTTAGAATAAGGCTGTAACGTAACAAAATGTGGAAAAAGTCAAGCGGTCTGAATACTTTCCGAAAGCACCGTATGAAATGGGCAATTGATACACATTTTTAATAAAAGGCCAAACAATTCACACAATTAAACAATGAATGTGCAAGAATTTGTGGAAGACAGTTGAGCCATTCTGGATAGAGGCTCTCCTACAGTGTATTTTTGCCACACACCTCTTGTCTCAATTGTTTTGAAGTTATACTGAAGACACGTTATCTTCAGACATATTTCAGATGCTTTTCACTGACAGCCGCAACTCAATAATCAGCTAGGCCTGTTTCCACGCGCGCTGCACAAATGGCGTGCTTCCCAAATGGGCATAGGCATACGAGCTTATGATTTGAAACATTTCAGTAATTTTCTTTTAATAGCTAATGATCCTTGATTCCTTTTTGACTTAAGTCATGCTTTCTGGTGAAGTATTTTATTTTTGTATAGACAGGAGTAATTATATCATTTTGGCAAATTTATTTCCATTTACTTCCCTATTGGACCCGCCGCTATTGGCATTTTCCGGCACCACATTTTCCTAACGGAAACTCTTGACATATACACAAAAACAAACATAGTATGATTGCCGGTTCAGTGCAAAAGGACAGTTGTGTGGCCGAGTCTGATGCCTTGGCTCCAAATTCCTATAGAGCAGAACTGGGTTACAGGGCACTCATGGCAGGGCGGGACGGGAGAGCTGTTTGTGACTTACAGCCAACACATTCATCTGATTGGAGTAAAGTTTATTCACTACTGTACATCTGAACTGCTTTCCCCTTGAACAGTGGGCACCAATCTGAACTGAGTCRACATTTCTCCTCATGTAAGTGGTCAACTGTTATGTGGATAAAAGTTAAACATTTGATCAACTTGTTGTAATGGCTCTCCATGTTTGTTATAAGGCACATCTATTTGTAGCATGTCAAAGCTTCTAAATCCATTAAAGGTGATGTTGCTGTGTGTGTGTGTACAGATGTGATATGTGTCTGGATTGTGCTAGGACTGTGTCCTTACTGGACCCTACCATCACAGTGGAAATGTGCTCAGCCTCAGATCATAACACCCGGTGAACTGAGCAGCTATTACAACGTAAGGGGGTCATTTCCCCTGCCCACCCTGTTTACCATATGGTCTGCTGTTAGTGGTGCAAGTCAACACACTTAGGACAACATTTTCTGTCTGTAAAATAGCTCTTGCAGTGTGCGAAATTGTGGCGCTCTTTCCAAGCACAACCATAACATTGAAATAGATGGAATGCATTTAGGCACTTTGGGATACTGCAGCTTGCCAGTCATCTTCTTGCATCGTTTCTATTGGATTTCAATTGTAAAGAGCTTGGATCTCTCCTCTGAACATGCTGTCTACAGTCTCTGAGACGTGACTAYACGTGTTAGAGCTGTATAGCACTCTGTAATAGTCTCCTTTGAGGCTCTCGCAGCCCCAGCTGTCTGGCTCCAATCCCCAGGTGTGATGTGTGCCACGCTCTGACTCCACACACAACTCCCCTCAGCATCGGGCGAGGCGTGTAGCGCGACTTCAACTCGACACGTCCAACACCCTCCGACAACCTGATAGTTAACAACAGCATCGTAGCTAGCTACACATGAGCTCACCATAATGTTACAGTGCGTCAACTTCCTCTCCTTTACCAAAATAAATGTTAGGGTCTTTAGGTGTTTTAGGGAAGGAGGAAGGGAGGTTTTAGTGAGAGCGGTGGGATACACGTTGGATGAATGGGTATTATACCACCTTTAGGCAGGTATAAATACTACCCAGCATTCTACTACACTAGCCAACCCTCGTACTTAAAAACGGTAGCAATTAGAGCTCTCGTTAAAGCACTGCGGCGTTTTATTAATGGACTTTATAGACTTCTGTTACATATGTTTTGCCAGGCTGAGCCTATGAACTTTGTCGGGCTGATAGGCAAAGGTGGGGTAGGGGAGCCCTGATGCTTCTCGCTCAATTCAATTTGCTTTATTGGCATGACGTAACAATGTACATATTGCCAAAGCTTACTTTGGAGATTTACAATATTAACATCATCTTAAATATTGTCAGCTGGACAACAATAAGTAAAGGTCAAAATAACCATACATTGAACAATTGCATAGGTTGTGCAGGTTTGTTGTAATGGTCTGCCAACCCCACAGCTCTCTGCGCCTATACTCATCAGAGAGGTCTTTGAAACACTGTAATTGTTTTAGATTTTTGACATTTTGTCTTGAAATACAGCTCTGTCTCGGGTTCAGCTGGGGTGCAGTGGTTGCAGAGCCTTTCCTTTACAGGGAGCCAAGTTTTCCTGCGTCTAACCTTCTCAATGGCAAGGCTGTGCTCACTGAGCCTGTACTTTGTCAAGGTTTAGTAACCATGGTCAAATAGTTTGCCATGCTACACTATACGGGCCAGATAGCACTACATTTTGTTTGTGCTTGTTTTTCCCAATAAGTCATGTAGTTTTGTTTTGACTGTGTTGTAATTTGGTTTATACTGATTGATTGGATGTTCTGGTCCTTGCATGCTGACTACGTCGTGTGCGCGAGCGTTGCAAAATATATTTCGAAATCTGTTATTCAATTATTGCACCCACACTGCTCGTGTGCGTCAAGGAGCGTCTGCAMTGCCAAGGGCTAAAATAGAAGTCTATTTCTATTCTATTTCTGACGCAGATCGCACAAAGTCCTGCCTCTCCCATCTCCTCATTGGTTTATAGAAGCAGGTACCCACGTGCCATCTCCTCATTGGTTATACCCACGTGGGTGATTGAAAGACAACTGTTGCCGGTTGTCGTGGTAATATTATGTAAGTTTAGATGCCAATCACCATATAAGTTCAAAGATGAAAAAGTCTGGAAGGAGGAGAGATGACTAGAAACGATTCGGTTGACCGTTTTATGTGTGGATTAATTGTCGGAGTAGAGGACCTTGTGCATTTCAGGTAAAATAACGACTCAATGTTTATATCCCAGGACAAATTAGCTAGCAAGTGCACGCTAACTAGCTAAATTTCCATAAATGTTTAATGCTTTTCGACCTGTCCCCAAATTAATGTCATTGGTTCAGAGTTTGTTTTGATATTTTAACCTGCGTGTTGTGATCGCGTTTGGTGTAGGGGTCAAAATACATTTATGCACGATGGCGCACGCGCGCAGCAGGTTTGGGTTCCGTGTAAAATAGAAATGGGTTCTATTTGTGACGCTCAACGTGTTGCAAGTCCTGCCTCTCCAATCTTCTCATTGGTGTTTAGGAGCATATACCCATGTGGGTGATTGAAAGATGAACTGTCATATAAAGTCCAAACAAGAAAAAGAAGCCTGAAGGAAGGAGGAGAGCTGATAAAACGGTAAACCGAATTCCTTTCTCATCTGTGGATTAATTGTCGGACTAGAGGACCTTGTGCATTTCAGGTAAAATAACAACCCAATGTTTATATCCAAGGACACATTTAGCTAGCAACAGCAAGATAGCTAGCTAAATTGCCATAAATGTTTCATGCTTTTCGACCTGTCCCCAAATTAATATAATTGGTTCAGAGTTTGTTTTGATATTTCAACATGCGTGTCCTGATTGCTTCTGGTGTGGGTGAACAAAATCAATGTGCACACGCGTGTCTGGTTTGGTCAGCATGTTAGCTTCAGTGTGTTAGTAAAACAGGTTTGTGAACTCAGGACCAGCTGGATGAGCAAACTCTTTTCTTTGCTCAGCTCTTGCAGGGCATTGCAGGGCTTGGTAATGATATGAGTGGGGGTCACGGTATTTTAGATGTTTCCAAAACTGAATTGCTCTTTTTATATTATTATTATTATTAGTGGATATTGGCCTAATTCTGCCCTGCATGCATTGTTTGTAGTTTTCCTCTGGACATGTAGGAGAATCTTACAGCACTCTGTATGCAGGGTTTCAATGGGGTGTTTGTCCCATTGGTTGAAATCTTGTTTTGCAAGTGGACCCCACACCTATCTGCCATAAAGTGCAATTGGTTCAATGACACATTTTAATTAAATTTGAATATTTTTTTTAATGGCATAGAATGCCCTGCATGCTTTCTTTCTGTTCATTCACTGCCTCGTTAAAGTGGGGGTGTAAATGTTGTGCTTATTAAGGAAGTTTAGAACTCTTACATTTATAATGCTACAGAAAACCTTCCCCGGGTTACTGTTCATACACATGCCTCTGTAATTGTTAGGGTCAAATGTATCTCCGTTCTTAAAGATTGGGGCTATAAATCCTTGATTCCAGATGTCAGGGAAATAACCTACGCTCAGGATCAAATTAAACAGTTTCAATATAGCCATTTGAAATGTCTCTGTCGGTTAGAACTACCATTTTCCTCACATCACTCCTTGATGTAAAGGCCTTAATCTAGAACAGCGGTGGGATCATGGGGAAATGCAGTGGGGTCGCCAAAAGTATTCAGACAGACGCGTTCACACACACACACACACACACGCGCATTCCCAGGTTTGTTTGTCCCCTGTGGCAGTAACTTATGACTTGCACCCTGGTTCTCTCACTACGCCCAGTCTCTTGCCCCCATCCAAATGTGAGCTGTAGTAAGATTTTCCTCTTGTAGGACAATAAACATGAATCTGTAACAGCCTGGCAGAGGGCCAGTAGTCCTGACCTGTGTAAGGGGACCCCCTCTTATGTGTGAGCGGGACCATTGGGTCCCCCGGGAGGACGGGTGGCCCTCTGGAATGTCCCCCTCCGGGCTCAGGTGACATCCCTCTAGGAGGAGTCCATGCCACAGCTCCAGTGTCTGCACTGTTCATAATCAAACACACACACCTACGCCAGATGAACGACTTCCACCACAGTGCCAGACTGAACAGATTGACGTATTTAGTCTATCTGAAGGTATCTCTTATTGCAGGGGTGTCAAACTCATTCCATGGAGGGCCTAGTGTCTGCTGGTTTTTGGTTTTTCCTTTCAATTAAGACCTAGATAACTGTTGGGGGTGTGGGTAGTGGAGGGCTGGATGGGTGCTTCTCATGGTCTATTGTGGTGTAAATAGCCAGGCTTTCTCAGGCGGATTCTGTTTCTGCGTTCCCTCACCGCTACTGTGGCTGAATACTGTGCTAGGCTTCCTTAACCACAGATCTCGCTCCCTCTTTCTCTCTCTCTCTACTCTTCAGATCCTCTGTCTTTACATTCTTTGCGTTAGCATCCAAATAAGGCATCAATGTAAGGAGTGTGACAGTCGAATCCTCTGGTGTACATTTCAGTGGTTGTTTTGGCAGCTCTTCACAACGCCCATCAAACGCTTTGAGGAATAAACAGATGTTCAGACAGCAGGCGGCTGTCCAAACCTCTCCCCAAGCTTTAGTGTCGACCGCCAGCCTTTCTCAGCTGACCACCACACATCAGACTTAAAACAACAGCGTGTCGCATCCACAGCAGCCTTCGTGTGAGATGGCCAATGGGCCCACACATGGGTGGCTTTTCCTGGTCAAACCCCCCAATCCCGGTTCTCGTGTTTGACATGTGTATTGTTAGCACCTCCAGCTGAAGTTCATCTCTACCCACAATCCCCTGCTACTCTCTCTGTTAGGGGTCACTAGGGCCCACCACGCATCCTTTATGTTGACCAGCGTCGAGGTGTTACTGCGCAGACTCTAATGTCGAGGGTCTTATTGTGAGTCACTACACTTGAATAGGGGAGGAAGTAATAAGGTAGTGTGGAACTGGTGCTGTGGAAGAGCAGGACCACCAGGCAGGCTGTGCTGTGTGGCGGTAGCTATCTGCTGCACCTTCTAGAGGAATGTGTTGTTGACCATGGAGGAGAGCAGTGCTGTGATCTCCCTCCCTGGTCTGGCTGTTGTCTCTCTGGTGCTGGTTCCCTTGAATTGAATGAAGGAGTTAATGTTTTACTTCAGAGACTAACATTGTTCTCAACAACACACACTCATAGTGGCTGGTGGGCAAGTTCTCTGTCGAGCTCATTTGATTTCTGTTGCGTAGGTTCCTTCAGACAATCATGTTGTTGAATTGTGTTACACAAAGTTCGTAAGGAGCAATTGTTTTCGGTGGGMTTCTTGAGTTAGAGCACCGCCTGTATCTATTATCTAGCCTGCTGTGTTTGTACAGGTGAAAGCTCTTTCTACAATTGTCTGGTATTATTGGGCTGTAGATCCATGTGAACAGGGCCCTCGTGTTATTTTGAGAACAAGACAGTACTGTTCCAGGCAGCTCAATGTGATCTTTACCTGATCTTCCCCAAATATTACAGCTGGCTCTGGCCCAGGATTTCCTTTAGGAAAATTTGACTCCGGACATTTGACCGACAACCTTTTTCATTTACTGGACATTCGATACATTTACCAGACCCATATGCATTGGGCACACAACCTGATTAGGGAGTCCACCCACCGTGCTCAGAATGACAGAAATCACATTTAGAATATGGTCATTCATATTAACAGAACATGCGTTTCGCGGATGCAGCAACGTGTGGTCCTTTTACCAAATTCTGATGTGCACTTTGAACCTGCGCTTAAATATGTTAACTGTCCAGATGTACTTTTTCCTCTGCTAACAAGACGAATAACAAAGAGCAAAATCACTAGTTTATGTCAGTTTACTATAGTAGTAAAGTTTAGGCTACCTATTCTATTGGTCAGCTTGTCGAGAACGAAATAGCCTATTTCAAACAGACTCTGGGACAGTTGTTGGACGACAGATCCCACATTTATCCAGCCAATAGGCCTAGCCTGATGCAACCGATCACAACGTTTAGCTTAAAATGTTGATCAACTATTATTTCTTCACATTATAAGCGCAGCAATGCGCACAAGGCAGCAGGCTACGCACAAATGTACATTCAGTAATGCAATTAACGGGAAAACAGTTATCAAAATGAATACGGCCTCCAACTCATTGTAAAGTGGTGTGTGTGACGCGCTGATGAAGCCTGCCTTAATTTTGCAGTTTTTGATGCCGCGTTCAAAACTGGGAACTCGTAAATCTCAGACTTCAGTGCGTTCAAGACAACTAGGTACTGGGGGGGGAAACTAGCTTTGACTGGGACAAAAAATATTTTGAATGGTCATCCAACTTGGAATTCCAACTTGGGCCTCTTTCTAGAGCTCCGACCTGAAGATCACTGACGTCATGATTTGACCTTTCCGAGATTTGATTTGACCTTTCCGAGTCTGACAGATTTTCAATTCAATGGCTCTGTATCTGTATGCTGTACGCGTGATAAATAAGATACATAACGAATATACTGTAGACGCGCCAATTTAATTCCACAAAATTATGCAAATTAACCTATAGGCCAATAAGCTTGAACAGTCAAATGTATTGTCATCGACTGGTATTTCCATCAAGGAATAGGCTAAAAAGCATTATTACGCAATGGGATTTTTTGTTATTTTCCCGGACAATTGGCCGATGGCAATTTTATCAGCTTTAAAAAAAAAWAAAAAAAWAATGTATGGACAAAAGCTGGCTATTACCTGCTAACTGGAATCTTGCCTGTCTGGGCATGCCATATTGGATAGTTACCTTTGGAGAGCTCAGCCATGGGAAAATACCTTTTTCATCATGGTAGATACATTTTTAGTCCACTCTCATAAAACACTGACTCACAGGAGTTCTTCCACACTACTCTAGGATTGTATTTCAGTTGGATGCTAGTGAAATTATTTAGGTTAACCGGTTGTAACCGGTATGAAGTGATTTATTTTAGTTTGGGCAGAGGGATTTGGGGAATCCCCTTGTAGTTTTCCTGTGTTTTAAATGTGGTGACGCTTAAAGGGAACCTGAACTGGTTGAAGGGGCTAGTCAGAACAGCAGATGGCATGGATCATGTCAAGCCACCTTTGGCCTCGTCTCATGTAGCTTCAAAATTAGTACCATGTTTGTTTTTGTCGATTTTAATATAAATTGTCCTGCTCAGGGTCTCTAGACTCCAGATGAATAGTTTCATTTAGTTGGCAGTTCACTGCAGACAGATGCCTCCACACAGTGCTACAGTAGCTGTGTGATTTATTGAGGAATTGTGCTGCTACGTTAACACTAAATGGTCTCTGTTTATTGTCAACAATGTTCTACCAGGTCAGCTGATCAGCATCCGCTCCACGGTAGCATTTGTGACAACAGAACACTATGGGCCACGTGTTCGGACTGTATGGCTTGTAAAGTGATGTTCCCTTCTGTCTGTCTTTCTCAAGGGTGCTGGACAGGACAAGCTCGGGATCTACATCAAGTCTGTTGTAAAGGGAGGTGCGGCTGAAGTGGTGAGGGTTTTAGATCATGCCAACTCCATACAGAATGACCTCATCTAGATTGAGTCACAATGTTGCTATAATATGACTTCTCTCTCCTTCCCTCTCTCTCCTCTGTGTGCGTGTTACATTTGTTTTTGTGTGTTTAGGACGGTCGTCTGGCTGCAGGGGACCAGCTGCTGAGTGTGGATGGCCGCAGCCTGGTGGGCCTCTCCCAGGAGAGGTAATGCCTCAAACTTCCCTGACCCGCCTCGCCCCGGGTCACTCCCCAACACAACACCAATTGGACCTTGTGTACAGAACAACCTGGGTTTAGGAGTGGAATAGGACACGTAATGTCCTGCTGTTATCCTTATAAAGCGCTGAAGAGTGGAGAAACCAAGATGAAACTGATACTAGAACATCAAGGCCAATTTGATACAAAGAGCTCTTTCAGTAGCAGCAGTCACACCATAAAGTAAATTAGCTCAATCGCGTAGAACAAGCAGAGACTTTATCTACAGTGCACTGACTTACAATGACCTCCACTCTGTTTATGTTGGGTCTAGTAGTAATGAATAGTTTATCCTTGGTTCACACCTCTCTCAGATTAGTTAGAGCGTTGGGTTAGAGCTTTGGCCCAGTAACTGAAAGGTCGCTAGTTCGAATCACCGAGCCGACAAGGGGGAAACTCTGTCTGTGCCCTTGAGCAAGGCACTTAACCCTAATTGCTTGGTAATGGCTGACCCTGACCGTTACCCCACTATCTGAGGGTGTCTCGGGGAGTGTTGGGATATGCAAAAAAACACATTTCCATTTTATACATGATTGTAATACATACTTGTACATAGGATAAATATAAGCACCCACCATAAATTATATCCTTTCAGACAAACACGCACAAATCTTTTGGGCATGTTCTTTTGGTTTCCAAATGCCAAAACAGTTGAGGCTCAGTGCTCAATCTATAACATTGTCGTCTATTCTCGTAGGAAAAAAGATGGACGTTTAAAATCTAATTGCCACGTTGATTTAAAAGCATACGGCTCATTACACTTTTATATCTGCTCTTAAACTGACGACAGAATCTGGTCCAAATCTTGGATTTATTGATGGCTTTGAGAAGTTAGTGTGTGTTTCTGCCAATGACTAACCACAAGGCTTGAGCACCAAACAGACAGTCGAAAACTGTTGGGGAATGAACTTCTTCTAAATGCGATTGCATATGGAGAATGCCATTCCTGATACAGTTATGTGAACGCCTGGTCTGCCAATGGAAGTCTCATAAACATCAGTCCTTGGTACTGCCACGATGAAAAACTATAACTTCGGCATATTTGATTTGTTCTGTTGCGTTCAGTCATCTCCCCAGTCCAATGTATTCTGAATCCCATTAACATCTCTTCTCAGGGCTGCAGAGTTGATGACGAGGACAGGCTCTGTGGTAACACTGGAAGTGGCCAAACAGGGTGCTATCTACCACGGCCTGGCCACACTCCTCAACCAGCCTTCTCCTATGATGCCCAGAGGTAAGGGTCTGCTAGGACAACGGGGGCACTGCTGTTAACTATGGTCGCTGGTAAAAAAGTAATTCACTATATAGGGAATTTGGTGCCATTTCCGATGCAGACAATGTCCCTCCTTGTTGTCCCCAGTAATGGTCTGGAGTCAGAGGAAAGCCGGGGTTTGACTAAGTAGATAATGAGGGTTTGGACCAAACTTAGCAGTTGGCATTAGGGCTCCAGATTCCATGAAATGTCAGAAGCAAAAGTCCACTTTGTTTTGTTTTCAACATTCAGCCTCTAGACTTCTGTGGTATTGGAGCGAGACGGTTGTAGTTTATGGGGCGTTGGCTAGCTGGTAGTGTTTGTACTGAGAATGTGACTGATAGTTAACAATGTCCATTGTACATGTACTGTCTGCTGTGGTTGGCTCATTAAGGGGCAGCAGGTAGCCAAGTTGGGCCAGTAACCGAAAGGTTGCTGGAATCTAGATCGAATCCCCGAGCTGACAAGGTAAAAATCTGTCGTTCTGCCCCTGAACAAGGCAGTTAACCCACTGTTCCTAGGCCGTCATTGTAAATAAGAATTTGTTCTTAACTGACTTGCCTAGTTAAATAAAAATGATCTTTCTCCTTTTCCTCTCAGCGTTACAAGGAGGGCGTGATAAGAACGGTAAACTGAGACCAAAGAGTGAAGGCTTTGAACTGTACAACAACTCGGTCCAGAACGGCTCTCCAGAGAGCCCCCAGGCTGACTGGCAGGCCTATCCAGAACCAAAGAAGTTGAGCGGGGAGGAGAGACTACTGAAGAACCGGGCCGACCACCGCTCCAGCCCCAACGTGGCCAGTGAGTAGATGGGCGATTTCCAGCGTTATGGACATTAGATTTGCATGCAAAATTAAGAAAATAGAATTCACTTTTGCTGTGTGCATATAGCACCCATTGGGGGGAGTGCATACCCCAAAAAGTGGACTTGTTAATATTGACATGTTGTATGTTTTTCTTTGTTATTTATGTTTTGTGGTTTGGAGAAGAAGAAAAAAATAATATATAAATATAAATAAAAATCACGTGTTAGAAAAATTAAGCAGATAAGAAGTATTATGGATGTTACTTGAAATGGACAAGCATTTTGGGGAGACTGAACATATTAGCAAAAGTCTGAGTTTGCTTTAGGTCAAATCATGGATTGCCATTTCGAAGGAAAGGCTTGGCTGGACACAAAAACAATCAAATGAATATTGTCATTTCTATTATAACTTTAGAGAGGAAAAACAACCCTTATGGATGTTACACCCTCCGTTGTGGACATTAGAGTCTAAAATAGACATTCAAATCTTAAAGATTTCTTGATCCGAATCTATCATAACGTGTTGTCATAGTACAGGGGTGTCCYACTCTTTTTGCCCCAGGGGGCTGCATTCAGTCTTCAGAGGTCCGGAGGGCCGCACTGAAAATTGGTTGTATTTCCTTGTCGTCAATATTTGCAATACATAGTCCTCTGTCAATCATTTCTGGAATTGTGGATGCTCCCTGGCTGTCTTGTGATTATTAGCGAGCTGGACAGTCAAGAAACGGTATGTATGTAGGACCATTATCATTCCTAAACAGTTTCCAGTTGGTTTAGTCATTTTGAAGTATATTGAGTTTGTTTCAGTTAAATGTTTTACATTTTTACTCAAACCACCCGCGGGCTGGATTGGACTCCCTAGTGGGCCGGATTGGACTCCCTAGTGGGCCGGATCCGTATGTTTGACACCCCTGGCATAGTACTTTAGGCTTGAATAATTACAGGTAGCCTTATACAAGGCCAGACACCACACCCTAACAGGTA
Source organism: Salvelinus sp. IW2-2015 (assembly GCF_002910315.2). NCBI lineage: Eukaryota > Metazoa > Chordata > Actinopteri > Salmoniformes > Salmonidae > Salvelinus > Salvelinus sp. IW2-2015. Next base: position 13,167,560 of record NC_036854.1, on the reverse strand, counting down.
ATTCTCTCTTTATATACAGTACCAGTCAAAAGATTGGACACACCTACTCATTCAAGGGTTTTTCTTTATTTGACTTTTTCTACATTGTAGAATAATAGTGAAGACATCAACTAGGAAATAACACATGGAATCAGGTAGTAACCCAAAAAGTGTTAATATATATTGTAGATTTTAGATTCTTCAAAGTAGCCACCCTTTGCCTTTGACTGCTTTGCACACTCTTAGCATTCTCTCAACCAGCTTAACCTAGAATGCTTTTCCAACAGTCTTGAAGGGGTTCCCACATATGCTGAGCACTTGTTGGCTGCTTTTCCTTCTCTCTGCGGTCCAACTCATCCCAAACCATCTCAATTGGGTTGAGGTCCGTGATTGTGGAGGCCTGGTTATCTGATGCAGCACTCCATCACTCTCCTTCTTGGTCAAATAGCACTTACACAGCCTGAAGGTGTGATGGGTCATTGTCCTGTTGAAAAGGAAATGATAGTCCCACTAAGCGCAAACCAGATGGGATGGTGTATCGCTGCAGAATGCTGTGGTAGCCATGCTGGTTAAGTGTGCCTTGAATTCTAAATAAATCACAGACTGTGTCACCAGCAAAGCACCATCACACCACCACCTCCATGCTTCACGGTGGGAACTACATATGCGTTCACATACTCTGCATCTCACAAAGACACGGCGGTTGGAACCAAAAATCTTAAACTTGGACACATCAGACCAAAGGACCAAGTCTCTTTAATTGTATTTATTTTTACCAAATAGGGCCATCTTCTGTATACTACCCTGTCACAACACAACTGGTTGTCTCAAACGCATTAAGGAAAGAAATTCTACAAATTAACTTTTAACAAGGCACACCTGTTAATTGAAATGCATTCCAGGTGACTACCACATGAAGCTGGTTGAGAGAATGCCAAGAGTGTGCAAAGCTGTCATCAAGGCAAAGGGTGGCTACTTTGAAGAATGTAAAATATATTTGTATTTGTTTAACACTTTTTTGGTTACTACTTGATTKCATATGTGTTGTTTAATAGTTTTGATGTCTTCACTATTATTCTACAATGTAGAAAATTGTAAAAATAAAGAAAAACCCTGGCCTGAGTAGGTGTGTCCAAACTTTTGACTGGAACTGTATATCAACTTTTCTGGACACTGGATTAAGTTAATGTATTTTTGGGGGTTTCATTTGAAAAAGACACTATACTGCCATGTATGAGAAATGTATTTCAGCATACATTTTCCAAGAGAATCTTAGCTAGAACACATTTTCAAGATATCACCAATTCCTTCAGTAAACGTCTGAAGAATACGTCCCAGAACAAGCACACGATGTGGTGAATGCACAAGCTTCGGGAGCTTAAGATATGATACATCGATGTCCATCACATCCACAACCGTTATGGATGTTACGGATATCATAACGCTGGAAAAGGATACTGATAATGACAAGAGAAACCAATTATAAACCATATAAAACCTTGATGAAAGTTTGCTTTACAGAGAATGTTTCAATAGGATTTTTTGGGATGTTACGTTACCTGTCCCAGTCAGCCACTATCTTTACAGGACTGTAGAACACGCAAATAAAACTCGAGGCAGTTAAATTTGTCTGTCTTGCTTCATTAATGTTTTGCCATAACTAACACTGTGGGACAGCTGTGAGTGGAAAAACAAGCTCTGTGAGCCCTTTCTAAAAGCCATGAAATATGATTGACTGGAAAGTATTAGTATTAAGAGACTTGGCCACCTTCTCTGTAATCATAAAAATGCATGCAATTTCCTACTTAAACTTTTCAAATAAACTCCAACACATGGACCTTTGTGCTGGGCTGGAACAAAAACCTCCAAACCCCATAGCTCTCCAGGGCAAGAGATGGTGAATGGCAGGTTGGCTTTTATTGTCATGAATCTTGCCCTGGAGGCGGCTCTGCAGAGTGGTTACTAGCTAGCACAGCCACAAAGTCATAATCAAATTTTTAACCCTAATGCCTAACCTTATATTAAGACCAAAAAGCAAATGGCCAATCTAGATGAAATCACTAAGTTCTGCAAGATTCATGACAATAAATGTCAACCTACTGGTGAATGGTGATCACTGGAGTAGTGTGTGTGTGTGTGTGACCACTGAGTTAGTGTCTGCTCAGCTCTGACTACCTGGTGTTTTTCCTCCAGACCAGAGTCAGAGTCCAGGAGGAAATGCCGTCTACCCAGGAGGACCTGGGACAAAGATCACCTCCGTCTCCACGGGCAACCTGTGTGCTGATGTGAGTAACCACAGCAACACCACCAGTCAGAGGAATGTCGCCGTAACATATCTCCCTGAGGAGAAGGTCTACTCTGTCTCAGTTATGAGACCAGACCACACCAAGACATTACCAGTCACACAACTGGACAAGACGATACATTATTGCAGCATTCCCTGTGTTCAATCCGTTCTTCTCAGCTCTCACAATCAAAACAATAACCAAGATTACTAAGAGTCATTATCGGTGGTAAAATCACAACGTTCCAGCGTAACTGAAAATAGCTTTATCTATTGTTCCCCCTGTAATAAATCTGCATCAGCTCTCCAACCACTATCACTGATTAGCTACCAGTGGTGTGGTGTTCGTGTGCTGCCTCTCCCACATTCTTATCCTGTCAACAAACAATGGTCTCCCTGAGCACAGGACCCCACCGCCATCTGCTACCGTTAATAACACTGATGCCGGAAATCTGCACCGTGACCACGAGCGTTTTGTCTAGTTTATCCCACGTCTCTTAGCCAACCGTAGTGTATGTTCTAATAGTAGTCCCCTTTTTCCTTTTCTATAGGACGAGCCCTCTCCACCTCGTCCCGAGGCCTACCCAATCCCCACTCAGACCTACCCCAGGGAATACTTCACCATCCCAGCCTCCAAGTCTACAGACCGGATGGGCCCTGCCGCGGGGCAGTTATACGCTGACGACAGGGGCCCTCCTGGCTCCATGGAAGACCACAACAGCAGCATGGCCATGCAGGTGGGCACACGGGCAAAGGAATCATGCAGAAATGTTTTGTCTGAATAGCGTCTCTCATAATATCAAATACTATACCTGCATGTTGTTCATTTACACATGTACTAGGTGTATACGATGGTGTAAAAGTGCTGTGCTGCTCTTGCACTGTGTTAATGTTTGTGTATGTGATTGCTGTGTCTGTCCTCTCAGCGGATGGGCCACTCTCAGGAGGAGCTGTGTGACCTCCCGGGGGGCTACCCTCCAGCCACCCTGCGTCCTGAGGACCTGGTCCACCTGCAGCAGCAGCAGCAGAGAGAGGCTGACTACCAGCGAGGCAGTGGGGAACACTGGGTTAACCACCACCAGGTCTCCTCCTCCGTGGAGTCCTCCACCTCCAGCCAGGAGCACCTCAACTACTCCTCGTCCTCCTCCAACAAGACCCAGAGCAACCACAAGAGTGGCCCGGGACGCTGGAAGACCCCCGGCCCCATCGCCCCCCACCCAGGGCCTGTGGCCCAGTCCACACGCACGGACCTCCCTCCCCCTCCACCACCCCCTCCCCCCGTACACTACCAGGACTTTGAGCTCCAGCCCGACCTTCCCCTGCCCCCTCCTCCCTCGGCCAACCAGCAGCAGGCCGCAGCCGCCGCCGCCGACCGCAAGAAGCGCGAGGAGCAGCAGCGCTGGTATGAGAAGGAGAAAGCCCGGTTAGAGGAGGAGAGGGAGAGGAAGAGGAGGGAACAGGAGAGGAAGCTGGGACAGGTCCGTAACCCATCCATGCCTGTAGCCCACAACAACAACCAACACGGGGGCACACTCCCCCCTCCCACACAGCACCAGCAGATGCCCCCTCCCCGGTCCCCCATGCAGCAGGTGCCCCATCCCTACCTCCCCCCCCAGGGCCAACAGCAGGCCCAGCAACAGCAGCCCCCCAGGCCAGAGAAACTGTCCACCCTGCCCAGAGCGGGCACCCTGCCCCCTCAGGGTAACCCAATGGACACAGTGATCAGAGAGCTGCTCCCCCAGCAGCAGCCCCGCACCATCGAGCGCCGYGACCTGCAGTACATCACCATCAGCAAGGKGGAGCTGTCCTCCAGCGACAGCCTGTCCCCAGACCCCTGGAAGAGGGACGCCCGGGAGAAGCTGGAGAAGCAGCAGCAGCTGCACATCGTAGACCTGCTGGACAGGGAGATCCAGGACCTGCAGGCCAAGCCGGAGCGTACGGCCGAGGAGAGCGACCGGCTCAGGAAGCTGATGCTGGAGTGGCAGTTCCAGAAGAGACTGCAGGAGTCCAAGCAGAGTGATGAGGAAGATGAGGAGGACGACGACGAGGACGTGGACACCATGATGATCATGCAGCGGCTGGAGGCGGAGAAGAGAGCAAGGGTGAGCTGCCGTGGAGAGCAGGGGTCTAGTGTAGCACACGGGAGAACATGGAGAAGGTACGCTACGCTATAGAGAATCATACAGCACATCAGGGAGGTAAGGTGTATGGAGGAAGACTAGTGGCCCAAGATGTTCAGTGCTGAGATCATTAGAATCACAGACTCATCATTGATTACAGTTGACCCATTTATAAATTACCTGAGCTCTATGAACATTTTGAGCCACTTGACTCACAGTGCATGACATTTCTCATGCCAAGGAAGGGCCAGCCATGGGCCAAGCAGGGTAGTGGGAAAATAGGAAATGGAACTGGGCTTAAAGGGATACTTCAGAATTTTGGCAATGAAGCCCTTTATCTACTTCTCCAGAGTCAGATAAACTCGTGGACACCATTGTATGTCTCTGTGTGCAGTTTGAAGGGAGTTGCTAACTAGTGTTAGCGCAATTGATAACAATTTCTACCTGGCGTTAGTGAAATTGCTTACTAGCGTTAGCGCAATGACTGGAAGTCTGTGGTAACTGTCAGCATGCTAGTAGATACCATAGACCTCCAGGCATTGCGCTAACACTAGTTAGCATTGGCTCGCGAAACTACCATCAGACTGGATGCAGATCACATAAAAACAGTCCATCAGTTCATCCGACTCTGTAAAGTAGAAAAAGGGCTTCATTGCCATTATCCTAAAGTATCCCTTCAATGGGTACAGAGTAGGATATGCAATTCCCCTGAGGAAATCCCAGTAAGTAGCTAGCTACAATGAATGTTTTGCAGTGTGCACCTGCAACATGCTTATGCCATTGCTTTGCCATGCTAAGCTGAGCTGCTGTACTCAACTGGCTGCAGAGAGGGAGGGACAGGGTGCCGGACGCACAACAAACCCACATGGAAACATGGCAAAGTAGAAACTGTTCCTTTTTTTTTTCATAATTATGGCCATTTGGAAATGATTCAACTCCTGGTCTAACAGGATGGCCATCAGAAAGTGTTACATTCGGCAAGAAAACAGTCTGACTTGAATAGAATAAAACGTCCATAGGTCATCTAACGAGGGCTCATGTCCCTGGTCTCCTCAGACAACAGCACAGATGAACATCAACCAGCGAGGTCCCTCTAGTATATTACTCCTCATTAGTAACTGTTACAACAGTACTGTCTCTGCTGTGACCTTGTATTCAAGCTGTCTAGTGAGACTCCAGGATGTTTCCTTAAGTAGTGAGCAACATTCTTCCGAGTCCCTGCCATCCAGGCTCTGGCATCTCAGCGGGGGACGGAGCGAATCGGACGGAGCGAAGTGGAGCGTTATCGGTCTGAGGGGAAGTGGGCTGTACATTCACCGCTGGCCGTAATCAGTCCCATACTGGGGAGGAATGTTCCTGGCACCACATCACTGCTGCCTCCAAAACCCCTAAAAATGTTTTTACTTTTATCTTCTTCTATGCCCTCCTTTTAATTTATATTTATTTACTCTCTTTCTCCCTCGTTCCTCCTCTTTTCTTTCTCTATTTGTTTTTTTCTCTCCTCCCGCAGCAGACTGCTGTCCCAGCAATCTCTGTTCTGGACTTGGTACGTTCTGTCTTTCCGCATTCTCCCTCCTTTCTCTTTTCTTACTTGTCTTGGGCTCCACCTGTGTTTCCTCTCCTTCATTCTCTGCCCTCCCTCATCAGGCCTGGGGGCCGGCTGCTGTGCTCCTGGGGCGGGTTCGGGAAGTTGGAGGTGCCACTTTTGGCTCTAGAGTAGCCACGGGGAAGTCATCCTGCGATTCTCATTGGCTGTTGGGACCCTGTCGATCTGTGGAACAGTGATCTAACTTGGTCTCTGTGAGAGCCAAAAGGCCAGACAGCCACACAAATTATTTTGGTCAGGGCTCATTTAAAGACGATACCAAATAATAATGCCTCATAAGATAAATCATCATCATTGATTAAAACAATTCCCAGAAAGAAAAAGAAAATCAGTAGGACACACTAATCTAACCTATAGAAAAGTGAATCTAAAACTAACTGGGGCATGGTTAAATAAAGTATTTGTTCCAGGGAGGCTCAGTACCATGCAGCTGTTTCAGAGCAGGGAGCTGCCTGGCCTGCTGCAGTGGGGGTCTGTCTGTGCATGGTGGAAGACCCTCCCCAGCAGTGGTCACCTGCATGTGGGGCGTAACCATCATTGCACCGTGTGGTGTCAGTCCACTTCATTCCAGTCATCCAGCTCTGTGTGTGAACAACGCTGGTGCTCAGCCTGTATGTTGTAGCATCTCCCTCCTCCTCTCTCATTGGGGAAGTTGCACAGTGTTTTCTTCTGTCCGTCTGTAGTCATGTTTCATCTGGTGATTGACTTCTGTTTGGTCATCATGACATCAGTGAAAATAAAGTGGACACTCCTCTGCGCCACTCTGCCCAGCCATGCTGCTGCTGTTTGTTGTTGCTGCACGTTGTTGTTATTCATTCTGCATGTCCAGCTGTCGCCATGTGCCTGTCTGCAGTGCACACTGCTTCTCTCAACCCAGACGACCTATCCTGTGACAGAGTGGAAATGGCCCCAGAAAACCCCTCTCGACGTTTAACTAAGCATACAGAGCATTCCCCCACAATGTCCTAGACCTAGACGTTTTCAACACAACGGGCCCTTGTCTGGAAACCCGACGCCCCTGACAGGGGGCCAATCTGCTGAATGAGCCTGTGTATAGACGTGTGTAGATGTAGACCTGATAGCAGTCCTCAGGGCTTTACTGTTGAGCTGTGACGGACTGAGGAAACAGGACAGACTGGATTAATGTGAACTCAAGGTAGGATAGTGTGACTAGCGCATCAGTAAGTTTGCTCCAGTTGTAGATCTGAGGATAGTTTGTTACTAACTTATATTTCCACCTTTTCACCTTAGAGAGCAGGGCCTCAAATAACACTTATGTATAACACATTTGGGTCTACTATATGAAACAGTTCGATTTAACAAAATATATTCCACTCTACAACAGATTTATCTCCAAGCACACCTTTTAGGAGATCATAGACTGTAGGACAAGTCCCCGGGCCGTGTACATGGTGCTGAATGGTGTTTGTGTGTGTGTGTAGTTGCAGGATGAGGAGCGGCGGAGGAAGCAGCAGCTGGAGGAGATCCGTAAGCGCGAGGCGGAGGACCGGGCCAAGCAGGAGGAGGAGAGACGCTGGAGAGAGGAGGAGAGGGCCAGACGAGAGGTCGATGAGAAGGTACACCTCCCTGACAGGACCCATCGGACCGTGTACACTACACAGTCCTCTCAGCAGTTAGCTAACACACAGCTGGTTAGACAGGTTCTGACAAAATATGATGCATTTCTATGAAAGGGATTTCTGTTCAGCCAGACCGTAATAAGTTTATATTTTATATGAATTTGATAGACCTCAATGGAATCCAGATGTTTTGATGACACACAGCTGTGTTTCATTATTTTTTGTAAAAACAATTTTGACGCTAGTTAAGTTTTGTAAAGGATTGATGTCATTGCCAGCAGAGCAGATTAAAGCAGAAAGCCACAGCCAAATCAGAAGCAGAGGACATCAGAGTAACGGAGTGTAAACCCAGAGAGACTTAAGAGACTAAGCTGCACTGTAATTAAAGTATTACCCCGTGGGGATCTGCCCAGCTAATTGTAGTTTACCTCATGAAAAAGGAGTTGTGCCTAAACAAAACAGCCCACCAGCATAAGAGAACAATTATACAGTGGAAAGTAAAGACCGGTCTGTGTGACCACTTCCCTTCAGGGGGTGTAGAGGGGCAACAGGCAGCCATTTTTTATCATCTGCTAACATTACCAGCTTTTTCAAGGTTTCTACTGTTCCTGGTCACTCTCTCTCCACGGAGCTGTAAGTGATCCTGTATGAAGAATTGTGAACACGCCCCTCTACAATGAACCAATCAGAGAACTGTGGAGGGGACTCTGTCTGTCTGGGTTTTTAGGACTCCAGTCGAGTAGTGATTAGTGATGGAGGTAGTGTTCAGTGTTCTGTGTTCAGGAGAAGTAGTATTGGGTCAGAGAGCCCACAACCAGACAGAATGCTCACTTATCTTAATGATGCCTGGTGGTGTTTTGTCTGTCAGAGGCCAAGTGTGGTTTTGGAGCACTGAGTGTTTCCTGTCCTCAGTCCCAGTCAGTTATGGAGACGTTGATTTACCAGCGGTCTGAGAGCATCAGCATCCAGTCATCTGACCTTGTGTGACAATGTTACAACATCCCAGCGCCATTTTGTTTTCACTGTGTGACCATTGATTTAGTTGTTTTCCTGTGAGTCATCCTCAGACCACTGGTAATCTAAAGCTCTGTAATAATGACAATGATGTCCAACGGCATGTTCTCAAGATGGTCACCTTCCTCTGTGTTATGTAATGTTATGTATGGATGTGTGTAACCCTCCTACCCCCCAAAAAGCATGGGAGTCACTTGTTGTTGTCTATGTCAGGTTGTTTACGGAATCTTACGTTTGTTGGAAGCCATTTGTCATTTCATCAGGCATTGCTTTGGAACTGCTGCTAGGATGCCCCACCCCCGCTGTGGTCATACCAGAGTACAACACGTCACCTCTGTTTGCCTCACCATCCTCTCATCGATGTCATATACCTACCCACCATACCACCCACCACACACTAACCCAGGGGATCCATGTACAGAAACCAGAGCCAACCAATCTCTATTACTAGCTGGTCCCTTTTCCAGAGCTAAAACCATAGAATCCCTCTAAAAGTCCTTGTATTCAAGCCTATCGAATCACTTGACTGTAGTCTAACCCAAACCACTTCAAACTGCCCCAGCTGTCAGAAAAGTACCTATATCTCGCCGACGGCGGTTCTCAACACAGCATGTAGAGGAGATGAAAAAGCAGAGRACATGAAGTACCCAGAACACAGCACACAGAGCAGTCTCCCCCGCACATTACACACACACAGACACATAGTGAACAGATAAGGAAGTGGAGGACTTCTCTGGCTGTCTTGTGGCCATGGGATCCTCCCTCCAGCGGAATGTGTCAGTCCAAGACAGTCAGCCATGCCTTGGCCACACTAACCGGCTCTTCCCATTCCCTTAGAGGAGGCAGGAGGAGGAGTACTACACACGCCTGGAGGAAGGGCGGCGCCGGCAGCACGAGGAGGCCGAGCGCAAGCTGCTGACGCCTGACGAGCCTGGTCTGTACAGACCTCCCCTCCCCAGGGACTACCAGCCTCAGCCCCCCCCTCCCACTGCATCCCCCGCAACCACAGCCACTAACGCTCCTCCACCCCCGCCTCAGAGAAACGCCTCCTACCTCAAAACCCAGGTCGTCTCCCCTGACGCCTTGTACACTGCCAAGTTTGTCTCGTACAATGACGAGGAGGAGGAGGARGCTGCAGGTCAGGTTAAGCTCTCCGCCACCAGAAAGTCCTATGGCGACCTCCCGCCCGCTCACAAGCCGCAGCCGTCTGCGCGCAAGCCCCGCCCTTTGTCTGATGGGATCTTTCTGTCCAGCTCATTCCAGCCGCCGGCTGTCAATGCCAACAGTACTGCAGGGCAGCCCCCTCCCCCTCCCATCAAACCCAGCCTCAGCTTCATCCCGACAGGCAACTCTAAAGGTAGACACGGAGAGGAGAGAGGACACGCCCTCCCATACGCCTCCCACTCCAGATCTCTCATTCATTCATGTTTTTTTGTTATATTTTTGTGTTCCTGTTTTTTTTCAGTAGAGTCATTCTGGCTTCCTTTTCCCTTCCTCTCTCTCTCTATCGACAATCCAGTAGATCTGTATTATAGTTGCCAATCAACTTGTAATTCCTTTTTTCTCCCGCCATCTCCCATCAGTTTGTTATAGTTTGTTGGAAATTCCACTCCTCCACGAGCAAATCAGATTCCGTTTCTTGTTTGTTTTTCCTGATCCTCCTCTGTCCTCCAATCATCCTTCTAGCAAGTAAAAGCAATTGATAAAACAACCCGTGATTCGCTGTGATCGCACTCCAGATATCCAATCATAGTACTGTTGGTGTTGCCGCCCCTCGCCCGCCCGCCCATGTGTTTGGTTTTGCTGTGGTGGCCTGCCGCCCGCCTGCCTGCCCAGCCCTGCCACGGGCCCCACGGCTGCTTGGGGGTGGGATTGGCATTAAGGAACACTGAGACACTGGCTTCTTATCTATCACAGTGTTACTGTGATGGGACCTGAGAGGAGCAACTCTCCTCAGGCTCACTTGGCAAAGGGGAAAGATCTGTTGAGTGAGCCATTGCATTTGTCTGTGGCTGTTTAAAGCTCTGTCAGGGCTCCAAACCAATCACTCATTAGATTACTGAGCGGTAGTACTACTTCACTATAATCTAGTTCTATGGTCTAAATCTGTGGCACAATGTATTCTGTTTTAAAGCCTTTAGGGACCCCTACTGACAGAAGTGTCAACTTTCAGTTATTGTCATCTATTGCTGGAACCTGGCAAAATTGTGAAGTTCTTTCAAGATAAACTTTGCTTGACATTTTAGGGATAGTCTGCATTTTTGGTCAACAAACCACAATAATTTAAGTCTCTTGGTTAGAAGGGCATTCAAAAGTCTATTAGTATTATCATACTCTAAATACAATACATTTTCAGTGTTTCATTGTGAGCCATAACAGTCTACTGTAGTTTGAGGAACTAATAAGATATTTGTTAAGTAGAAATGCTGTAAGTAAGTGATTTCCACCATTGACAATCACAAGATTATGCTTTTCTATTTTAGAGACCGATGAGTCTGTTTATAAATGTTCTTAAAGAAAATGTGAACGGAAGCCCTCCGATGTGAACACTTTAAACAGCCATGGACAAAAMATGGCAGTAATGCAACACAGTCTTAGTCAAGAGGCTCAGTGAATGTCCCCCTGCATGTCACACAGCACCAGTGCCCCTGCCCTACCCAGTATGGATGATGTGTGGTGGGCCTGTTGTTAATGTGTTGCATTCCTCACTCAAATTGAGGGACCAATCACTAACCTTGCTATAATCCCACATCAACCCTCCCCCTGCTGAATCCTAGCTTCATTCCAATCGGCCTGATGATCCATTGCTATTTACTGCCTCTGCTGCTTTGCTTTGCTCCTCCTTTCAACGCTCATGTATTCTGTTCACTCCTCTTTTTGTCTGCTATGACTGTTCCTGATTCTGCCCGGTCTGTGCCATGTCTGTCTGTGCCATGTCTGTCTGTGCCATGTCTGTCTGTGCCATGTCTCTGCCATGTCTGTCTGTGCCATGTTCTCTGCCATGTCTGTTCTGTGCCATGTCTCTGCCATGTCTGTCTTGTGCCATGTCTCTGCCATGTCTGCTGTGCGTGCCATGTCTCTGTCTGTCTGCGTGCCCTGTCTGTCTGTGCCGTGTCTGTCCCTGTCTGTTCTGTGCCCTGTCTGTGCCATGTCGTCTGTCTGTCTGCGGCCTCTGTCCGCCCTGTCTGTCTGCGTCCCTGTCTGTCTGCGTGCCCTGTCTGTCTGCGTGCCCTGTCTGTCTGCGTGCCCTGTCTGTCTGCGTGCCTGTCTGTCTGCGTGCCCTGTCTGTCTGCGTGCCATGTCTGTCTGCTTGCCGTCTGTCTGCGTGCCATGTCTGTCTGCGTGCCCGTCTGTCTGCGTGCCCTGTCTGTCGCGTGCCCTGTCTGTCTGCGTGCCTGTCTGTCTGCTGTGCATGTCTGTCTGCGTGCCATGTCTGTCTGCGTCCCATCTGTCTGCGTCCATGTCTGTCTGCGTTCCATGTCTGTCTGCGTTCCATGTCTGTGTGCGTTCCATGTCTGTCGTGCTTCTGTGTCTGTGCGTCCATGTCTGTCAGTCTGTGCTTCCTGTCGTCAGTCTGGCGTTCCAGTCTGTCTGTCTGTCTGTCTGGCGTGCCCGTCTGTCTGTCTGTCTGTCTGGGCGTTCCATGTCTGTCTGTGCGTTCCATGTCTGTCTGTGCTGCCATGTCTGTCTGTGCCTGCCATGTCTGTCTGTGCCTGCCATGTCTGTCTGTCTGTCTCCATGTTCGTCTGTCTGTCTGTCTGTGCAGTCTGTGCGTGCCAGTGCCATGTCTGTCTGCGTGCCACTGTCTGTCTGCGTGCCATGTCTTTGCTGCGTGCTATGTCTGTGCCTGCCATGTCTGTCTGTCTGTGCCTTCCATGTCTGCCTGTCTGTGCCTCCATGTCTGCCTGTCTGTGCCTTCCATGCTGCCTGCTCTCTGTGCCTGCCATGTCTGCCTGTCTGTCTGTGCCTGCCATGTCTGTCTGTCTGTGCCTGCCATGTCTGTCTCTGTCTGTCTGTGCCTGCCATGTCTGTCTCTGTCGTCTTCCTGCCATGTCGTCTCTGTCTGTCTGTGCCTGCCATGTCTGTATGTCTGTCTGTATGTCTGTCTGTGCCTACCATGTCTGTCTGTCTGTGCCTACCATGTCTGTCTGTCTGTGCCTTCCATGTCTGTCTGTCTGTCTGTGCTACCACGTCTGTCTGTCTGTCTGTCTGTGCCTTCCATGTCTGTCGTGTCCTTCCATGTCTGCATGCCATGTCTGTCTGTCTGTCTGTGCCTGCCATGTCTGTCTGTCTGTGCCTGCCATGTCTGTCTGTCTGTCTGTGCCTGCCATGTCTGTCTGTCTGTCTGTCTGTGCCTTCCATGTCTGTCTGTGCCTTCATGTCGTCTGTCGTCTGTCTGTGCCTTCCATGTCTGTGCCTTCATGTCTGTCTGTGCCTTCCATGTCTGTATGTCTGTCTGTCTGTGCCTGCATGTCTGTCTGTCTGTTCTGTCTGTGCCTGCCATGTCTGTCTGTCTGTGCCTGCCATGTCTGTCTGTCTGTGCCTGCCATGTCTGTCTGTATGTCTGTCTGTGCCTTCCATGTCTGTCTGTATGTCTGTCTGTGCCTTCCATGTCTGTATGTCTGTCTGTCTGTCTGTCTGTGGCTTCCATGTCTGTCTGTCTGTCTGTCTGTGCATTCCATGTCTGTCTGTCTGTCTGTCTGTGCCTTCCATGTCGTCTGTCTTGTCTGTCTGTCTGTGCCTTCCATGTCTGTCTGTCTGTCTGTCTGTCTGTCTGTGCCTTCCAGTCTGTCTGTCTGTGCCATGTCTGTCTGTGCCATGTCTGTCTGTCTGTCTGTGCCATGTCTGTCTGTCTGTCTGTGCCATGTCTGTCTGTCTGTCTGTCTGCTGTCTTGCCATGTCTGTCTGTCTGCCATGTCTGTCTGTCTGTCTGTGCCATGTCGTCTGTCTGCTGTGCCAGTCTGTCTGTGCCATGTCTGTCTTCCATGTCTGTCTGTGCATGTCTGTTGTGCATGTCTGTCTGTCTGTGCCTGTCGTCTGTCTGCCTGCCTGCCATGTCTGTCTGTCTGTCTGTGCGTTCATGTCTGTGCGTGTCATGTCTGTCTGTCTGTGCGTTCGTCTGTCTGTCTGTGCATGTCTGTCTGTCTGTGCATGTCTGTCTGTCTGTCGTGTCATGTCTGTCTGTCTGTGCGTGTCATGTCTGTCTGTCTGTGCATGTCTGTCTGTCTGTGCTGTCATGTCTGTCTGTCTGTGCCTGCCATGTCTGTCTGCTTGTCTGTGCCTACCATGTCTGTATGTCTGTCTGTCCTTCCATGTCTGTCTGTCTGTCTGTCTGCTGTCTGTGCCTGCCATGTCTGTCTGTCTGTCTGTCTGTCTGTCTGTCTGTGCCTACCATGTCTGTCTGTCGTGCCTTCCATGTCTGTCTGTCTGTCTGTCTGTCTGTGCCTTCCATGTCTGTCTGTGCCTTCCATGTCTTGCCATGTCTGTCTGTCTGTGCCTGCCATGTCTTGTCTGTGCCTGCCATGTCTGTCTGTGCCTCCTGTCTGTCTGTGTCTGTATGTCTGTCGTGCCTGCCATGTATGTCTGTCTGTCTGTGCCATGTCTGTCTGCTGTCTGTTCTGTCCTGTGCCATGTCTGTGCTGTCTGTCTGTGCCATGTCTTCTGTTCGTCTGTGCCATGTCTGTCTGTCTGTCTTGTGCCATGTCTGTCTGTCTGTCGTGTGCCTTTTGTCTGTCTGTCTGTCTGTCCTGCCCTGTCTGTCTGTCTGTGCCTGCCCTGTCTGTCTGTCTGTGGCCTGCCCTGTCTGTCTGTCTGGCCTGCCATGTCTGTCTGTCTGTCTGCCATTCTGTTCTGTCTGTGCCTGCCTGTCTGTCTGTCTGTGCCTGCCATGTCTGTCTGTCTGTGCCTGCCATGTTGTCTGTCTGTCTGTGCCTGCCTGTCTGTCTGTCTGTGCCTTCCATGTCTGTCTGTCTGTCTGTGTTTTCATGTCTGTCTGTCTGTCTGTGCGTCATGTCTGTCTGGGCCTGCCATGTCCTGTCTGTCTGTCTGTTGGCCTGCCATGTCTCTGTCTGTCTGTCTGTGCTGCATGTCTGTCTGTCTGTCTGTCTTGTGCTGCCATGTCTGTCTGTCTGTGCCTGCCATGTCTGTCTGTCTGTCTGTCTGTGCCTGCCATGTCTGTCTGTCTGTGCCTGCCATGTCTGTCTGTCTGTGCTGCCATGTCTGTCTGTGCGTGTCATGTCTGTCTGTGCGTGTCATGTCTGTCTGTGCGTTCATGTCTGTCTGGCGTGTCATGCGTGTCATGTCTGTCTGTCTGTGCCTGCCATGTCGTTCTGTCTGTCTGTCTGTCTGCTCCTGTCTGGCTGTCTTCTGTGCGTGCCCTGTCTGGTCTGTCTGTCTGTGCGTTGCCCTGTCTGTCTGTCTGGTCTGCTGCGTGCCCTGTCTGTCTGTCTGTCTGTGCTGCCCTGTCTGTCTGTCTGTGCCTGCCATGTCTGTTCTGTCTGTCTCCTGTCTGATGTCTGCCTCCTGTCTGATGTCTGTCTGTCTGTCTGTCTCCTGTCTGATGTCTGCCTCCTGTCTGATGTCTGTCTGTCTGTCTCATGTCTGATGTCTGTCTGTCTGCCATGTCTGTGGCTCTGGCTGTCCTGTCAGTCAATCTGCCTGTGTGTGTCAGTGACATTGTCTAATGCTGCTGCTTCCCTCCTCCCTCCGAGGCCATGCCGTGGTTCAGGTAACCGGTCTCCACTTGAACCACTGGCTCCCTCTGTTTACCACAATCCACTGGCAGCATCAAGGTGACGGGCAACCCAGCTCTCAGATAAGATATCTAGATGTTTTGAGACTGCTCATATTCCACCTCCTGCTCCACTTTATCGTAAAAGAATATCAGCAAAATCTAACTGTGAATTGTTGGAGCTAGGGGTATTTGTGCTTGCCTTTTTTGAATGAAAAGAACACATTATCCATGGCTCTAGAATATAGAAAGACCTTTGGTTGACTTACATTACATCTGATGCCAAATTACTGTTCTGTATAAGCTTACATTTGGCTTACTAAAAGAATGAAATCCACAAACCGTCAGAGGCCCTTTCTTTAGTGCTTTGTTATTGGAGGGTTCATAAGGTGTTTTAGCTCAGGGGACAGATCTTGGATAGGTACCAACTTATCAACCAGTCTGTAGACTGAGAGCCGGTTCTGCCCCAGAAGAACTTGACTATGCCAGTGGAGTCCTGCCTCGGTTCACACAAGTCAATGTGTTTGTGTCTGCCCTGTTACCCCCAGTTTCATTCCATTTAAAGCAAAAGAAAACAAAATCAACATGCATTCGGATTCTGGTTGTGCTTCCACACACAGACACACACACACACACACACACCCGTTTGTTGGAACACAACCAGTCAGATTCTATTGGTGGGAGTTCTGGGTTAGTGTGAGACGCCAGCCCCAGCCCTCCGCTGGCATGGCCCTGACAGACACACGGACACGTGAGCCTACTGATTAATGCCTACTGTGGGTCAGAGGTAGAGGTCACCTGGGGGTCAGTAGTGTTCGGTTAGAAGTAAGAAGTCCAGTTAGGACATCAAATCAGTCCTCATTCAGGCCCCTATGGCTTTGATGAGCTCCTACCGATCATCCAGCAGTTTAAGTCGTTTTTGGCATAACAGGCTTGATGACCGTTTACCTCAGGTGCTACATGCCTTAATGGTTGACCTCCACCTTTGATCCCACATACTTGTTTCACAGACCCTGCTGCTTCAGGCGTACCTTGGAATGCACTAACGCTATTCAGTCACCTAATCTAGTCCCAACGGCTTGTTTTGGTCTGTGGAAAAAGCTTGGTTTGTTGTAGAATTTGAACTTGACTGAAAAGTTGCTGGGTACAGATAAATCAGTTATAGCCTGGATTGTGACTTCGCAACAATTTACAGTTGTCACAGTGTTACGTCACAATAACTTTACGTTACCGTGCAGTACTCTTCGTGTTCTGAAGCAGGTAAATAAATCCTAGTAAATAAATTGTTAATCGAAAGCGGTTATATACACATTTTTGTACCCAGCATCTTTTTAAAACACGCTTTGGGTTTAACCAGCCAACATGGTACTATAACTAAATTAATTATTAACTAATGTGCTCTATTTCCCCAATTAATTAATTAATACAGGATTTCATTCATACACTGGAAACACAACCGGGGTTGTAGGATCAGAAGAAGGTTACAAGGACCTGCGAGAGAAGTGGACAAAAGGGTGAGGCCTGCCATGCATCTCTCTCTCTTCATAAACAGAACATTCAACTGGGTCAGCCTCCTAAAAAGGAAACACCTGAATGAACGACCATCAGGAACTGAGACATTGTAGTGTAGGAATTCTCAGAACTCACAACGTGGTACAGTATATGTTTTAGTCATATTGTGGTTGTTTTTCTCGTTGCAGTGGTCAAGAACAGGAAAACACTTTAACTGGAGAAGCGCCAGAGAGTATGACCTTCAYGGAGCGCCAGCGGCTCTTTTCCCAAGGGAAGGAGGTGTCTAACAAAGTCAAGGCCTCACGAAAACTCATGGAGCTAGAAAATGAACTCAATACAAAGTAGTAGACTGGAACCTTAGCAAGACAGACAGACCGCCAAGCCCCAACTCGGCAACGAGAAAGAGAGCCAGGTTTTGTTTCCCAGTGACTCTCCTTTTTTGTTTTTATTTAATAACTGGACCATTACGTACAATTTAAATGTATCATTGCAATAGGAGAGACATTTATTTGCTTAATTTCCCTCTTAAACTATCAAAGATATATTAAAATAAACCACTGTAAAAACGTTTTAATTATACTAGTAAGACACATTTGAAATCACGTGAAGGGGGGATATATTTTTGTTTGTAAAATGATTCTTGGGTTAGGGATGAAAAGTTTTGCTTATTTAAAAAAATAAATGTAATAGCTTACTGTAATGTGGAATATTTTATGGTGTTATTTTATGCTCCTTCTGCATTACATATTTTCACACTTTTAATTTCTCCTTGTTTAAATAAATGCCCAGGCTTTCCATACCAGACTAATCATTTTAGTTCAACTTCTTCTTATACTCAGTGCAGTGGAGGCTGCTAAGTGGAGGACGGCTAATAAATTGCTGGAACTGAGCAAATGGAATGGCATCAAACACATGGAAAACGTGTTTGATATATTGATACCATTCCACTAATTCCGCTCCAGCCATTACCATGATCCCGTCCTCCCCAATTAAGGTGCCACCAACCTCCTGTGACTCAGTGATTCAAATGGAGTAATGTTGTCCATTCTGGTTTGTGATACACTGTTCTTCATTCCTTATAATGTGGGTTTAGTTTTGCTCCAGATATTACTGGAAGATGCTATGTCGTCACTATGACTTCCACATATATAAACTGGTTTACTGGGTCCTACTAGGGTTCCTCTTGAGTGCACACACACACTGTAAATATCTCTCTCGTTCCAAACAGAACTTATACTTATTAATAGTAGCAACTCTCTCATTTGGTGTTTATCTTCAGAAATGGACGGTTCAGACTTGATAGAAGTGTGACGTAGGAAATTGAAACAATTAACTCCTTCCTACCTTTTGGTTATCACTGTCAATGGGGGTGTTAACAGTTTTTTAATGTTTTCTATTCCCCCCAATTTTTAGTATTGATTTTCTTTGAATTGAATAGTCATTTGCAGAGTTGTGAAATTTGACCAGATGTATACATCACCAGTATGAGGACAATTACTTCACTGTCAGTTCAAATGATAATAAAAATCAAAAGTAGGAACATTGTTTGAACCTTATGTAATGTACTTGCACAGATTCTGTTTATTTAAAATGTTTGAGCATTCTGTTAAATCTATAAAACATGGAATACATTTGGACCTATAGGCTACTGTAGGTAACTATTATTTGAAGGATTTGGGCAGTATGCTATTTACATGAAGTAAATCTCTCCAGTCTTAAACCCCTACATCTCTTCATTCACAGCTTTTTGAGTGACTCCATCTTGTGTAAATACTCTTTCTTTTCAGGAGAACATGTGCCAGATTTCACTATGTTAACTTTAATTGTGCATAAAGTAACAGTGGCAATATCCTGTTTCAGCTTCGAAGACTATTCAACTTCATGTTTCTCATTTTAGGTTATACGTTTTAATAATATAAATTGTTTCGCTTTAGCCTTTTGTAAATCATGAATAAATACAGATTTTACAAAATGCTGGAACTGCGTACAAATTTGTATAGAAATTGTGTTTGGCCCTAATCTATGGATTTCACATGCGCATCTGTTGGTCACAGATACCTTTATTTAAAAAAGGAAGGCCTGTGGGTCAAAGAACCACCATTTACCTCATGCAGCGCGACACATCTTCACATAGACTTGATCAGGCTGTTGAATGTGGCCTGTGGAATGTTTTCAAACTCCTCTTCAATGGCTGTGTGAAATTGCTGGATATTGGTGGAAACTGGAAGATGCTGTAGTACACATCGATCCAGAGAATCCCAAACATGCTCACGTGGGTGACATGTCTGGTGAGTATGCAGGCAAGGGAAGAACTGGGATATTTTCAGCTTCCAGGAATTGTGTACAGACCCTTGCAACATGGTGCTGTGCATTTTCATGCTGAAACGAAGTGATGGTGGGGGATGAATTGCATGACAATGGGCTTTAGGATCTCGTCACAGTACCTCTGTGTATTCAAATTGCCATTGATAAAATGAAATTGTTCGTTCTCCGTAGGTTATGCCTGCCCATACCATAACCCCAGTGGTGTAAAGTAGTTTTTACTATTTATTTTTTTGACTACATTTACTCCACTACATTCCTAAAGAAAATAATGTACTTTTTACTCCATACATTTTCCCTGACACCCAAAAGTATTTGTTACATTTCGAATGCTTAGAATGACAGGAAAATGGTTGAATTCATGCACATCTAAGGTAACATCTCCTGTCATCCCTAGTGCCTCTATGGCAGACTCACTAAACACAAAATGTGTTGGAGTGTGCCATCTGTTAAAATGTGCTGTCTGGTTTGCTTAATATAAAGAATGTGAAAGTACTTATACTTTTTTGATACTAAGTATATTTTAGCAATTACATTTACTTTTGATACTTAAGTATATTTAAAACAAATACTTTTAACTTTTACTCAAGTAGTATTTTGCTGTGTGACTTTTACTTGAGTCATTTTCAATTAAGGTATCTCTACTTTTACTCAAGTATTACAATTGGGTACATTTTCCACCACTGCATAACCCCACCGCCACCATGGGGCACCCTGTTCACAACGATGACCTCAGCATACTGGTAGCCATCGGTGAGCATTTGCCCACAAGTCGGCTACGACGCTGAACTGCAGTCAGGTCAAGACCCTAGTGAGGAGGACGAGTACACCCGAGACGGTTTCTGACAGTTTGTGCAGAAATTCTTCGGTTGTGCAAACCCACAGTTTCATCAGCTGTCTGGGTCGCTGGTCTCAGATGATCTCGCAGGAGGAGCCAGATGTGGAAGTCCTGGGCTGGTGTGGTTACGCATGGTCTGCGGTTGTGAGGCCAGTTGAACGTACTGCCAAATTCTCTTAAAAGACATTGGAGGCGGCGTATGGTAGAGAAATTAATATAAAATMATCTGGCAACAGCTCTGTTGGACATTCTTGCAGTCAGGATACCGATTGCACGCTCCCTCAGCGTGACACATATGTGGCATTGTGTCCAATTGATAGTTAGTCTTGTCCCATTTCTGCAACTCCCCTACGGACTCGGGAGAGGCGAAGTTCGAGAGCCATGCGTCCTTCGAAACATGACCCTGGCAAGATGGACTGCTCCTTGACAGCACTGCTCGCTTAACCCGGAAGCCAGCTTCACCAATGTGTCGGAGGAAACACCGTCCAACTGGTGACAGAGGTCAGCTTGCAGGTGCTGGGCCCGCCACAAGGAGTCGCTAGAGCACGATGGGGCAAGGAAAACCTGGCCGAGGCTAGACCAATTGTGCACCTCATGGGTCTCCCGGTCACAGCCTGCTGTGACACAGCTTGGTATTGAACCCGGGGCGGTAGTGACGCCTCAATCACTGCGATGTAGTGCTTTAGACCGCTGTGCCACTCAGGAGGCCCTCATCAGCTAACTTTTGAGGTGGTGGGATCGGCTAAGACACTAGAGCGCGGTCACGAATTTGTGAGGCAGAGGTCCCTAGGCAAATCGGGAGGAAGTGGTATTCACTAAGCAAGAATAATTATTTCCTTTACACTAGCAACTACTAACGAGCCTCATGGCATTTGTTATGCTATCTTGAAAGCTTGTAACTTGTACTCTTCAGATGTTAATTTGAATTAGCTAGCTATCTGATAACAGCTTCCCAGTAATCTATATGCATAGGAAGTGTAGTGTACTGTTTAAAAAAATTATATTTCTGTATATATAAATTACAAATCAGCCATTAACTAAATCCTGTTTCTAGTCTATTAGTTACAATGTGTAACCATTGATGTCCCAGGACCAAGATTGGTAAACACTGTTGAAGTGTATAATTGTAATACATACATGCAGACACAGCATCATTCAAATACTGGAATTTGATACTCCTGGTATTGAATATGACTGAAAAATAATGTCAGACATTCATACCTGAACTGCACCTTTATTTGCCAAGGTAGAGTACATGATCAGTGAATATATTAAATGTACAGGCTACAGTGTGAGGATCTCATGCATGGTAATAACTACATGTATTTACGACTTGCATCCTTGGCACAAAGTTGTTATATTCTACTCAATCGATGAATGTCATTCAGACTGTCTTTAAATTGATACAACTGGCTATGATAGCTGAGGTTCATAGCTAGGTTCTGAAATATCAGCAAGACAAGCTTACAAATTTGTTCCCTCAATCTGCAGTAAATGCTTTAGCTAGCTAGATTCTTTACATCCACTGTTTCACAAGACGACAGCCTAGTTTGCTGGTTATTTCAGGAGTCCCTAAAACATTAAACAACCAGAATTACAATTTCATACTCATGTCACAACACCCGTTATCTGGCTAATGTTAGCTAGCTTGCTAACTCGCGATTTTCGTTAATTAACTTTATGATTAAAAAAATTGGCATAATCGTTTGTCTCTACATTAACTAACATATTCCTGTCAACTGTATAATGTTTTGCATGATTCGTTATGACGTTATAATCCCTTACATTTGCTTCCATCCTAGTATTTTTGTCAGCCATCTTTACTTTAGAAAGTCTCCAGCCTTGGGTCGCATAGCGTCAAATTCGTCATGGGAACCACTCGATATGATTGGTCATCGCCCAGCGGACGCCGCTGGTGATTTGCATAAAGTTGGGAAAAGTTTAGCTTTTTGCCCGCCTCCCGCACCGCCCAAAGATCCCCCGCACCCCCCGCTTCTCACCGCTTTCCTTCCATTGATATGAATGGAAAGCGGTGTTTCGCCGCGCGGCAGCCTGTGCTAGTGTATCATGTATCACTTTAACCATATATACATGTACATACTACCTCAATCAGCCTGACTAACCACTGTCTTTTACTGTTGTTTTTATTTCTTTACTTACCTATTGTTCACCTAATACCTTTTTTGCACTATTGATTAGAGCCTGTAAGTAAGCATTTCACTGTAAGGTATACATACACCTGTTGTATTCGGCGGACGTGACAAATAAACTTTGATTTGATATAATGGCGGTCTACAAACAATCACAGTCTACAGCATTAGCCCCACATTCTGAATCCTCCTACCTAACTCAGTACTTCTGAYAAAATAAAAAAGAGCCCTACTAACTTCTAAAAGACCCTCCCCATCCCCCAAATCCTTTCCAAACCTCACCATCCAACCTCAATGACCCTACACTTCAATCTTTCCCTCTCTTCAACATACTTACAACAATTTAACAACACATGCTCCACCGTTTCATCGACACTCAAGACACAAACCATTCACATGCTTTCCAACCAGATGTAATGACGAGTTCAATGTACAATTTTCTTGACGCAATCGAGCAAACACCACCTCTTCCCAATATGAGCTTTGAATTTTGGTCCACCAACCTTTCTTTGGAGGGCATATGAATGCCCAGTGGTGGAAAAAGTACCCAATTGACATATGAGTAAAAGTAACGATACCTTAATAGAAAATTAAGTAAAAGTCACCCAGTAAAATTCTACTTGCGTAAAAGTCTACAAGTATTTGGTTTTAAATATAAAGTATCAAAAGTAAATGTAATTGCAAAAATATACTTGAGTATCTATACTAAAATTAAAAGTATACATTATTTCAAATGTCTTATATTAAGCAAACCAGGCTGCAACATTTTATTATTTAAAAAAAAAWTCYCGGATATCCAGGGTCACACTTCAAACATAATTTACAAACAAAGCATGTGTTTAGTGAGTCCACCAGATCAGAGGCAGTAGGGATGACCAGGCATGTTGTCTTGACAAGTATGTGAATTAGACCATTTTCCTGTCCTGCTAAGCATTCAAACGTAACTTGGTGAAGGCGCAACAACGCCTCTTCAACCTCAGGAGGCTGAAGAAATTCGACTTGGCCTCGAATACCCTTAGAAACTTCTACAGATGCACAATTGAGAGCATCCTGTCGGGCTGTATCACCGCCTGGTAGGGCAACTTCACCGCCCGCAACCGCAGGGCTCTCCAGAGGTTGGTGCGGTCTGCTCAACGCATCACCAGGGGCACACGGCCTGCCCTCCAGGACACCTACAGCACCCAATGTCACAGGAAAGCCAAAAAGATCATCAAGGACATCAACCAACCGAGCTACGGCCTGTTCACTCCACTATCACCCAGAAGGCGAGGTCAGTACAAGTGCATCCAAGCTGGGACCGAGAGACTGGAAAACAGCTTCTATCTCAAGGCCATCAGACTGTTAAATAGCCATCACTAGCCGGCTACCACCCAGTTACTCAACCCTGCACCTTAGAAGCTGCTGCCCTATATACATAGACATGGCATCACTGGCCACTTTAATAATTGAACACTAGTCACCTTAATAATGTTTACGTACTGCTTTACTCATCTCATGTGTATATACTGTATTCTATTCTACTGTATTTTAGTCACTGCCACAACGACATTGCTCGTCATAATATTTATATATTTCTTAATTCCATTATTTTACTTTCAGATGTGTATTGTTGTGAATTGTTAGATAATACTGCACTGTWGGYGCTAGGAACACAAGCATTTCGCTACAACATCTGCTAAATGTGTGTATGTGACCAATAAAATTTGATTGCTCTACCTTGCTCTACCGAGGTTGGATCAACAGGATCCGGTAGTAACCACATTAGAAGCCAGTGAGGTCTAAGCAGGATGTAACCCCTCTAACATGTATTGTTGTACCACATCCATCATTAACACATACAGTTGAAGTCGGAAGTTTACATAAACCTTAGCCAAATACATTTAAACTCAGTTTTTCACAATTCCTGACATTTATTAGAAATTAGTAGAAATTCCCTGTCTTAGGTCAGTTAGGATCACTGCTTTATTTTAAGAATGTGAAATGTCAGAATAATACTAGAGAATGATTTATTTCAGCTTTTATTTCTTTCATCACATTCCCAGTGGGTCAGAAGTTTACATACACTCAATTAGTATTTGGTAGCATTGCCTTTAAATTGTTTAACTTGGGTCAAACGTTTCAGGTAGCATTCATCAAGATTCCCACAATAGGTTTGGTGAATTCTGGCCCATTCCTCCTGACAGAGCTGGTGTAACAGTCAGGTTTGTAGGCCTCCTTGCTCGCACACGCTTTCTCAGTTCTGCCCAAACATTTTCTATAGTTTTGTGGTCAGAGCTTTGTGATGGCCACTCCAATACCATGACTTTGTTGTCCTTAAGCCATTTTGCCACAACTTTGGAAGTATGCTTGGGGTCATTGTCCATTTGGAAGACCTATTTGCGACCAAGCTTTAACTTCCTGACTGATGTCTTGAGATGTTGCTTCAATATATCCACGTAATTTTCCATCCTCATGATGCACTCTATTTTGTGAAGTGCACCAGTCCCTCCTGCAGCAAAGCACCCCCACAACATGATGCTGCTACCCCCGTGCTTCACGGTCGGGATGGTGTTCTTCGGCTTGCAAGCCTCCCCCTTTTTCCTCCAAACATAACAATGGTCATTATGGCCAAACAGGTGTATTTTTGTTTCATCAGACCAGAGCACATTTCTCCAAAGAGTAAGATCTTTGCCCCCATGTGCAGTTGCAAACCATAGTCTGGCTTTTTTTTATGGTGGTTTTGGAGCAGTGGCTTCTTCCTTGCAGAGCAACCTTTCAGGTTATGTCAATATAGGACTCAATTTACTGTGGATATAGATACTTTTGTACCTGTTTCCTCCAGCATCTTCACAAGGTCCTTTGCTGTTGTTCTGGGATTGATTTGCACTTTTCGCACCAAAGTACGTTCATCTCTAGGAGACAGAAAGCGTCTCCTTCCTGAGCGGTATGATGGCTGCGTGATCCTATGGTGTTTATACTTGCGTACTATTGTTTGTAAAGATGAACGTGGTACCTTCAGGCATTTGGAAATTGCTTCCAAGGATGAACCAGACTTGTGGAGGTCTACAATTATTTTTCTGAGGTCTTGGCTGATTTCTTTTGATTTTCCCATGTCAAGCAAAGAGGCACTGAGTTTGAAGGTAGGCCTTGAAATACATCCACAGGTACACCTCCACCTGATGTCAATTAGCCTATCAGAAGCTTCTAAAGCCATGACATAATTTTCTGGAATTTTCCAAGCTGTTTAAAGGCACAGTCAACTTAGTGTATGTAAACTTCTGACCCACTGGAACTGTGATACAGGGAATTATAAGTGAAATAATCTGTCTGTAAACAATTTTGGGAAAAATGACTTGTCATGCACAAAGTAGATGTCCTAACCGACTTGCCAAAACTATAGTTTGTTAACAAGAAATTTGTGGAGTGGTTGAAAAACAAGTTTTAATGACTCCAACTGTACTAATGCTCGTTTCCATCATATATTCCACAATAGTACCATTTATGTGTGCTACTATGGGCATTAAAAAGTTGTCGCAGTAGCTCTCTCTAGAGCACAATTCTCCTTATATTTCATCAAACATCGATACAGATAGTTGACGACAATGGTTGTAAAAATGTTGCAACCTAATATTACTACACTGCAGATTTCCACCATCACAAATTCGTATTCAGATGAGACAAGGTATATTACGATATACAAGACCTTCCCTTATGAATGTAGCACAACCACCACCCTGTCCAGTTGAACCGGCTAATGTTACTTCACCTCTCTTTCTTTACAGCATTGGTTATTAAAATAGGGTGTAGATGAGACCCCGTGGTCGCATCAAACACCATTCCGCTCTGACACATCATTACTTTTGTTATTCAATACCTTCGCCCTCTTCACTAGAAGTTCCACTGCAGTCAGTAGCGCTTATAGCAGGGCCATTATTTTTCCTTTTGCAACAGACCATCCAGGTCCTTGACTATCAACATWAAAAAAAAAAWWTTWTTTTTATTTACCTAGGCCCAATGACAGCCAAACCCTAATGACGCTGGGCCTATTGTGCGCTGCCCTATGGGACTCCCGATCACGGCCAGTTGTGATACAGCCCAGGATCAAACCAGGGTTTATAGTGACGCCTCTAGCACAGAGCTGCAGTGCCTTAGACAGCTGTGCCACTCGGGAAGCCCAACAACCCCACCCATACCATCAGAACTATCATCCATTTTGACCACAGTCCAGCACAGCTGTTGCAGTCCGCCTACCACAATACAAAACTTTTGATTTTGTTTCGGTTCTCCACAAACACTCAAACTCCGAGAAGCTCCCTCTACAATAGCGAACATCAATGGGTAAAACTTGATATCAAGAAACGCCCATTTAGAAAACGCCCCGAATTGCGTTCTGCAATTACACCCTTCTCCGTCTAGCAGCAGTAGAGAAACAATGTAGCAGTCTAATACGTAGACGACCGTAGCACTAGCAAACAGAATATATGCCTTGCACGAGATGCTACGTTGCACCCACATAATGATCAATCTGTGGTTGAAATGAACTGGACACCAAATGCGCAGTTAAACTGCTAAAATGGGCAATCTGCGCTGAAAGCCACATCCAGATAACATGAATTGCTGATGTCAATGTGTGCTAATGTAATGCTAACAAGGAAGTGAGCACGAGAACATCTTACGATAGCACGTCATTTTTAGACAGCAATTTAGTCTCATAAAAATGAAAAACAGCATACAAATGTCAACAGTGTATGTATATTGTAGTTACAATATTACTGATCTCAGGTCTAACTTTATATGTCAGGATGGCCGAGCGGTCTAAGGCGCTGCGTTCAGGTCGCAGTCTCCCCTGGAGGCGTGGGTTCGAATCCCACTTCTGACAGCAAATTTTTATGTTTACAAGTGTTGTGTCCTGAAAACATTCACATCACGGCTTTTAAATGTGCAAAGCATTTGTTTATTGAACATACGATTGTTACACGTGTGGATTCTTTATTGAATTATTCACAACCAACTTTGTCATCTCTAACAAATAACTAAAATAAGATGAAATGGTATCAATTATTTAAATGAGTAAGGTTCTTTCTCAAAGACAAACATGTTATTTGCAACAATTATTTAAATTAGTAAGGTTCTTCTGTCAAAGAAGTACATGTTATTTGCCACAAAAATAACATTATCGGTTACAGTACAAACCATACTGTAAAGAGAGATGTGGCATCAAAACCAAAGAAAAAAAAGTAGGCCTATCAAATCACAAACTTGACTAGTCAGTAGTCATAACATTTTAGAAGATTGTTGCCTATATTTTATAATGTATAACTGCTGGAAAATGCTTGAAAAAGGTATACAACTCAACCTTTAAAAACATTGTCAACTGCTATGCAAATATCCAAACCATATTTTGTTTCATAAGCAAAAGGCACAATATCATTCAAAAGACATTCCACTTCAGTTATTTATTATCCACAAATATCAAGACTACGGGCTAGATTCTATCAGAAGTGTCGGAGGTGGAACTGCGCGAGAGCGGTCAAATCCACAAGCAGCTCCCGCCATTATACCTAAAGCGGACATTGCCATTGGCTACAGTCATTATGAGAAATCCCATGCAGCCTTGTTTACAACTTCAAACACTGGGATGGGAGATGTAATTTACAACTRAATTAGGCTGATAGAAATTACCATTTTGTTTAATGATTTTGTTTAATGATTTTCAATTTGAGTGATTATTTCTATATAGTCTACACTTTCTCATGTTGAACTTTAAAGCGAGTGGGACGGGTGTAGCTTCATGACAAAGATTACAAGAGCAGCAGCTCACCGATTTGACAGCTCCACTGCAATTACACCTCTGACACCACCAAAACATCAGGTGTGCAAGGTATCATCTATCACCGTTTAACGTTTAATCTGATTGAATCTAGGCCTAAACTGTACCAGTCCAAAAGCAAATCTGTTGCAACACAATTGATTTTCTTTCAAATATACTCCAAAAAGGAGATGTCACACTGAAATCTTAATTTAGATAACTTAAGCCATCCTTAAAATGTGAACCACTGATATAAATACAACCATGTATAGAAAAATAGAATATAGAGGATTATAACTGCTGCATTCATCTTGACCCAAGAGAAAATTCTAATCATCAGAAGCATGATGGCTTGTCATGCATTTAGTCTTTTTGAACGAAAATGTATGGAATAGTGTTGTAGTCCTTTGCTCCTCTTCACGCGCTTGTCACACAACCTTTGAGATAAAAATATTACTGTGGAATGTCAATGTTGGTATGGACCTAAACAGTCAAATATGTTTTTTTATTTAACCTACCCCGACCAAAGCCTAACCCGGACAACGCTTTGCCAATTGTGCGCCGCCCTATGGGACTCCCAATCACGGCCGGTCGTGATACAGCCTGGAAATGAACCAGGGTCTTTATGACACCTCTAGCACTGAGATGCAGTGCCTAGACCGCTGCACCACTCGGGAGATTAGTAGAACTAATCAAGCAAATACACCAGCTTAATACATGTTTTTGTACATCTTATTTATAGTGTCATTACCTGATATGGAGTAGCATCTCACTGGTAGTCACAACTAACCAGTAGTCACATCAGGGCACCTGTGAAAAGTATGTAGAATGGAAGCGGGGGGATTAATTGAAATATTTAATGTATTCCCTTGCATTTAATAGTAAAACATTGAACATTGGGGGTTCAAAGATACAATTGTAATTAGGCCTACACCAAGTTACATTTAATTGTCTTACCCAACATGCAGAACAACAAAAAATGAGCAGGTGAAAGTACTTACAATTTCTTGTTCCAGTCATTGTGCTACAGTGTTTCATCTCTGCTCCTTGGCCATCAGAGTACTCAGTAGCACGGGCTGTCTTCTCGCTTGCTTTTTCAAATCCTTGTCCACGGAAGGCAGCCTCACTTGAAGTGTGTCCAACGAGTTCTTCATTCAGTCTTCTCAGGAGTTTGTTCGTRCTAGGTGGTGTCATTTCCGGTTCCACTTTGGATGTTTTCTCTGCACGACTCATGCCTTGTTTCTGTTCAGGGGCTCTGATGGGGTTTTGTTCTTGAAATCTCAGTCCAAGCATGATGTCAATGTATTCTGCATGGCCAGCATCAACCAGGTCTTTAGCCACGTGAACGCCATCTGCTACAATGTCCACTTCCCAGTGTGCTTCAGAAATGTACTGTCTGAAGTATATTTMAAGGTTTTTCTTACAGATGCACTCTTGAAAGAAAACAACTGCTTCATCTGTCCATTGCTCCTCGACTGATTTTACTCCTCTCAAAGTGCATGGATACGTGACCTTTGGTAGCCTGGTCAACTGGTCAGGAAGTCTTCTCAGCTCAGACCAATCTTTGTACGGCATGTCCACACAATGGCCATAGTCAACCAAATTGATCACAACCACTGCGCTATCGGAATGGACGATTTCAGCTCGGCACCATTTGTTCTTACTATCAGACCTCACAAGGCAGCATGACCCTGGAATTAGGTGTTCTTCATGCAATGGCAACAGCTCCTTTGGAAGATCCTCAAGAATCGTAGACACAGTGTTCATGATGAGAAGCAAATCTTCCAGAACAATGTAGAATTCACTTGGTGTGGTGACTGCAGCTGCAAAGCCGGAGTATCCCAGGTCCATGTTCACTGGGGAAAGGAAGAACCTCTGGGGACTGTTGTCCAAGTTGGATTTTTTCTCTTTTGGGGTTACAGTTTGAGTCTTTGTGGGGATTGGTCTTTCTTCAGTAAATTCAGAAGTTGCAGTCTTTATTTGCTGAACAAGGAACAGTCCATTTATCATGATTTCGACCATCCACAAGTTATCAGCTTCAGAGTAGGACACAAACATCAGTTTAACATCCTTGCCTACCATTTGTTTCAGAGTTTTCTTCAATATCTCATAAGCGGCGCTGATAGGGAGGCCAGGGCTATTCCACTTGCACAAGACTGCTTGTACAGGAGTTTGCTTGAGGTCATTACAGATGTCTTTGATGCAGCCCATTGGGACGTCCTCTGCAGTGCCATGATCCACAAGGAACATGACACATTTTCCTTGGTCAATAGATGCATGCCGTACAACTGCTCTGTGCCACTGGTCGTCTTTGGTTGATTTTGCCAAGCATTGAAGTCCTTCTTTGACCTTCTTCTCAGACATGACTTTGCACTTAGACAAATGTTCAACTATGAGATTCTCAAGTACAGTAAACTGTTCTGTGGTCCTGTGGAGTCTCAGATATAGATCTCCATTCTCCAAGATGGACAACAGTGTCCCGCTCTCTGCCTGTCCGGCTCTTATATCCTGTGATGGAATGGCCATATCCTTCACGGCCTCCATAGACGGTCCAAAGGTTGTTGATTGGAGTTGATTGGAGTCCTGGTGTTTGCAAATGTCATGTTTGAATCTAGTTGGCGAGGGCCTTGGGGACACATTCTGCAAGACC
Organism: Salvelinus sp. IW2-2015; assembly: GCF_002910315.2. Lineage (NCBI taxonomy): Eukaryota > Metazoa > Chordata > Actinopteri > Salmoniformes > Salmonidae > Salvelinus > Salvelinus sp. IW2-2015. The sequence continues at coordinate 13,136,987 of NC_036854.1, read as the reverse complement.
TTTTCACCTTGAGCAGTGAACATAACCCTCTCAGAATGTGTATTGGACTGGCTATTGTCCTTGATGGTTACTCTTGTTTGCTTTTTAACTGTGTCAACTAGGCTTGCACACAAAGCTTGGACCTCTTCCTTTTCAGTCACATTGTCAAGTGTTGGGTTGTCCTGTTGGATCTCAACATTAACCTCCCACTGTGTCCCAAAACGACTGACAATTTCAACCATGAGAGGTTTTCCCATTACTGCATCAGTGAAAGAGGCATCACTTTTATAAGAGCCACTGTTTAGCAATGAACAGGGTATGCTTAGTCTATGCTGCGACAAAAAAACACTTGTCAGAGTGTACGTTTTGTCCTTAGTCACAGTGGCTGTATTTCCATAGTCAACAAACTCCACCTTGAAATGGTCATTAGACGCATTATCTGTCACAACTGCACGGTAGAGTGCACCATCCTCTTCATATTCAGCAGCAACAAGGTCATTCATTCTGAAGTCCACCAATGTGCTGTTCCCCATGGTTTCTTTAAACAGCTCAGTGTTGAGGTCTTCTCTCATTTTCAGAATGGATTGTTCATCATCTTGCATTTGGATAAAAAAGCTGTAGACGGTATTGATATGGGAAACAAACCCCAGACCTCGGAATCCAGATTTTATTTTGGGATTAGAGGGTAGTTGTGAAAGTTTTGGCAATTGGACGGAGCAAACGGTTTCTGTGAGTTTGGAGGAACTGTCTACATGTTGAACTGTTTTTCCTTCTGTGCTTTCCTCAGATTTGAACGGAGTGATTCTTTCACTTTGCTCTTTCCAATCTTGCTGGGCATCAGGACACTTTGGTGAGTTTGCTTTTTGAGCATTTGAAGACTTCTTATTTTGATGTTGGTGATGTTGGTTGCCCTTGCATGTGGGTTTCAGGTGCTGTCCTGCTTTAGTTTTTCCAATTTTGTTCTTCGTTTGTTCTTTGTGTCCTTCATGACCAGTCACAGGTCTACTGCTTTTCTTCTCCTTTGGTTTTTGACTTGCAATGAGCTCCTTGACTTTCTCATTGATGTTTATGCCTCCATCAAACAGATCGAAAAAGACTGTCCCATCCTCATTCTTTCCTGCAACGACAGCTCGAAGTGGCTTGTTGAGAACGGATTTCTCTAGCCATTTGTTGACATCTGCAAAGTTGTCCTCTTTCGGGATTTGTGAGAGACTGCATCTTAATGCCTGCATGGGAGTGAACAGTAAATCTGCTGAATGTCTGGGAATAGATACAGCATTGTTTTTTTCAACAATATGCATGTTTCCATAGTCCACAAAAAACACATTTAGAAGCAGCGTAGTAGATTGAACAGGGCAAGCCACACCCCTGTACCATTTGCCATCACCGTAATATTTTGCCAGGCAAAGTTTTCCGATATCAGGCCCAGAGTTGGCACGCAGTATTTCTTTACTTTCTGTGGCGACTTTCTCCATCAAGTTGTCAATCATTTCAGTATTTCTGTCCAACTGGCAATACATCTCCCATGGACTGCACACATGAGTGACACAGACTTGCTCTTCACTTCCACATCTCAAGTTGAAGGAGGAATGGACAAAAGAGTCTGGGCATACTGATGGCATAAGCTGCATAGGGGTTTGCACTTCTCTTGCAAGACCTTTTTCCACAAGCTTCTTTGTTGCATTCTGTTGAGTGTTGTGGAGGTCGACAACATTGCACAGGCCCTTGTTTTTCACATACAGTTGAGCGTGTATATAGCATGTCAACTTCACTGACTGGCCTTGAACGAAGTACTTCAGTAAATCGCATGCCTCTCTGCCCCATTCACTAGCACTTCCCTTTGCTGGTTCAATCAAGTTGTAAAGGCTACATCTAAATGCTTGCCCCTCAAGATCAAGGAATTCTGGCATTATTGCTTGAAGATTGTGCACCCTCTCTTTTGCTATAATCCCGTAGTCCACAAATATAATTTCAACTTCATCTCTCTGTGCTCCTATAATGCAGGCCCTATACCATCTGCCGTCATCTTTAGATTTGGTAACACAACATGAATCATTTAACTGCATAGGAAGTGTGTGCGCTTGGTAATACCGCTGAATCGCTTCCATCATGTCCTCCAAGTTGGGGATCTTGCATTCCAGCTGGCACCAAAAATCTGAGGGTGTGTTGACGTGAGAGCATCGCACAACTAGCTCACTTCCGGGCTTGAATGTCTGTGCTTTGAATTTCACCGCTGGTGCCTTGTTTTTTAATGTGCTTGACTTTGGGCTTTCAGGTTTCTTTTCACAGCCAACCAATTCAGAAATTTCGCATGTCTCTTTGGGAGGTTTCCTTGTAACTCCACTTGTGCTTGATCCATTTGTATGAACTTGTCCTTTTTTACCAGTCTTCAGTTTCATCATTTTCTTCTCCATCTCGCGCTTAGGTATCACAGGCGCCGAAGGAGTGTATTTCCAAAATTCTGCATGATTTGTTGTGGTCAAGAGCTCTGTGATGCTCTTTGATGCTCTTTGTGAGGAGTTGTTTTCACGCTCATACAAATCAACCACATATAGATCTTTCCTTATGTGGACAACATGCACAAGGAGAGTTTTGTTGGATACTGCTCGTCGGAAGTAGTCGGTTGCAGAGATCGTCCATACATCGTCGAAAGGCATTACATTCACCAGAGAACAACTCAGGGCAAATGCTGGTTCAATAGCAAACTTGTCCGGGATCTGCTTGATGCACATGCGTGGTACCTTTTCAGTATTTCCAAAATCAATGAAAAATACTTCAGCTCCGTTGTCAAGAGTGTCTGTCACCATTGCTCTGTAGTAATGCATGTCCAGCTCATACATTGCACAGCAAAGTGCACCAGGCTCTGGATTCTCCAGAATTTCGTCATCCAATTGGACTTGGCTGAAGTGCTTGGCCATGTTCTCCATCATCTCTTCAAAGTCTTTGTTGCGTTTCTGTGTTCTCAACCAGAACGCACCTGGATTCAGGACATGCTCCACGTATCCTTCAAACACAGAGTCCTCTTGCATTTCCTCAACAATAACTGAATTATCCATTGCTTGGATTATTGCAGTCTCATAATACAGGTAGCTGTTTAGAGGGAAAGCAGGCTCACTTTCAAGGACAAAGTCACACTCCCTTTGTCCAGGGACATCTTGAATTGGCCCTGCCTCAACAGCTGCATAGTCTTCAGCACTGAGCACTGTGACCGAATAGAGATTCTGCTCTTTGTCAAAGCCATTGATTTCAACATCTAATACTCCACCCAGCAATCCTTTCTTGAAGCAAGTCAGCTGCTGGATCTTCACTGCCGTATCTTGTCCATTCAGGCAGGAAAGAGCGCACGGGAATGCCATGATTGGTGTTGAGAGAAAATCTAGTGGAAGCTGGAGGACATTCTCAATTTTCACAGACTCACAGAATCCGTAATCAACAAACAATACTCTTACTTGAGAGTTTACAGGGAGAAACTGCACAAAGCCTCTATGCCACTTCTCATCTTTTCCTTTGACTGAGCAAAGCAAGCCCATATTTTCTGCTGGCTGTAGACTGGGGTCTTTGCTCTTGGACTCACAGGACAATGCCAATTTGTCTGACATCCGTTTCAGATCTTTTGCCATACTTGTCATTTGACAGTAGAATGTAACAGGGTTCACTGCAGCGGTTACCCTAACCCTCACTTTTTTGCCAGTGGTCAACTTAGGGCCTGAAAATGACAGAATATCCTCAAAGCCCTTCAAGCTGGATGATTTGAATGAGAATTCTTGTCCACCTTGCTTTTCAATCAGTAGATCTGGGACAGGTTCAATGCTCTGCTTGAGTGGTACCTCTGTCAACATTTCCACCAAGAGAAGGAATGTGTCTGTGTCCACATGTTTCCCTAAGCTCAGCCTAAAGAGATCCTTGTTGATATCTGGGGCTTCTAGTATGAGGACTTTGTGAGGAAGAAAGGCTTGGATGTATCCTTTGACATGACTTCCAATTAAGGAAGTAAAATACGTCTCTGAAAAAGAATCCCAATTTTCTCTCAATGGTAACACATTTGCAAAGAAACCACAGATGATTTTGGGAGGAAGCATGAAGAGCTCATCCAAAGCTGTGGCCAAATGGCTGGCATCAACACTCAGAACATTCCCATGGTCTATGAGGAACACGTCAAACAATTCTTTCTGTTTGTTCTGAACCCTTCCTCTGTACCACCGGGTAGATAGGACATCCTCCACCAAACAGAACTCCCCCACTTCCACCGCCATCTTTGTTTTCTGTGCATTCTGTATTTCCACTTGCAGTATGTTATAGTCCAGTTCACATATTGTGAGATATTGGCCCTGGAAGTGCACCAGTGTATCTCCTGGGTTGCAGCTCACATGCGTTAACTGTAGGTCCACAGGCCACAGAGCACATGGTGCAGGAAAACTTGAATCCTCCCGAGGTCTGGAACAAAAATAGCCTTTATTACTTACGCGTTTGGAATATTTATTGATGCTTAGGCCTAATTCAGATTTTTTTTGTAACTGATCTTGATTCTAGTATTTTATCTATATTAAAACATATCCAACAGCACATGCATTCTGAGTATTATAGTTCAGGTGTAAATATGTGTATTATGGTCGTAGGTAAAACTGGTGGTGAGATGAAAGGGGATCCCTGAGGAGTTATAATATAATATATATATTATATATATATAATATATAATATTATAATATTATATATAATATAACTATAATAAATCATAACAATTCTGTGGACATCTTACTTTTTTTGTTGTTGATGTTTGAGCTATTCATAATGAAACGAGTTAACATGAGGTAAAATATTACAATTGATTTACTAGTGTATACCATGGCTTTGATGAATACTCTACTATGATGACAATGTGTGTACAGGGCCGTTCAATGAGACACTTTGAACAATTATTACATTCTAAACCATGATTATTACATTTACTCRAGTCATAAGAAATGAGGGTTGTCCTTACAAATACACTTTATTGGTTAGCATTATAATCCAACTCGCTAATACTTAAACACTCAAACTGCATCCCTACACCATTTACTCGACATTGTGTCTATTTACAACTCTTTGAATCTTTTTCGTGTCACCAATCACCACAATAAGTTGTGGAAGACAATCTTTACACAAATGCTTCAAAATCTCAAGTTCTGGACATGTAGCCCATCTGTATTGAGGGTTATAGAGTCAAGACTGCATAGGCTTGAATTGAAAAGACGAATGCACTTTCACGACCCCCTTTATACTTCAACAAGCTTGTGACCTAAAACCCATGCGTGTGTGTGTGAGCACGCGCGCTTGCCCTAATGATATAAATTCAGGGCTTGGTTATATTAAGTCATACCACGGTGGTTGGCATCATTAACTATATCTCAGCATTTGCATCTACATCATAATGTTGGCTAACGTGGGTATTGTTCAATCATTTTCTACATACTTTCTATTTTCTGAAGTCATTCTCAACAACATTGCGACAGAGAGCGGAACCTTCCTAAAAGAAAACAAACAAAAACATTAAATTATTATACATAATATCAAATCAAGGAAGAGGCTAAAATGTGGCTGTCAGCTTTCTTTGAGGAAAAATAGCATATTGTATGCCATTCCAGAATTTCTACTAATACAACTAGGCATGCACTTCAACTCATCAAACATAGATATACAACTCCTGAAATGATGCTACCATTTAGTTAACCAGGTTCTCAATAAAAAATAGTAATCTTACCTTTAAGTCTTCAGCTAGCTAAAATTCACTTGATCACAGAGGGGGTTCATCATGAAGCGGAGCGTTATCCCGAGTGACTAGGAGGAAAAACTTCATTTAGAAATTGCATAACACATCTGTTTGGTTAATTTGTCTAGGATGATGTAGCTAATAAGTCTACAAAATGTGTGTAGCTACTAAGGGGGTGCATTGTGCTTAGAATGAACAAGTCAGACCCGAAGATCTGAAGATGCATGCATTTACAGCAAATGATTTAGCCACTTAGATAGCTGCCATTATCTAGCTAGTTAGATACACAGTGCATTCGGAAAGTATTCAGACCCCTCGACTTTTTCCACCTGTTGTTATGTTACAGCCTTATTCTAAAATTGATAAAATGACGTTTTCCCCTCATCAAGCTACACACACACACAATACCCCATAATGACAATGCAAAAACAGGTTTTTAGAAATACTTGCAAATGTTATAAAAAAAATAATATCACAAGTATTCAGACCCTTTACTCAGTACTTTGTTGAAGCACCTTTGGCAGCGATTACAGCCTTGAGTCTTCTCGGGTATGACGCTACAAGCTTGGCACACCTGTATTTGGGGAGTTTCTCCCATTCTCCAGAGACGGTCGATCGGTTTCAAGTCCGGGCTCTGGCTGGGACACTCAAGGACATTCAGAGACTTGTCCCGAAGCCACTCCTGCATTGTCTTGGCTGTGCGCTTAGGGTCGTTGTCCTGTTGGAAGGTGAACCTTCGTCAGTCGGAGGTCCTGAGCGCTCTGGAGTAGGTTTTCATCAAGGATCTCTCTGGGTCTCAACCCCACCCTGTGCAATTGGGTCCTGGCCTTCCTGACAGGCCGCACCCAGGTGGTGAAGGTAGGAAACATCTCCACTTCGCTGATCCTCAACACTGGGGCCCCACAATGGTGCGTGCTCAGCCCTCTCCTGTACTCCCTGTTCACCCATGACTGCGTGGCCATGCACACCTCCAACTCAATCAAGTTTGCAAATGACAACAGTAGTAGGCTTGATTACCCACAATAACGAGACAGAATAACAGGGAGGAGGTGAGGGCTCTCGGAGTGTGGTGTCAGGAAAATTACATCTCAACGTCAACAAAACAAAGGAGATGATCGTGGACTTCAGGAAATAGCTGAGGGAGCACTCCCGCTATCCACAGACGGGACAACAGTGGAGAAGGTGGAAAGTTCAGTTCCTCAGGGTACACGTCACTGACAAACTGAAATGGTCCACCCACACATAGAGTGTGGTGAAGACGACGCAACAACATTTGGCTTGTCACCTAAAACCCTCAAACTTTTACAGACGCACAATTGAGAGCATCCTGTCGGGCTGTATCACCACCTGGTATGGCAACTTCACCGCCCACAACCGCAGGGCTCTCCAGAGGGTGGTGCTGTCTGCACAACACATCACCTGGGGGAAAACCACCTGCCCTCCAGGACACCTTCAGCACCCTGTTAAAAGTTCATTTGTGGAATTTCTTTCCTTCTTAATGCGTTTGAGCCAATCAGTTGTGTTGTGACATGGTAGGGGTGGTATACAGAAGATAGCCCTATTTGGTAAAATAACAAGTCCAAATTATGGCAAGAACAGCTCAAATAAGCAAAGAGAAACAGTCAAGACATGAAGGTCAGTCAATCCGGAACATTTCAAGAACTTTGAAAGTTTCTTCAAGTGTAGTCGCAAAAACCATCAAGCGCTATGATGAAACTGGCTCTCATGAGGACCGCCACAGGAAAGGAAGAACCAGAGTTCTCTGCTGCAAAGGATAAGCTCATTAGAGTTAACTTCACCTCTGATTGCAGCCCAAATAAATGCTACACAGCGTTCAAGTAACAGACACATCTCAACGTCACCTGTTCAGAGGAGACTGCATGAAATCAGGCCTTCATGGTCAAATTGCTGCAAAGAAACCACATCTAAAAGGACACCAATAAGAACAGACTTGCTTGGGCCAAGAAACACGAGCAATGGACATTAGACTGGTGGAAATCTGTCCTTTGGTCTGATGATTCCAAATATGAGATTTTTGGTTCCAACCGGCGTGTCTTTATGAGATGCAGAGTAGGTGAACGGATGATCTCTGCATATATGGTTCCCAACGTGAAGCATGGAGGAGGTGTGGTGATGGTGCTTTGCTGGTGACACTGATTTATTTAGAATTCAAGGCACACAACCAGCATGGCTACCACAGCATTCTGCAGCAATACGCCATCCCATCTGGTTTGCGCTTAGTGGGACTATCATTTGTTTTTCAACAGGACACTGACCCAACACACCTCCAGGCTGTGTAAGGGTGATTTGACCAAGAAGGAGAGTGATGGAGTGCTGCATCAGATGACCTGGCCTCCACAATCACCCAATCTCAACCCAATTGAGATGGATTGGTATGAGATGGACCGCTGAGTGAAGGAAAAGCATCCAACAAGTGCTTAGCATGTGGGAACTCCTTCAAGACCGTTGGAAAAGCATTCCAGGTTAAGCTGGTTGAGAGAATATAAATTGTGAGCAAAGCGGTCAAGGCAAAGGGTTGCTACTTTGAAGAATCTAAAATAACTTATTTTTTGGTTACATGATACATGATTCCATGTGTGTTATTTCATAGTTTTGATGTCTTCACTATTATTTTACAATGTAGAAAACAGTAAAAATAAATTAAAACCCTTGAATGAGTAGGTGTCCAAACTTTTGACTGGTACTGTACTATATATTTTCGCTTTGTCATTATGGGGTAGTGTGTGTAGATTGATGAGGAATTGTTTTTATTTAATCAATTTTAGAATAAGCCTGTAACGTAACAAAATGTGGAAAATACTTTTTGAGTGCACTGTATACAGAAGTATGTGGACACCTCTTCAAATGAGTGGATTCAGCCACACCCATTGCTGACAGGTGTATACAATCGAGAACACAGCCATGCAATCTCCATAGACACGCACTGGAAGTAGTATGGTCTTACTGAAGAGCTCAGTGACTTTCAACGTGGCACCGTCATAGGATGCCACATTTCCAAGAAGTCAGTTCGTCAAATTTCTYCCCTGCTAGAGCTTGTCCGGTCAACTGTAAGTGCTGTTATTGTAAAGTGGAAATGTGAAGTGGAAATGTCTAATAGCAAAAATGTCTCAGCCGCGAAGTGGTAGGCCACACAAGCTCACTGAATGGGACCGCCGAGTGCTGAAGTGCGTTGCATGTAAAAATCGTCTGTCCTCGGTTGCAACACTCACTATCGAGTTCGAAACTGCTTCTGGAAGCAACGTCAGCACTGTTCGTCGAGGGCTTCATGAAATGGGTTTCCATGAAATGAGTTTCCATGGCCGAGCAGCCGCACACAAGACTAAGATCACCATAAGCAATGCCAAGCGTCAGTTGGAGTGGTGTAAAGCTCTCCGCCATTGGACTCTGGAGCAGTGGAAATGCGTTCTTTTGGAGTGATGAATCACTCTTCACCATCTGGCAGTCCGACAGACAAATCTGGGTTTGGCGGATGCCAGGAGACACTACCTGCCCCAATGCATAGTGCCAACTATAAAGTTTGGTGGAGGAGGAATAATGGTCTGGGGCTGTTTTTCATGGTTCGGGTTAGACCCTTAGTTCCAGTGAAGGGAAATCTTAACGCTATAGCATACAATGACATTCTAGATAATTCTGTGCTTTCAACTTTGTGGCAACAGTTTGGGGAAGGCCCTTCACTGTTTCAGCATGACAATGCCCCCGTGCACAAAGCGAGATCCATGCAGAAATGGTTTGTCGAGATCGGTGTGGAAGAACTTGTTCTGGCCTGCACAGAGCCCTGATCTCAACTCCATCAAACACCTTTGGGATGAATTGGAATGCCGACTGCGAGACGGGTCTAATCGCCCAATATCAGTACCATACCTCACTAATGCTCGTGGCTGAAACGAAGCAAGTCTCTGCAGCAATGTTCCAACCAGTGGAGGCTCCTCAGAGGAGCAGGACCATCCTCAGTGAATTTCATAAAAACTGTAAAACATAAAAAAAGTTATCCTTTTTAGGTAAAACTATACTAAATATATTCACGTCACCAAATAATTTATTAAAACACAACGTTTTAAAATTAAAGTCTACAGTAGCCTCAACAGTACTCTTTGGCTTTACTAATTTATTGCCACCGGTGTAACTGTTAAAGTGCCTACTGACTATACACTAACGTTACTGCATGATTGCAGCGGGTTTACTAACACATTAGTTCTATTAGCTATGTTGACTATGACGTTACTTTAGCTAATATGGTGACAACTATGTAGGGCAACTATGTGTGTAGCGGTTATGATATGGTTTGAAACGTTTTTTTCACCTGGTCACATACAGCTGATGTGTTGTGCATTGAGGTCCACAAACGAAGGGAAAAAGTGAGAGGAGGAGAGCGCACAGACATGAGAAGGAATACAACGTGGCAGCTATGAAAGTGAACTGTGTTTAGAGTGATCAGGGGTGTATTCATTCCGCCGATTCTGTTGAAAAATGTTTCTTAAACGGAAGCAAACAGAACGAAACGGGGATAAACATATCTGAATTTGTACAATAGAAACTCTCGTTTGCAACTGTTGGACTAATGATAAACACTCAAGATCACCTAGATGCAGGCAAGAGTGTGCAAGGCGGTATTCAATGTGTCACTGTCACCTCAGTCTTATCTTGACCTGTGCGCACCTATGTTGCCTTCTCGCCCACTCCAATTTCGCTCCAGTAGAGTTCACTTCAAGAGGCTTAGGGAGTGCCCACCCCCAGCATGCATTTGTAGTCTACTTGTGTGCTGCTATAGCCCCTTGCTTTAGCAACTGTAATGGAGTTTGCTCAATATTTTTATTAAGAAACTGATAAAACACACAGGTGCTAAATCAAGGTAACTTACAAAGATGAGGCCAAAGAGCAAGAGATGGAGTGCCGTTATGTAGTGTCCACAACTAAAGAATCATTGTGGAATCTGAAAAGACAAGGATCCCAAAAGTATGATGGTGTACTTACTACTTGCACATGCTAAAAGAAAGGAATGAGGTGGGTAGATAACTAAGTGTGTCATTGTAGCGAAGTATTCATAAACTAAAAATCCGATCTCAAACGTTCTTCATTTTCGATCTATTACCTACACAATCAGCCATAATTGATATTGGCCCAATAGATCTGGCATGTTCTTTGAATGTGTGAACTTTCCGTTTTGATTAGGTAATTTTGCCTAAAAACCTTTAGGCCTACCAACAACAAAAGACTCTGCCCAGCCTGGCAAGAGTGGACAAAAAGGTGTTTAGCATTCCCAGTGGCTCTGCAAGTGTGGAGAGGATATTCTCTGCTGCTGGCTGGTTCTCCAGGCACTGTCAAGAGCATGAAGCCACAGACTGCCCAAACTCGTGTTTCTAAAAATGAATTCAAAAGGCACTAATAAGTCATTTTTATTTAATTCTAAGTCACAGCCTATATGCGCAATTTTAAATCACACCCTATATGCTCAATTTATAAACTATAATGATTTAATAAAACGTTGTTTAAGCTGTGGCTTTATGTCCCTACCCACCTATTTTGTCGCACTCGCAAATGCTTCACAATGTACTTCTTAGTAGGCTATAGCCTTGAAATAATATAGCCTAAATACTACTTGTTTCTTCTTAGGCTCCCTGTCTGGCTCTTGACCTATTTAGAGTGTTTATATGCTGTTAAACATGACATGTAGCCTATTTGAAATTATGTTCGCTTCTTACATTCACATTTTCATGTTTATTAAAATACTTGTCATTCAAATACATATGGTTTGGTTTCAATACGTAAAACAATTGTTAGGTCCAGGTAGTCACAAAAAATAGATGGCTGTTGGTTAAATTGTGATTTGAATGAATGGATCGAATTTGGAGCGGGAGTTTTTTTTCTCTGTAAGTGTGGAGCAGTTTTTAGCGGAGCTGTAGGAAAGGACATGGAGCACCAGAGCAGTGCGCACCATGGAGAGGGGATTTCCAACCACTCAACTCCGCTCACATGCTCTGCTAGGTTATAACAACCTCAAGATGAGTATAGGGAAAATGTGAGTATCATGTAGTACCCGACACCTATCGATGTTACATTGAACTGGGTGAATGGAATATGAATGACAGGCATCCAATGTACTATAATAGAAAAAATAAAATAATAATAATAATAATGGTCTACTGGTTCCAACATCTAGTGGAAAGCCTCCCCACAAGAGTGGAGGCTGTTATAGCAGCAAACGGGGCACAAACTCCATATTAATGCCAATGATTTTGGAATGAGCTGTTCGACGAGCAGGTGTCCACATACTTTTGGTCATGTAATGTAAACGTTAGCTGGTGCTATACATCGACCTCATATGCGTGTCATGATGAGCAGTATAACTAACCAACTAACACATCGAATGTAATTCCCAAAGTCAAACATTACTTTAGATATGGCTACGAATATAGCTACTATTAGAAGCTTAGACAATAGTTACTGTAAAACCTTTCTGTCTGTGCTCGAGACACCTTCCAATTTCATTCACTAGCTAACGTTAGCTAGCGAGCAAACGTTAACCATTCTCCGCATGGAAATTAGCCAGCTAGCTAAATTACACAACTACTACACYTGGAAGCTGACAGGTAGCTAAAATAAACAAGATAATTCAGTGACAAATAACACGTTGGCTGCTACGTTTTTGTTGCTAGAGATTACTGTACCTTCGTTTCAAAGAAGACACTTCCAACTTCGGAGCAGCAGCCAACAGCCGTGACCGTAAAAAGGATGGAGAAAAATCTAACTTCCTGCCACCTGCTGCATCGGGTAATTTAGAACTTTCTCCCCTTAGAGAAATGATGGGAAATTAGGTAAGATTTTGCCCTGAAAATAGTAGATACAATTCTATGGTATTTCATGACATTTCAGATTAGAAACATATTTCTTGTGTTCAGATATAATTTAAGCGCAAAAGAAAAACTAATGGCTTGTCTACACTAGAGGGGGACATTCCGTGTAGCAGTTGCCATAATCACCCTGCCTGGAACAACTAGGCCTAATTTATGTGTTTAGGGCGGCCTACTTGTTGCTCCGAACCTGTTGCATTTAGGTATTTCGCATATGCCTATGGGAAATAATAATTATGTGTAGACAAATACACTGCTGTACATTCTATCATTTTCAATGAGGCCTACTAGTTATAGAACACATATCTGCTTATGCCATGACGCCCTGGCAGGCTGGGCTGGCTGAGTGCAAACCTAGGCTACAGCAGACCAAGGAGAGATGATGTTTTTTTAGTTAATCATTGATCGACTGAATCAGCCCCCGTCCTCTGCAAATATGATAAATGAATACCTAGGCAATCACCAGTGTGACGTCGTTGTTAAACCACAGCACAGGTTTAATTGACTCTGGAAGGTAGTATCAGAGTAAGAGAGAGACTACAGAACTACACTTTACCTTTTCTATTACAAGAAAATATTTTTTATTATCTTATTCCAAGAGAAAATGGCTAAAGAAAACGTTTGACCTTGCAGTGTGGGCAGTTTCCTTGTCCTATTATGAGAGGATCAAATTGGGGGAAAAGTAATTAATTTTTTGGATTTTATTTGTGAGGATAGGATAGTTCCCCCCCTGAAGACAATGTGTACATTTTCTAACACATGCATTTAAATGTTTGATTTCAACTATTTTGCATTTGTTTTCTTTTACTTTCACTTTTTATTTAGCATTTAACATGCCTATGAAACGGAATACAGGAAGCCCGATCCAGGATGGACAATTTCTTCATGTTCATTCACCATCAACCAATACATTCTGCAGTGCATCCGAGGAGCTCATGCACACCACCTTATCTAACGAAAAATTACGCCGTGCTTTCCATGGACATTCAATCTCAAAATTAGACGAGGAAGGTGATTTGGGAATTAAATCAGGTGAGGAATAAAGTCGGATTAATAGGCCTACACATAGACTGAGAGGTTCCCTCTTCCCCCAAGAGTCATACAAGAACAACATTCAAAACAAGAGCCCTAATTGTCGATGTCAACTATTACAGTTTGTGCTGCATTAAATTGTAGGATATTTTTTGTTGAAATATGCCTGCCCTAAAATATACTTKTTTCATTGTTTTTTGGGTAGGCTAGAATAAAATGATGTATTATTTACCACATAAAAACAATCTACTCAATCTGACCCAGTTGAACAAAAAGAACATTTTCTCTGCTCTGTTCATTTTGATGAGTCTTGAAAATCCTGTCTAGGGAGTACTTATTTCTAATTGTATGGTTCATTTAGCCACTTACCAATCTGGAAAGGTGTCATGGCCCTTAACTACTCAAATATATATTTCACCTCATGACTGTTTTCTCCCCCACAACCCTGTCAGAAGCAGATGACAGCAATGAGACCCCATCTTCTGAGGAGGACCAGGACCTCCTGGAGTATTCTAAAGATTTGGCTTTCAACCAGATGACCCKGAGGAAAAGCATCACTCAGATCATCAAGGACAAGAAGAAACAGACTCATTTGACCCTTCAATGGTAGTATTCCAAAGTCACAACCTATGGAAATCTATAATATAGCTTGTGTTGTGATGCACTTGTATAATAACAATCCTTCGTACAAATGTTAATGTTTCTTTTCTTGTTAGTGATTGATTTCACATGGATTTCTGTGACTGCTTGTTCCCTAGGCTGGATGAAAACTACACTGTTTGTGAAGGGGTTTGTCTGCCGCGTTGCATCCTGTACGCTCACTACCTAGACTTCTGTAGGAAGGAGAAACTGGATCCAGCCTGTGCTGCTACATTTGGCAAGGTGAGATGAGTAATGTCTTGTAGTTGAGGTGGTGGGCTGAAGTCTGGATAGGTCGTAGTTTGTGGTAGATGTTATAGATACTGTAAGTACAACATAGTAATAATTGTGGTGGAAAAAATCTATTATGTTTTTTTGTATCGTTCTCTGTGCATATTAGACAATTAGGCAAAAATTTCCACTTCTTACAACAAGAAGACTTGGGACCCGAGGTCATTCAAAGTAAGATATAGTGGAAAATATTATTTTCAAAAGATTTCTTGTTGTAGTGATCTGATCTGTCTCAATATAAAATGCTTAATTTTGTTGATATTTAACAGATATCATTATTACGGGATTGGCATCAAAGAGAGCAGTGCCTATTATAACTTGGTGTACTCAGGAAAAGGCTTGACGAGGTACGATCATTCCCAGGTTTTGCTCTGTAGCATTGTTCTGATCAATCTGTAATGTTCTTTATAGAATAAGTAAAATGTTTGTAATTGTTGTGATAGTTTGGGATTTAACATCAGTCTGATTTAGTATCTGATTGTAGATTTTCAGGGAGCAAACTSAAGAATGA
Organism: Salvelinus sp. IW2-2015; assembly: GCF_002910315.2. Classification (NCBI taxonomy): domain Eukaryota; kingdom Metazoa; phylum Chordata; class Actinopteri; order Salmoniformes; family Salmonidae; genus Salvelinus; species Salvelinus sp. IW2-2015. The sequence continues at coordinate 13,121,920 of NC_036854.1, read as the reverse complement.
GGTAAGATTGACATATATATTTATAATATATATATTTTTAAATGCATTTTGACGTGAGATATTACAGACATGAATCATGTTTTCTAATACATTCAAACTGTAGTCAAGACTACAAGGTCAAAATATTCATACAGTTTGATATTCCTCTATTTAATAGGGAGGGTTCAGTCGGAAATACTCCCTCAGTTCCAAAACAGGAACTTTGCTTCCAGAATTCCCAAGTCCACAGCATCTAGTGCTTCAAAGTTCCATCTCTAAAGAGAAGGTTTGTTGTATTATTTTCATCATTCATCATTACTTTCTTTGCCATCAAGATTTGCTGATTACATACAGTACAGTATCCTCTGCAAAAACACCTGTAACCATTATGGATTATCTTCACATGGGCAATAGGTGGACACGCTCATCGTGATGTACAAAACACATTGTCAGTGCATCCTGGACAATGCCATCAATGTCAACTTCGAAGAGGTATTCTATACCAAAACAAGACATAAGATGTTGTAGCCACGTCTGACGAATTGTCTCCTGACTCTATTTACAATGTTTCAGATACAGAATTTCCTGATGCATTTCTGGCAAGGAATGCCCGACCACCTCTTACCCCTGCTGGAGAACACCATTATCGTGGACATCTTATGTGTGTGTGATTCTATACTATATAAGGTGGGTGTTTTTCCAGAATCATAGAGCAGCATCCTCATTAGTTGTTGAAGGACTCCTACCTCAACTGGACAGGTTGTACTATCCATTTGGTGTTTTTCAGGTTCTGACAGATGTCCTGATCCCTGCTACGATGCAGGAGATGCCTGAAAGGTAGAGTATTTTCATCTTTCATCATTCGTATTTTGCTCATCTAAACACAAGATTTGCTGTAAGGTTTATGCTGTATGAAATTAACGGTAATAAGATACTGCCGTCTCTCCAGGTGACGTATTGTTGTGTATAAAGATTATCCTGTTTGCAGTCTCCTGGCAGACATCCGTAACTTTGCCAAGCACTGGGAACACTGGATGGTGTCTTCTCTGGAAAACCTCCCAGAATGCCTCTCAGAGAAGAAGCTCCAGATCGCACGCAGATTTGTGTCCTCTCTAAAGCGTCAGACCTCCTTCTTACACCTTGCCCAGGTAAAGCACTATATTACAGCACGGGAGGAATATAAATATCATCGTGTTAACTTTACAAAGACATTTAAAAGTGTCTAAAATATATCTATATAGCATATCTTATTATGACTCTAAGAAATGTAAATGGTATATATAAACTGAAAGTCTTAGGGCTTGATTCTGTCTGTAGCACTGAATGTCGGCGTTACAGCGTGATAGAAATTTAAAGGCAATGTTTCCGCGTTTGCGGAGACTGCAATTACGGTAAACGCTGCATATGTCGGCTCAATTTTAAATTACCTTTACATTTCAAGTGCACTATACCGCTGAACTTCGACGAAACAGATTGAATCCAGACGCTAATTTTGGTTATTTTGGTCATTTTATTTTCTCACAACAGATTGCAAGACCAGCTCTTTTTGACCAGAATGTGGTGAACTCAATGGTGGTGGATATAGATAAAGTGGATTTGAACAGCATAGGGTCACAAGCCCTTCTCACCATCTCAAGTGGAGACCAAGACTCTGACCTCTACTCTGAATGTGAGTAGAACATTTGCATTGTACATGGAAAACCCTGCCAGGTTAATTCCTGTAAACAATGTTCATTTGCTTTCTCGTCATGTTTGCTAGATGACTCAATAACAGTGTTCCAAGAGCTGAAAGACCTACTGAAGAAGAATGCCACTGTGGAATCCTTTATCGAGTGGCTGGACACTGTTGTGGAGCAGAAAGTCATAAAGGTACGTTGTCCCCATTTCAAATCTAAGATTGGGGTTGTCAGATTGGATGTTGACATCCAATCTGTTTGTTCCTTTCTCTCCAGCCTGGGAAGCAGAATGGACGGTCTATGAAGAAGAGAGCTCAGGACTTCCTCCTCAAGTGGAGTTTCTTTGGAGCACGCGTTATGCACACCCTCACGTTGAACAACGCCACCAGTTTTGGTAAGAAATGACTACGTCCCTCTAACAGTTCCCCTGGTAACCTGTATATCCATGTAACAACTACAACATGTAGGAAATGCTGTAAACTTCTCTATTTGTATTTTAAATTCAGACTCTCCCATTACTACTGAGTCTAAATGATACACGGTCCGTCACTACGTCAGACGCAAACACATATGTCTTTTCGGCCGGCTCTGAACAGAATGCTACAATGAGCCATAAATTATAATGGCCTGGCCCCAGGTAAAGAAAGCATTATCACTCGGTCGCGTGCACTGTGTTTGAAGACAGACCTCTCCCATGCACCTTCCTCACCCCCATTTGGCGGCTCTATCACCAAACACAAGTCAAATAGACTGGGGGACAATCACATGACCCTACAAGTCAAACAGCATGCCTGGTGAGATGAAAGCCTAGGGGAAAGCAGATCTCTGGAGCTGGTCAGGTCAAACCCTCAGCACCTGCAAATTGGTGCACAGAATAGCCTTTGGAGCCTTGTCACAGTTTGTAAGGTGAAGGCTGTTAGCGATTGGCTGAGTATCAAGTCATGATAGTGACATCGAAACCAGATTAGATTTCTGGTGGGGAACTAGGACAGTAAGAGATGTGTTTTTTATTATCCCAGGTTCGTTCCATCTCATCCGCATGCTGCTGGATGAGTATATCCTATTGGCTATTGAGACACAATTCAACAACAACAAAGAACAAGACCTTCAGAATCTCCTAGATAAGTACATGGGAAATGCAGGTAAGCAATTACATAACATACATAGACTATCTAATTATACGTATAACTCTGATTGTTCTTTTTCATTATTAAGTTGTTATTGCGTTTCATATTAATACTATCAGTTTTTATGGAGCAGTATGGAGAAATAATGGAGGATGTAGGATCATTGAGGTGCGTTGTTATGATTATTTTCAGATGCCAGCAAGGCGGCATTCACTGCCTCCCCCAGCTCCTGTTTCCTAGCCAACCGTAACAAGCCCAGTGCGGTGTCCAGTGATCTGTCTGTGAAGAACGAGTCCCTCTCAGAACACACATACATGACCCTGTCAGCCAATCATCAGCAGGCGCTGGGAGCAAACATGGCCATCTACCAGGGCTCTGAAACCGATGGATTCTGCCTATCAGGTGCAAATATGTTTTTAAGGGTGACATGACTCATTTTGTCACTTGTTTCTGAATTTAATTTGCCCCGTTGTATGTTAGCTTTGTTCATACTTTCATTGGTTTAACATAAAATGTAAACTTGTGTGACAACTGCTCATTCGTAGTAAAGGTTCCTATTGTGTTGTCTAAAATCTTGGTCACTTTCCTCTGTGCCCACAGGACAAATTTACTTTTCTCAGAACAGTGGCCCTCTGATGACCCCTCCCATCTCCCCAGCCATGGTGAACAGGGGCAGTGTCATCAACCAGGGCACCATGGCCATCAGACCCCAGAGCGCCTGCACCACCATCCAGCCCCACATCTCCTGCCAAGCCTTCCCAGACACCATGTACCAGAGCCTCCCTCCCAGCAGCCCCAGCTACTACCCCACCACCTCCAACTACCAGGCTGTGACACACGCCCAGGCCCCGGCCTACCACACCCGCTCTGACAGCAGCCACTACCCGTCATTCAGTGAACAGCACCTGGCCAAAGACTACTTCGACAGCAGCTGTGCAGTGTCCCCCTACAGCTCCAGACACACCTCCAATTACAGCACAGTCCCTGATCCTGGGATGGAGACTCAGGGGGTTGAGCTACTGGACTCTGTAGGATACAACTTTGATGGGAGTGGGTTAAACAGTAGTGGCTGTCAGGAGCCTGCCTACTCAGCAGCAGGACACAATGGTATGAATGACTAGACCTAAGTCTTCTCCATTGAATTATCAGAAAATGGGCCCTGAGTTTTTCTAGACTTCATGGCCTCACTAGTCAGTTCATCCAGGTTAGATCACATGGTCACGTCACCTGGTCAGAAATAATTTAGGGCCCTAACAATAAGAATTATCATAAATAAAAAAACAAGTTGAACCATAAATGTGTATTCTACTCATAGAGGAACCTCTCTGTTTTTCAGGGTACTATGGAAACAGTAGCTACCTGGATAGCCAGACGCTGGGTTCCATGATAGACCAGCATGTGTCAGTTATCAGCAGTGTGAGCAGTATCCGCTCAGTCCCAGCGTACGGTGAAGTACACGACCCCCTCAACATCCTGGATGACACGGGCAGGAAGACGGCTGGGCCTTACTACACTGAGTCTGACTCACTGGGCTCCCACACACCTGGAGGTCAGTGACAAATTATGGATTGATAGGGAACTCCAATTTTTTGAAGATACTCTTTTGTTTACTTGTTTTCTCTCTGCTGTAGCTCTTCCCCTCCCCTCCTCGGTCTCTGCACCCTGCATGTACGGAGGTCCTGCCCAGTTCCACTCCCAGGATGCACTGCTTCCTCACCGGGTACCATCTGAGGTACGGGACATGATGTCATCGCTGCCCCCCATCAACACTGTGTTCATGGGGTCTAGTGGAGGAGGAACGTGAGCTGTGACTGTCCCTCCCACCACCAACACTCCTCAAGCTCCTCCCACACCACACCACTCAGTCACTGTAAACAGTGACTCAGATCACAGACAGAAATATGCTCAGTGTATCTCTCTTGTGTAGCCTTAGCGTTGTGGAAACTACTCTGAAAATGTAGTTTACCAAGTTACCAATTACTTCATACCGGAAGAAGTTGAGCTACACTAAAGCTACCCTTAAGAAAATGTTACTTTCAAAAAGTAGTTCACTACATCCAAACTACTTTGTGATCAATAGTTATATCTAAATCTGAAATATCATAGAAATTGCTAGACAGATCACTCTGTCGTCAGATGTTAACAGAATGTTTATTTTAGCCTATTAAACACAAAAACTATGTTTCAAGTGATAATTAGGAAGGTTTGATGGCAAAAAAAAAGGAATTTCTTGCCTACTTCACCCATACGAACTACGAAAAACACCACGATTAGAATTGAGTTCAACTACCACCAAGATACTGCAAAATGTAGTTAAATTACTAGTTGAACATGTAGTTCACTACTCCCCCCACACTGTGTAGCCAATATATATTTTGTAAATTGATGAAGGCCTCAGCTGTTCAATGTTCAGTGAAATATTTTATTGAACTGAATTAATTAATCATTTGCAATTCAACCATTTTAATATAATTCAATCTGTTAATCTTAATGTGGCCAGAGGAGACTTTGTAAGTTAACATGTAAATAAATATCCGTAGAATAAAGCGAGTAGTGTCAAATTTGAAATTGTTGGAGGCATAATCAGTCAACACTGCAAGATAGGTTTGATTGATTATGACAAGTTAAAAAAATACCATGTTATTTATTTGAGTTGCCTTTATAGCCTATTACGGTGTAATATTAATGTCGGAAATGTAAACTTGTACTTATCTGTATATGGCCGAATGAGAGGTAGGAACTTAGAAATTACTGTTGTTTTCAATTCAAATGTATTAAATTACATGGACTTATTGCTTAACTAACACATCAACATGTCGAGAGAGAGGCAGAAAGAAACACTTTGTTAGGTAGCTGTCATGTGCTCCTTCAGGCAGTTTGGCTGGTCGTCAATACATCCAACAGAACAGTCTCTRTGATCTCACAATTCAAAGCCCCCAGTGTCAAAACTCTGAATACACAGTCCTTTAATTGGTAAACTGGACCCACACCAGGCGAGGAAAGAAAGATTACAGTCCGGAAACACAATTGTAGAAGCAGCGGATCAAAGTTGAGCTTTATCTGTGATTATGTGATTTCACCATTGTACAATGGAGGGAGATATGGTTGGATAAAGGTGTTGACCAGAAACTAGAACCAATAGACATGTATGACCCACAGCAGGATCAAGCTGTTTATACATCGTGACCCTTTAGAGAAACAGAGATTGTTTTATTCTCCCGCAGGTTGTCCAAATTCAGCTTTGTTAGTCTTTGAGCAGATGGAAGCTAATAAAACCATAATCAGTAACATTAGATTGACCAGGGCATTTGTGTGGCAAAATGATATCATTTCAAAGCGATACACTTTATTTAAATGTATGGTGTTGATACGTACACTCGCAGGCTATGGATTAATGTAGACTATTCAGCATTTGTTTCCACAACATGAATAAACAAAGCCAAAACGAATGATAACATTACCCACCTATCAGCCTTATCCTTTAGCTACTCAGGGGGAAAATCCATTTCAGCCCATGGACAGGAACAGATGGCTTGAAATGTAATGATTACAAAATTCCCAACGTTAACACAGTTTAATTACAAAGTCAATAATGCCTCCAACAGTTGCGGGGGCCTTTAGTGTAAAAACAACAGAAGGTTGAACGCAAACTTTGGGACAATGTTTAACCAGAACTTTGCATTAGGCGGAGTCTCCATATGTAGCCCAGGTGAGCCAAAGACCAGTGATGTGTAAGGCACACCAGGCATCACTCTGTCGTACTGTTGTACGTCAGAGGGTCACGTCATCACACTCCTCTAACATGACATCATAGTGCTGCTTGCAGGCCCCATAGTCCCCCAAGTCACCTCAGATATCATTTTGTATGCAATGTGTTTTTGTGACTTTATACCTCTACAGGTTATTCATCCTGTCGAATCAAATTTCTATTTTGCTGACTTCATCCAGACAGTTGGTATTCTATCATGGTACAACAAAAGCAAGCTTATTTCTACAGGATATTCGTTTAAAAAGGGGTCTGACTAGGATGTATTCTAAACATAATCTCCGTCCTCGTACTGTTCACCTCTATATTCTGCCTTCAATGCAGGAGAGTGATTATTATGTACTTTTATTAGCTTTTTACTCATACCTTCCCAGACACACAAGCTCAGTAAAGTGATTGTTGGAGATAAGGATATCAGTAGTAAAGGATAAACAACGGCCAAACAGGAAGCTGCCTTTTTATCACAATATCAACTGTACAGGTAGCATTAATATGTTTTAGCCACTTGAGATGTCAGTGTTGGGAAGAACAGTGAGTGGACACCTTTAGCAACATTGTAATGTAGGATGTTAGATTGGAAAGCGCTATGGGCCTCTGACTGGGATCTTGTCTTTGTGTTGTGCCTTAATGAGTGTGTGTCTGTAGCGAGTGCAAAGCACACAACCGCCGGCTGGAAGCCATGTTAAAACAATATTCAGAGGTGTCCTGTACGGCCAATGATTAAGCTTTTGTTGAATGGGATCATTCACAAATCTGTATTTGCAGCTAAACACAAAACATACTTTTCTGAAATTTTTACCTGCTACTCCTTTTTTGCTATTAGTAAAAACAAAATAATCTTTCATTCAACAAGATCTCTACCACTGTCTTATTCCCCTGTCTGTGAAAATGATGATGTGGTTGGTGTTTGTCTTGAATGATGAATCTCCTTGAGTAGTTATGTGTAGTTCCAAAAGTGTCCATATGATGGCAGTAAAGTGTAGAAAATACCCCTATTACATCCATTTCTGTTTTCATTGTCCCTACTTAATCTGTTATTACTAAACTCTGTGCTGTATCTGGATAAACAGAGGTTAAATAGGCATGCCAACCAACAGCTTTGTTAACATGTTACTAAATAACAGGTGGAAAAATATCTGCTGTACTTTATGGATTTCATGTAAACAAACAAGTTAGCTGTTGAAAATGATCACATTTCAGATATTGATTTCCAAATATCTTATCAATATTTTTACTATCACTATAACCAAATAAATCAAATAGATCACACTTACTATAAATCCAAAACAGTTATGTTGTTCTATCTTGATGTGATTGTTTGATTATACACATCTGCTCTTTCCATGACAGACTGACCAGGTGAATCCAGGTGAAAGCGGTGATCCCTTATTTATTATTATTATTTTTTTATTTAACCTTTATTTAACCAGGTAGGCAAATTGAGAACACGTTCTCATTTACAATTGCGACCTGGCCAAGATAAAGCAAAGCAGTTCGACACATACAACAACACATAGTTACACATGGAGTAAAACAAACATATAGTCAATGATACAGTGAAAAAAAAAATAAGTCTATATACAATGTGAGCAAGTGAGGTGAGATAAGGGAGGTGAAGGCAAACAAATATATGTATAAATAAATAAAAATATAAAAAGGCCATGGTGGCGAAGTAAATACAACACAGCAAGTAAAATTAAAAATAAAAACACTGGAATGGTTGGTTTGCAGTGGAAGAAAGCGCAAAGTAGAGACAGAAATAATGGGGTGCAAAGGAGCAAAATAAATAAATAAATACAGTAGGTAAAGAGGTAGTTGTTTGGGCTAAATTATAGATGGGCTATGTACAGGTGCAGTAATCTATGAGCTGCTCTGACAGCTGGTGCTTAAAGCTAGTGAGGGAGATAAGTGTTTCCAGTTTCAGAGATTTTTGTAGTTCGTTCCAGTCATTGGCAGCAGAGAACTGGAAGGAGAGGCGGCCAAAGGAAGAATTGGTTTTGGGGGTGACCAGAGAGATAAACCTGCTGGAGCGCGTGCTACAGGTAGGTGTTGCTATGGTGACCAGCGAGCTGAGATAAGGGGGGACTTTACCTAGCAGGGTCTTGTAGATGGCCTGGAACCAGRGGGTTTGGCGACGAGTATGAAGCGAGGGCCAGCCAACGAGAGTGTACAGGTCGCAGTGGTGGGTAGTATATGGGGCTTTGGTGACAAAACGGATGGCACTGTGATAGACTGCATCCAATTTATTGAGTAGGGTTTTGGAGGCTATTTTGTAAATGACATCACCGACATCATCATCATCAACATTATTGATGTCACCTGTTAAATCCACTTCAATCAGTGTAGATGTGGAGACAGGTTAAAGAAGGATTTTAAGCCTTGAGACAATTGAGACATGGATTGTGTATGTGTCATTCAGAGGGRGAATGGGCAAGACAAAATAAGTGCCTTTGAACGGGGTATGGTAGTAGATGCGAGGCGCACCAGTTTGAGTGTCTCAAGAACTGCAATGCTGCTGGGTTTTTCATGCTCAACAGTTTCCCATGTGTGTCAAGTATGGTCCTCCACCCAAAGGACATCCAGCCAACTTGACACGACTGTGGGAAGCATTGAAGTCAACATGGACCAGCATTCCCTTTGGTACGCTTTCGACACCTTGTAGAGTCCATGTCCCGATGAACTGAGGCTGTTCTGAAGGCAAAAGGGGTGCACCTCAATATTAGGAAGGTGTTTCTAATGTTTGGTACACTCAGTGTATAATTACACTGAATGATGAACAAAGACACCATCAGTGATGTTGATCCTCAGGGAGAGAAACTGAACTTCAAAGTCATCTGTTAAAAACCTGACCGATGTAGAGATAATCCTGGGATTTGATGTCTAAACCTCCTGTCACACTCTTAGAGCCTTCCTCCCAAAGTCTCGGCCTGCTGTTAGTTTAAGTCATTATGGAGAACAACTCTAGGCCTCTGTCTCCTCTTACTCTCAAGGCTAGCTCTAGCCTTTTGGGGGCCCTCAGCGAAATCTTGCCTTTTTTTGGGGTGCCCCCCCCCTTGATGGTGGAGAGAAATATACGTTTTAATGTTAATTTCCTGCAATTCTACACATTTTGTCATGTGGCATAGAGAAAATGTTGCAGTTTTGAAGCACATTTTCTCCAGTATTACACATTTTGCCATGGGGTGGAGAGAAAATGTTGCAATTTTATAACAAATGTCATGCAGTTTTACTCATTTTGCCAGTTTTCAAGGGATTTTCCTGCATTCCATCAATTATGCCAAGGCTTATGTCATGTTAATAATATCTTTAGTGAGAGGGACTAACAAAATCAATGGGGGCCCCCTGGAGGTCAGCGCCCCTTAGGAAGTGCCCCGCGTGCCCGGTCGGTATTCCGCCATGATTACTGCAAGTTTAGATAACTGGCTAGACGAACTTACCAATCTAAAAATTGTTAGCTGACATTGAGTGACTTTCAGTGACTGACAAAACAGAAAAACTGCTGATGCACAACCAAATTTCGAACTTGCACCTTGTGTATTCTACTATTCTAACTTTCAACAGTAAGGAGACCCTGACTGAGTTCCTAAAAAAAAAAAAAACATTTTTGGGGGAGTTGGAGCCCCCTACCGGTCCTATGCGACCGCTTATGTCGCTTATGCCTGGAGCCGGTCCTGCTTACTCTATATATTAACCATGCACTGGTCTCCCAGGTCCCTGCTGGAATTTAACCTCTGGAAACGACGAGATTACAGAGCAATAACCCTAGAACCTTAGATTGATAGTGACAGAAATGGGAGAAGCAATTGTTTGTTTGTTTCACCCCAACCCCTTGTGGCATTAGTACCTTTTCTGGAAACTTTGGTTGATGCATGGTTTTGTGCTATGTATTGTCACGAGTGAGCTCCTATTCTACCATGTGTGTACACTGTATTTACCTATTTATTTTCCTATCCAACCATCAGTATTTTGTCATGTTTTTTAGAACTTAATGATTTTTACAAAGAGGAATCCCTTTAATTTGAAAGTGCATCATAGTGAATGTGAATGAATACCGGTGTCACTTTCTCTGTTCACTGTTGCCCACAGTTCTGTGAGATGTTGTCGATCAGTTTATGGGTTTTGACTAACGCGAGGTCCAAGAATTCGACAACTGTGTGCGTCTTAACCCGGAGCGAGCAGCAGGTCAGTGTGGCTGTATTTGGAGAGCAGCAGCAGATATTGTAGGCATTTCTCTCATTGGTGGTAAATATCTGGGGGAATCTCGCTGCATATTCTGGCACAGAAACTCTGAATCACTGCGGCTCATCTCCGAAGCAATAGTGAGAGTCAAAATTTCCAACAACAAGAGGACAAACATTGAAGGCCTTTGAAAGCCGCGGCTGTTGACTCAGTGTGTGCCAATTTGGCTCAATAGTGACATGATTACAAATTATGATCGTTTTTTTATTAAAAGTGTGTGATGAAGTTTGGCAACCAGAAACAGATATGGTTATGTATACAGTACAGTGTTTGAGTTTGGCAGCTATGTGACTGGCAAAATGCCTAACCACAACATTTTAATTTACTGTATATGAGCGAGATGGAGAGCTCCTTTCCTATAACTAACCCAGACAATCTTAAAGGAAGCACAATCCCTCTTTGTCACTGACAGACACATATACACACACACACACACACACACACACACGGTTCGCCTGCCTATATTCAGTCAGTCACATGAAAGGAAAGACCATTAAATACACCAGACTCCTATCCCCCATAGAAAATCCAACATAAAAGACCCTGGAGTGGCGTTGCTATTGTTAGCCTGTGACTATAATTTATGCTTTCCTTGCCAAGTGCAATATAATGAACTGAGCTTTAACAGTCCATTATGATTATATGAAATAGGGCCTGATTGTCCTTGTTATATATGTGAGAATACAAAGCAGTGAAGAAGATAACAAGTGTATAATGACTGTGGGTTTCCATATGCCCCTTGGCATATTGTTATTGTCAGTATTTTGTTGTCATGATGGAGGCTAGCCTTTTCATGTATTTTTCTGTGCTCATCTGCCATTAACAGTTATAATTCAAGCATGCCTTTACACCTCTCTGTCACCCAGACACAATTCAAATGTTAATCAACGTTGTATGAATTATTAAGCTGTGAAATACTAAGAGTAAACTGGTGTTCAGTTCTACATAACTTCTATCAACATGTTAAATATACAACCAGATGGGGAAAAAATCTAGATCACCTTTACAACACACACAGAGACGCGTACAAAGCTCTCCCTCTCCCTCCATTTGGTAAATCCAACCACAACTCTATCCTCCTGATTCCTGCTTACAAGCAAAAATTAAAACAGGAAGCACCAGTGACTCGGTCTATAAAAAAGTGGTCAGATGAAGCAGATGCTAAACTACAGGACTGTTTTGCTAGCACAGACTGGAACATGTTCCGGGATTCTTCCGATGGCATTGAGGAGTACACCACATCAGTCACTGGCTTTATCAATAAGTGCATCGAGAACTTCGTCCCCACAGTGACTGTACGCACATACCCCAACCAGAAGCCATGGATTACAGGCAACATTCATACTYAGCTACAGGGTAGAGTTGCTGTTTTCAAGGTGCGGGACTCTAACCCGGAAGCTTATAAGAAATCAGATCCACAGATGATGCAATCTCTATTGCACTCCACACTGCCCTTTCCCAAATGGACAAAAGGAACACCTATGTGAGAATGCTATTCATTGACTACAGCTCAGCGTTCAACACCACAGTGCCCTCAAAGCTCATCACTAAGCTAAGGATCCTGGGACTAAACTTCTCCCTCTGCAACTGGATCCTGGACTTCCTGACGGGCCGCCCCCAGGTGGTGAGGGTAGGTAGCAACACATTTGCCACGCTGATCCTCAACACTGGAGCCCACCAGGGGTGCGTGCTCAGTCCCCTCCCGTACTCCCTGTTCATCCACGACTGCATGGCCAGGCACGACTCCAACACCATCATTAAGTTTGCAGATGACACAACAGTGGTAGGCCTGATCACCGACAACGACGAGACAGCCTATAGGGAGGAGGTCAGAGACCTGGCCGGGTGGCGCCAGAATAACAACCTATCCCTCAACGTAACCAAGACTAAGGAGATGATTGTGGACTACAGGAAAAGGAGGACCGAGCACGCCCCCATTCTCATCGACGGGGCTGTAGTGGAGCAGGTTGAGAGCTTCAAGTTCCTTGGTGTCCACATCTCCAACAAACTAGAATGGTCCAAACACACCAAGACAGTCTTGAAGAGGGCACGACAAAGCCTATTCCCCCTGAGGAAACTAAAAAGATTTGGCATGGTGTCCTCAGATCCTCAAAAAGTTCTACAGCTGCAACATCGAGAMCATCCTGACTAGTTGTATCACTGCCTGGTATGGCAATTGCTCGGCCTCCAACCGCAAGGCACTACAGAGGGTAGTGCGTACGGCCCAGTACATCACTGGGGCTAAGCTGCCTGCCATCCAGGACCTCTACACCAGGCAGTGTCAGAAGAAGGCCCTAAAAATTGTCAAAGACCCCAGCCACCCCAATCATAGACTGTTCTTTCTACTACCGCATGGCAAGCGGTACCGGAGTGCCAAGTCTAGGACAGAAAGGCTTCTCAACAGTTTTTACCCCCAAGCCATAAACTCCTGAACAGGTAATCAAATGGCTACCCGGACTATTTGCATTGTGTGCCCCCCCCCAACCCCTCTTTTACGCTACTGCTACTCTCTGTTCATCATATATGCATAGTCACTTTTACCATATCTACCTGTACATACTACCTCAATCAGCCCGACTAACCGGTGCCTGTATATAGCCTCGCTACTGTTATAGCCTCACTACTGTATATAGCCTCGCTACTATATATAGCCTCGCTAATGTTTTTCACTGTCTTTTACTGTTGTCTTTATTTCTTTACTTACCTATTGTTCACCTAATACCTTTTTTGCACTATTGATTAGAGCCTGTAAGTAAGCATTTCACTTTAAGGTCTACACCCGTTGTATTCGGCGCACGTGACAAATAAACTTTGATTTGATTTGTTTTGATTTGCAGCTGAATGTGATCTTGATGTTGTAATCGCAGGTTAAACAGCACAGGCACTAACTTAACATGGCTCATAGACTTACCAAAGTTAACGAACGTCTGCGGCATTATCAATCCCTGGAGTTGTATAGCCTATAATGCAAACATTTTATTGACGCACTTTGTGCCGTCTGTTTGAATAGTGTCTTTATTCAGTCGTGCTCTTGTATGTTTCAAGTAGAAGGTGCTGGAATACCATCAGGGGAAAATAAGTCTCAGTCTGAACTGAATAGCGTAGGGCCTTGTCAGTCAGTCGCTCATTCTGTTCTTTTTCAAAGGCAGGGGCCAAAATGTACTGTATACATACACTTTAATTATAGATTTTTGTATGGACGCTTCGACATTGCACGCTTACATGTAGCAGAATTTCAAGGTAAATTGTCTATTAGAAACTCAAACACAGTTGATGGTTCTTTAAAACCTTCCTTTTWAGTTCTCTGTCTTATCGAGTCATATGCTCTGCTGCGCTATTGTATCGTACAACTGATCCAATTTATTCTTTGTAAGTTATTTATTGTAACCAACATTAGTTACATTTTAGGATAGATAAACGTCTGGAGTCGTGCCGTGTTATGTCTTGCGCTGGCTTGCAAACACCTGATTTGGCCGTTGCAAATGGTACTGGACCTGTGTGTATGTGTGTGTGCGTGCGTTGTTGTGTGAGCTTTCCTGTCTGATCAGTAAATGATCACTAGCTTGTTGGGGATTAGGAAAGTATCAGGCTCTCACTGAAGAGACATGCACACTGCTCTCCTACTCTTCAGTTGCATGGTATTACAAACATACATCAATCTTTGATTTCCATTTCTACCGGATGAGCTTGTACCATTCTGTCGATGTGCAGGGATTCTATTTATGTTGTAACACAGTATTGCTAAATACCTTTTACCTCTTCAGTGTAAAATGTGTATTATTACTGTGGTGGCAAGCTTTTTAAAAGTATTTCTATTTTCTAAGTGTAGAATAACGTGAAACACACAGCTCACATGTGTGGGCCATGGGTTACAGGTGGGTGTCTACACATTGCATACTGTACATTACACATTCAGAGTTTCTGAAGTATAGTGCAAAATATTCCGTCTCAAAGAGAGAGTGCTCTAAAGAAGTAGCTGATCTAGTAGAAGTCAGAACAAATCAAATCAAATCAAATCAAATTTTATTAGTCACATACACATGGTTAGCAGATGTTAATGCGAGTGTAGCGAAATGCTTGTGCTTCTAGTTCCGACAATGCAGTAATAACCAACAAGTAATCTAACCTAACAATTCCACAACTACTACCTTATACACACACACACGTGTAAAGGGATAAAGAATATGTACATAAAGATATATGAATGAGTGGTGGTACAGAACGGCATGGCAAGATGCAGTAGTATGGTAATAAGAGTACGGTATATAACATATGAGATGAGTACTGTAGGGTATGTAAACATAAAGTGGCATAGTTTAAAGTGGCTAGTGGTACATGTATTACTAAAGATGCAAGATGCAGTAGATGATATAGAGTACAGTATATACATATGAGATGGGTAATGTAGGGTATGTAAACATTATATTAAGTGGCATTGTTTAAAGTGGCTAGTGGTACATTTTTACATAATTTCCATCAATTCCCATTTTTAAAGTGGCTGGAGTTGAGTCAGTATGTTGGCGCGGCCGCTAAATGTTAGTGGTGGCTGTTTAACAGTCTGATGGCCTTGAGATAGAAGCTGTTTTTTCAGTCTCTCGGTCCCTGCTTTGATGCACCTGTACTGACCTCGCCTTCTGGATGATAGCGGGTGACAGGCAGTGGCTTGGGTGGTTGTTGTCGCTGAATGATCTTTATGGCCTTTCCTGTGACAATCGGGTGGTGTAGGTGTCCCCTGGAGGGCAGGTAGTTTGGTGAAGGGTTGGGAGTCGGGTCGGTCATGTTGGGTGAGGGCTGGTCTTGGGGGTGGCTGGG
Source organism: Salvelinus sp. IW2-2015 (assembly GCF_002910315.2). Taxonomy (NCBI): domain Eukaryota; kingdom Metazoa; phylum Chordata; class Actinopteri; order Salmoniformes; family Salmonidae; genus Salvelinus; species Salvelinus sp. IW2-2015. Next base: position 13,106,321 of record NC_036854.1, on the reverse strand, counting down.
GTGCGGCCTCCCCGGCCCCCCCGCGCTCGCCGCCGATGACCGCTTAATTTGTTTGGGTGTTGTCGGTGGGTCAGCGGGGGGTGTGTGTGGGGCTAGCTGGCCGTCTCGGACGTGAGGTTGTGGGTAGGCTGGTATTCGCCACTCCGGCCGCGCCGGCCTCGCTTCCCCCCTGTGCGGTGTTTGGTGTGGGGTTGTTGCTCCCTCCTTCCCGCGTTCGCCTGCCCCCTGCTGTTTTGGGCTTATTTCGACTGTCAGGTACGCGGCTCTCCGCTTGGGGCTCCGCTGCTTACCGCCTTAGGCTGGGTAGGGGTGCGGGTCAGGGTGTTGGGGTAGGGTAGGGGATGGGTCGGTAGGGGCCCCGCCCGCGGATTGCCGACAGGTAACGAGTTTGAAATGGGCACGCACACAAGTGCAAACAGAAGATATGAAAGCCACAAATGTGAAAGGACAAAGCAGAATGCAGTGTGAATTGTAATGGACCTGGGTCTGGATGCTCGAAGTTTGTGTAAACACTGACGTTACACTGATGTTAAACCACTGACGTCTCTGAAACTGTGGGTTACTGAACTTCCTTTCAACTGTAAGTGATAATGGGGTTATTAACACCTTCCTTTCAACTGGACGTGATAACTGGGGCTCACTCTCACAACCTTCCTTTCATGGAAAGTGAATAACTGGGGTTATTAACCTTCCTTTCAACTGGATAGTGATCACACTCGCGGCGTCTCACTCTAAACTCCTTTCAAACTGGAAAGTGATAACTGGGGTTATTAAATGCTTCCCTTTCGACTGGAAGTGATACGCTGGGTTATTAAACCTTCCTTTCAACTGGAAAGTGAATAACTGGGTTATTAAACCTTCCTTTCAACTGAAGTGATACTGGGGTTATTTAAACTTCCTTTCACTGGAAGTGGATAATGGGGTTATTAGAACCTTCCTTTCACTGGAAGTGATAACTGGGGTTATTAAACCTTCCCTTTCAACTTGGACAGTGATAACTGGGGTTATTAAACGCTTCCTTTCGCCCAACTGGAAGTGGATAACTGGGGATTATTAAACCTTCCTTTCAACTGGAAGTCGATCACTCGCCGCCCGTTATTAACCTTCCTGTTATTGAAGAGAGGCCAGAACAAGAAGTAATTCTACTCATACCACACACCACTCACTGAAAACCCAGAGCACTGCAGCCAACACAGTATTGTGGTCTGAATGCTGAGGTTAGTAACTATCACCTATTAGCAAGTAACGACTACCTCTTTCATATTTCCTCTGACACAACCCAATTCACATCAACGTTATTCAGATAAGTGCTTTACTGCCCTGCCATACTACAGAACTCATGTTGGATTCTGATCGGGTTTAGGGTTGTTTGGAAAACTATGTTCATTGGCTATCCTGTATCACATGATCAATTGATGTGCCTTAGGAACATATCTAGCAGATATTGATGGTCCATATCAAACCCATTATACCTTGTAAATAATTACTACCACAGTACCACAGCATGTCAGAGTGTAGTGGTAGTGGGCAGAGGGTAGTGTGTACGCACGGCGCTCACGCTCGCGCGCCTATGAGGGTTAGTGGGCTCACGCTCGCGCGCTCAGCAGGGGTAGTGGTTAGAGGGTAAGTGGGTAGAGGGCTCACGCCCTGGTAGAGGGTAGTGGGTAGAGGTAGCTGGGTAGAGGGTAGTGGGTAGTTGGGTAGAGCGTAGTGGGTAGTTGGGTAAGAGTGTAGTGGGTAGATGGGTAGTGGGTAGAGGGTAGTGGGGGTCGCGAGGCGCTGTGGGTAGAGGGTAAGTGGTAGTGGGTAGAGGGTCGTGGGTAGTGGGTAGAGAGTAGCGGGTAGAGGGTAGTGGGCTAGAGGGTAGCAGGCTATGGTTAGAGAAGTAGTGGGGTAGAGGGTAGTGGGTAGAAGGGGTAGTGGCGCTCACGCGCTTCGCACACGCACGCGGCTCACGCTCGCGCGCTCAGCTCGGGTAGTGTGTAGCTGGTAGAGGGTGATTGTTGGGGTAGGGAGGGTAGTGTGTAGTGGGTAGTGGGGGTGAGGGAGTGTGAGTGTATAGTGGGTAGAGTGTAGTGGGTAAGGGTCGTGGGTAGAGGGTAGTGGGGGTAGATGGGTGAGTTGGGTAGTGGGTAGTGAGTAGTGGTGTTAGTGGGTAGAGGGTAGTGGGTAGAGGGTAGTGGGTAGTTGGTGGTGGTAGAGGGTAGTGGGTAAGAGGGTAGCGGGTAGTGGGTAGTGGGTGAGAGGGTAGTGGTAGGGGGAGGTAGTGGGTAGAGGGTAGTGGGTAAGAGGGTACGTGGGTAGTGTGTAGTGTGGTAGAGGTAGTGTGTAAGTGGGTAGAGGTGGTAGTGGTAGTGGGTAGAGGGTAAGTAGGGTAAGTGGGCTAGAAGGGTAGTGGGTAGTGGGGTAGAGGGTAATGGGATAGAGGGTAGAGGGTAGAGATGTAGTGGGTAGAGGGTAGTGCGAGGTAGAGGGTAGTGGTAGAGGGTATTGGGTAGAGGTAGGGTGGGTAGTGGGGGAGAAGGGTAGAGGGTGTGGGTAGTGGGTAGTTGGTAGTGTGTAAAGAGTAGGTGGGTAGTGGGTAGTGGGGGTGAGGGTAGACGGTAGTGGGTATAGGGTAGTGGGTAGTGGGTAGAGGTAGTGGGTTAGTGGGTAGAGGGTAGAGGGTAGAGTGGTAGCTGGGTAGTGGGTAGGGAGGGTAGTGGGTAGAGGGTGAGTGGGTAGAGGGTAGGTGGGGTAGTGGGGGTAGAGGGTAGTGGGTAGAGGGTAGTGGGTAGTGGTTTTAGAGGGTAGTGGGTCGAGGTAGTGGGGTAGAGGGGTAGTTGGGTAGTGGGTAGAGGGTAGTGTGTTTAGAGGGTTAGTGGGTAGTGGTAGAGGTAGAGGGTAGAGGGTAGTGGGTATGGTACCTGGCCGGCTGCGTGCTCCGATGCTAAGCCCATGTGGGGGTACAGTAACTACAACATGTCAGAGTGTAGTGGGGTAGTCGGGTTAGAGGGTAGTGGGTAGGGGTGGGTAGTCGGGTAGTGTGTTAGTGGGTAGAAGGTAGTTAGGGTAGTGGGTTAGAAGGTAATGGGTAGAGAGTAGTGGGTAAGTGGGTAGTGGGTAGAGCAGTAGTGGGTAGAGGGGTAGTGGGTAGTGGGTAGAGGGTAGTGGGTCGAGGGTCAGTGGTTTAGTGGGTAGAGGGTTTAGTGGTAGAGGGTAGTGGGTAGTGGGTAGGGAGAGTGAGTGGGGGTAGAGGGTAGAGGGTAGTGGGTAGTGGGTAGTGTGTGTGGTAGAGGGTAGTGGGCTAGAGGGTAGTGGGTCAGTGGGTAGAGGGTAAGTGGGTAGAGGGTAGAGGGTAGAGGGTTAGTGGTTTAGAGAGTAGTGGGTAGAGGGTAGTGGGTTAGTGGGTAAGTTGGTAAGAGGGTAGTGGGTATGGTAACCTGGCGCTGCGTGCTCCGTGCTAAGTCCATGTAATCCCTCCTAGGCAGAGAGTCGTCTTTCCCAGCTCTTTCAGGTCCTGGGGTCGCAGGTACTTATCCGTGTCCGCCTGTCATCGATCCCCTCACCTTTGACATAACACAACCAAGTTACGTTAGAGCAGTGGCCACAGTACAGTCCCTTCTCTCCAGTTAGTTTAGACAGTCTCAAAGTCCGTCCGCTTCTCTCCAGTTATTAGACAGTCCACAGCCTCACATTCCCTTTCTCTCTCAGTTAGTTAGACAGTCCTCTAGGTTCCAGTCCCTTCTCTCCAGTTAGTTGACAGTCCATCAGCTCAACAGTCCCTTCTCTTCCAGTTAGATAGACAGTCCTGCTGTCCAGGCCCCTCTCTCCAGTTTTAGGGTAGACAGTCTCTGTCGTCCCTTCTCTCCAGTTAGTTAGCACTCTCTAGTGCAGCCTCGTCCTCTCCAGTTAGTTTAGGACAGTCCCCAGCTCACAGTCCCCTCTTCCAAGTTAGTTTAGACAGTCCTCAAGTCACTGTCCCTCTCTCTCCAGTTTTAGGTTGACAGTCCACAGCTCAGGCAGTCCTCTCTCTCCGGGAGTTTAGTTAGACAGTCCCTCATAGTCCAGTCCTCTCTCTCAGTTGGGAGTTTTAGACGTCCACAGCTTCACAGTTCCCCTCTCTCCAGTTAGTTAGACAGTCCTCAAGTTCCAGTCCCTCTCTTCCAGTTAGTTAGAACAGTCCTCAAGTCACAGTCCTTTCTCCAGTTAGTTGGACAGTCTATAAGTCAAGTCCCTTCTCCTCCCAGTTAGTTAGACAGTCTACAGCTCACAGTCCTCTCTCTCCAGTTAATGGGTAGACAGTCCTCTAGTCCAGTCCCTCTCCGATACTCCTCTAGTCCAGTCCCTCTCCTATACTGCCTCTAGTCAGTCCCCGCTCTCCTATATCCTCTCGTCCCAGTCCCTCTCCCGGGTATACGCTCTCTAGTCGAGTCCTCTCTCTCCCTAACACCTCTCTAGTCCGTCCTCTCCTAATACTCGCTCGCTACGTCCCAGTCCCCTCTCTCTCTGTGGGTAACAGTCCTAGCCTGCTCCTAACCCCTGAAAAGCAGGTCCAGTAGGAGTGTCTACAGACCAGACAGCTGTTTAAGGCAGATCAATAGCCTGGAGGCCTGCTTCCAACGTCCTGTCACCCTGCTCTGCACGGGACACACGCAGTTTGACAGGCCACTGGGCTACTCAGTTACTCACAATACGGCTTTGTTTTAGTGCACTGAATAGCATAGCAACTCCGGTTTAAGCAGTGAACAAGTGTTCAACAACCAACACCGCATTCTAACAGTTAGAAGCCAATATTGGCAGCTATGATGCGTAGGTTTGTAAGAGTTAGCCGTGCCAGGGGGAAAGTCCCCGATTTGGCCTAGAGTGTTAATGGACCGTTGGAGAGAGCACTGACGCAACGAGGAAAGGAGGGGTTTAAAACGTAGAAACTAGAGCAAGTGTCCTCGACCAGCCAGCTAGCCATCCAGCCGAGGGGAGAAAACAGCATTCCCACGGCGATAAGCAGAGTTGCATCGAACTCCCGTTGCTGATCTACAGCAACCCCTCCCTCCATTCCTTCAACCTCAACCCCCTTGGCCCTTCCTCACGCTCCCCCTGCACCTCTCCAATCCCTCTCCCTCTCCCCCCCCGTCCAACTGCCTCCACCCATTCCTCCAAACCTCCTCCCCCATCTCACCCCTCCCTCCATTCCTCCAACTCGCCCCCGCCTCCCCATTCTCCCAACTCTCCCCCCTCTTTCCCCCATTCCTCCAACCTCTCCCCTCTCCTTCCCCTGTTCCGCCACTCTCTCGCACTCCTCTCCCTCCTCCTCCGCCCTCCACCATGCGCTCTCCTCTCGCTCCCCTGCGCCTCTCTAACTTGCAGAAACACACAACAAAACTTGACGACATCATCTGGTTGACATTCCTCACAAGAATGTCCATGTCAAGTATTACCTTCCCTCTCCCTCAACCTCTCTCTCCCTCTCCTCCCTCTCTCCGCCCCTCCTCTCTCTCCGCACACTCTCTCCCTCTTCCCTCTCCACTTCTCTGTCTCTCCACCCTCTCTCTTCCCTCTCCCGCCACGCTCTCTTTCGCTCTCAACACTGCCTCTCGTCCTAAATCAGCACGAGAAACCTACTGCACCTCCTCTGTCCATATCACACGCAGCAACCACTCACTCCACCCTCTCTGTCCTAATCACACCAGAAACCTACCTCAAACCTCTTCTGTCCTAGGATTCACCCAGAAACCTACTCACCCTCTCTGTCCTAATCACACAGAAAACCTACTTCCAATCCCTCTCTGTCTAATGCAACCAGAAAATGCTACTCAACGCCTCTCTGTCATACTCAACTAGAAAACCTACCTCCAGCTCTCTCTGTCCTAAATCTACAGAACACCTACTGCACCCTCTCTCGCTCTCACTCACACCAGAAAAAAACCTACTCACCCTCTTCTGTCTAAATCACTACAGAAACCTACTCACCCTGCTCTGTCCTATATCACACCAGACAACTACTCCACCTCTCTGCCCTCATCACACCAGAAACCTACTCACCTCTCTGTCCTAATCACAGCTTCGCTCCCAGAAACTTACTCCACCCTCTCTGTCCTAATCACTCAGAGACGATCACTTAGCTACGCAGATCAGTCGAGGGACAACAGGATTCAGCAACAGCTCTGCAACTCAACATTTTCAAAAGGCAATGTCCTCTCTCTATGTCTCTCTTGTCTCTTCTCTCTCTCTCTTTCACTCACAAACAGATCAGCCTTTCTCCTGCCTGCCTCCTGAGCTCTTAAGGGCACTCACTCGCTCTCTTACAGCTGTCCTGTTGTCTCCAGAGTAAAGATCTCGATCAGACCAGGATACGGACTAGATCAGACCAGGACAGGCTGACGGGGTCCAAGACAGGACTAGATCAGACCAGGAAGGACTGAGGGTCCAGGACAGTGGCAGGACTAGATCAGTTACCCAGGACCGTACTAGAATCAGTACCAGGACAGGACTAGATCAGACGCAGGACAGACTAGATCAGACCAGCACAGGACTAAGATCAGACCAGGCAAGGAGCTAGATCAAAAGCCGAGGACAGGACTGAGATCAGAACAGCACAGGACTAGATCAGAAGTGTGTGTGTTACAGCGACCTAGATCAGACCAGTCGAACGGTACTAGATCAGACCCACCGCCACAGTATCTAGATCAGACCAGGATAAGGTTGACTATAAGGATCAGAGCCAGGACAGGACTAGAATAAGACCAGGGAATAGAGGCCTATATTTCCGACCGAGGGAACAGTGTATAGATAGACCAGGACAGGACTGAGGGTCAGGACAGGATAGATAGACCAGGACAGGACATTAGATCAGACCAAGTGACACGGACTAGGGATGCAGACGGCCAGGAACAGGACTGAGGGTCCCAGGACAAGGGACTAGATCAGACAGGACAGGACTGAGGGTCCAGAAAGGACTGATCAGAACCAGGACAGGACCTAGATGCCGACCAGGAACAGGACTACGATCAGACTCAGGACAGGCTGAGGGTCAGGACAGGACTGAGGGTCTCAGAAAAGGATAGATGCAAGAGCCAGGACAGGCTAGATCGGCACCAGGACAGGCGACTGAGGGTCCAGAACAGACTAGATGCAGACCAGGACAGGACTAGATCAGTGACAGTGGTGGGGATGGTGTAAGGCTGGGGAACAAGTCAGGGGGCCTGGTATTTCGTTTGTTGGCTAATAAACTGTCTGTTGGTCTGAACTAGAGCGCTTTCTATTGGTTATAACTGTCTGTTGGTTCTGAACTAGACCTTTCTATTGGCTAATACCTGGGCTGTTTTGGGTCTGACTAAGACGCTTGCTAATTGGCCTGAATATGGCTGTTGGTCTGAACTAGACCTTTCTATTGGCTAATAACTGGCTGTGGGTGGTCTGCTTGACTATGACCTGTGCCTATTGGGGCTTAATCCTGACTGTTGGTCTGAACTAGACCCTTCCTATTGGGCTAATACCTGGCTGTTTGGGTCTGAAAGCTAGACCTCCATTGGCTAATACCTGGCTGTTGGTCTGAACTAGACCTTGCTACTCTGGTAATACGCTGGCTGTTGGTCTGTAACTAGACCTTTCGCTATTGGCTATATAACTGTCTGTTGGTCTGCTGAAATAGACCCCATTCTATTGGCTATACCTGGCTGTTGTTCTGAACTTAGACCTTGCTATTGGCTAATAATGGCTGTTGGTCTGAGCTGACCTTTCTATTGCTAATACCCCGTGGCTGTTTGGTCTGAAACTACGACCTTTCCTATTGGCTAATACCTTGGCTGTCTATTGGTCTGAACTAGACCATTGCTATTCGGCTAATAGCTGGCCTGTTGGTTGGTCGCTGGGAAACTAGACTTGCTATTGGCTAATATGTCTTGTTGGTTCTGAAATAGACTTTCTATTGGCTAGATACCTGGGGGAACGCTGGCTGGTTGGTCTGAAACTAGGACCTTGCTAGTTGGGCTAATACACGTATGGCCTAGGGTCAAGGCCACGTGAAACAGGACATACAGATACACGACAGCCTGGAGGGAAACGTTTGACCTGTATTTCTGAGCATTACTCTGGCCTTAACAGTGTTGAGGAATGGAGTGATCTAATGTTTAGCATGTTACGCACGGGTGTTCCGCGAGACATGACACAGACGTTATTACGATGAATAGTCGCCCGGTGATGCGTTCTTGGCAGGACTTTCACTACTTCCTCTGGAAGAGAGGACTTAACGCGTTGTGGGCGGATGGCAGTTGCCGTACCGAGGCGGTGACACGCCCGACAGGATGCTCTTCGATTGGTGCAATCTGTAGAAGTTTGTGGAGTCAGGGCTGTGTTTGGTTCGCTAGACATAAACGTACCGAATTTTCATTGCACTCACCCAGCCTATGAGGTCTCAGGAGCGAGAGAGATAGCGCTCGCTATTTAGAGGAGGCACGTTTCATAAATCTTTATGCTCCACATCTCGACTCTATAGTTTTGAGGATGGATAGCACATCCTATTGAAACACAGTAATTCTATGGTCCGTATGCATCTGTGTTAACGGCTGGAATTTAAATTATAGTTTCCTAAGTATGTTTCTCCACTATCTAGATACGTAAAGTTCAAAGTCTGCAACTCTGATCGGATTGTGGAGATAGAGGGGATAGACAAGGTGCTTCCATCTGCTGTTTCCTTGAAGTCCACATCATCTCTTTGTTTTGCTTGGATGAGTTGCCATGAGTGTTGTTTTTTACAACCTGTCGACTCGACACTGTCTATCAAGATGATTTGAATCTGAGTAAGCGTAGTTATGACTCGTCATTCCTCACTGTTCGTCCATCAACCATAAGGAGAGATCCCGCTGTCTCTAGGCTAGTATGTTGTAGGGTTGTTCAGTGAGTAAGGTAATAGTTTGATTACAAAATGTCGACTCTACCACTGGTCTCTGGGTTGTTCAAAGCAAAGCTCTCGTATAACAAACTGATGGATCTGAGTTGGAGGCGTGCCATGCAGATGCATTTCCAGCTCAGAGGTTACAGGGAATCAAGTGGGTAGTACTAGGAGAGGAGATCGTCCAAGCATCGTGCTATCACACACCACATAGAAGAGTTGGCGGGTGTAATCACACGCCATAGATATTGCTTAGTGGTTAGAGGTAGAATGCGAGCTGTGGGTGATGTGAAGATTGATTGGTTGGTTTCTAATCCTCTGTTAAATACAAAGATCTTAATCAAGATGATTTATCCATGTGAGTAAAGGATACATACGCTTCACTGGAGAGAGTGGTCATCCGTCAGGTCTAGTAAGTATACACACAGAGAACGATCACCGTCTGCACAGTGGTATGCGAGAGTGGGTTTCAGTGGAGAGTACTTTTACAGGTGTACTTCGATATACTTATTAGAATGTGATCCGAGTTTGGAAGGGTCTGTTAAAATAGACGAAAGAGTCGCTTAGAATATCTAGACAGTGATGATGTTAAAGTCGAGTTGAAGAGTTCAGGTTAAATAATTGTCATCCTCTCTTAGTTATAAGGATCAATAGATCCTTTGTCACTCACTTAGTGACTCAGGATTGGTGTTTCAGTGAGTAAGGTAGTGGGTACATAGTGGGTTGAAGTGTGTTGGATTTTTCGTCGCTTGTTAACAGATTCGTCACTGATACAGAGAGATCTATTGGTGTCCGGTTAGCTACAAGCTGATGTTCAAGATGAAGTAAAGAAGATAGGTTGGGTCATATAGGGTCGTATGCGGTGTTCTTGGATTAACTACACAAAGTTACTCCCTGTACTCAAGTGGATGTTCAGTAGCATGTAGGATATCATTTGTAGTGAGACATGGAATCACTTCGATAGTATTCAAATATAACCTCGAAAGTGTAATCATGGACCCCTCGTAAACTAAGTTGATGATCGCATTTATATAACGCTCGCCAGATTAGGGAGGATATAGTTATGGGAAAGCAATGTCGCCATATCCTGGTTATTTATTAAAATACAAAGATCATCTGTAATTATAAATGATGATTATTATGTCGAGAGTGAAGCTAAGACGAGATATAGTCTAGGGATTTAGCAAATATAGATAGATCATCTCTGTTTAAAACAAAGATCCATCGATTCATAAAATGATGGGGCTTCATGTGCAGATTAATGTATTCTGTTAATTGTTAAAATTAAATATGTCAAATAATAACAATCGTTACGTGGTTAAAACAAGATCATGCTCGCTCTTCAAGATGATTTCAGTTTGAGTAAAGTTTCTTATTTGCAGGTCATGCTTGTATATATAGAATACCAAATAAACTTTTCCAGATGCGTCGCAGCTCTACTCGTATGTATCCACTAGTGGTAAGGAGGACAGAACACAGAATCGCTGATAATTTTTCCTCATAATTGTATGATTTCCTATAATGCATGAGGGTTACGGAATCATGTGATATATTGGGATGCACTACGATCTACTGATTATGAAAATAGCAGAAGTCGCTAGTCGTCAAAATGAGGAGTTCTTTTCAGTGAGTGACTACGCGTAGTCTCGATACTAGTTTATTAGGATCACAAATATGCTTGCTGTTTTATAATCTCAGTAGGGACATAGATCCGTAATCGAGAGGGTACTCGAATATTAATGTTGCATCGAGCACTTTATTTACAAACCTCTCCCCTCATTAAAGGGCCGGGCTTGATTTTGGGCTGATTTCTGCTGCCACTATATAACTAGCCTTTACAGGCAGCCTCACTTTTGGATGTGGCTTTTTTGAACATATTCTGTTGTGAAACCAAACTTATTTTCATCTCCTCTACTTTCTGGCTCCTTTGAGTCATGTCCATGTCCTTGTATTTGTCATGGTGTTTCGTTTCATAGTGTGTCTAATGTTGTACTCCTTACTTACAGCACGTTGACTCCACAAACAAGCAACAGGTTTGTCTTTTACATATGTAAACAGATTTCTGTCCCACTTGTCCAGAAGCTCCTGTTTTCTGCCTTTCTTTTCGCCATTTTTGGGAAGGATAGCGCGCTGACAGTTGTAGCGTCTATGTTGCTATGACTACTGTCACAGAGGAGAGGGCGTTTCTGGGTCCTGTCTGATTGGCGCGCGAAAACAACAGCAGAGCATTATGGGATTCGTAGTATTAGCGTGAATGCGCTGTATAATACCGGCGGCCAGCTCTAGTAGTAATTTGGTATTGTCTCGCGGGCCAAATATAATTACCCCAGGGCAAATTTGGCCGCGGGCCAGAGTTTGACACCCATGGTCTAGGGTGTCGCGGTAGGGTGGAGGTGATTGGTCCTTGACTAGTCTCTCAAAGCACTTCATGATGACGGAAGTGAGTGCTACGGGGCGGTAGTCGTTTAGCTCAGTTACCTTAGCTTTCTTGGGACAGGAACAATGGTGGCCCTCTTGAAGCATGTGGGAACAGCAGACTGGGATAAGGATTGATTGAATATGTCCGTAACACACCAGCCAGCTGGTCTGCGCATGCTCTGAGGACGCGGCTGGGAATGCCGTCTGGGCCTGCAGCCTTGCGAGGGTAACACGTTTAAATGTTTTACTCACCTCGGCTGCAGTGAAGGAGAGCCCGCAGGTTTGGTAGGGGCCGTGTCAGTGGCACTGTATTGTCCTCAAAGCGGGCAAAAAAGTTGTTTAGCCTGTCTGGGAGCAAGACATCCTGGTCCGCGACGGGGCTGGTTTTCTTTTTGTAATCCGTGATTGACTGTAGACCCTGCCACATACCTCTTGTGTCTGAGCTGTTGAATTGCGACTCGATTTTGTCTCTGTACTGGGACTTAGCCTGTTTGATTGCTTGCGGAGAAATAGCTACACTGTTTGTATTCGGTCATGCTTCCGGTCACCTTGCCCTGGTTAAAAGCAGTGGTTCGCGCTTTCAGTTTCACGCGAATGCTGCCGTCAATCCACGGTTTCTGGTTGTATGTTTTAATCGTTGCTGTGGGTACGACATCGTCAATGCACTTCCTAATGAACTCGCTCACCGAATCAGCATATCGTCAATATTGTTGTTGACGCAATGCGGAACATATTCCAATCCGCGTGATCGAAGCAGTCTTGAAGCGTGGATTCAGATTGGTCGGACCAGCGTTGAACGACCTGAGCGCGGGAGCTTGTTGTTTTAGTTTCTGTTTGTGGCTGGAATCAAACAAATGGAGTCGTGGTCAGCTTTTCCGAAAGGGGGCGGGGGAGGGCCTTATATGCGTCGCGGAAATTAGTATAACAATGATCTAGGGTTTTTCCAGCCCTGGTAGCACAATCGATATGCTGATAGAATTTGGGAGTTTTTGTTTTTAGATTAGCCTTGTTAAAATCCCAGCTACGATGAATGCAGCCTCAGGGTTGTGGTTTCCAGTTTACAAAAGAGTCAGATAAAGTTCGTTCAGGGCCATCGATGTGTCTGCTTGGGGGAATATATACGGCTGTGATTATGATTGAAGAGAATTCCCTTGGTAGATAATGCGGTCGACATTTGATTGTGAGGAGTTCTAGATCAGGTGAACAGAATGACTTGAGTTCCTGTGTGTTGTTATGATGATCACACCACGTCTCGTTAATCATAAGGCATACCCCCCCGCCCCTCTTCTTACCGGAAAGATGTTTGTTTCTGTCGGCGCGATGCATGAAGAAACCAGCTGGCTGCACCGACTCCGTTAGCGTCTCTTGAGTTAGCCATGTTTCCGTGAAGCAGAGCACGTTGCAATCCCTGATGTCTCTCTGGAATGCTACCCGTGCTCGGATTTCATCAACCTTATTGTTGTGGATTACAACGGTTCTATTCCAGATGACAGAGGTGGCTTTAAAATCTTCTCACTGCGTTCTGTACTGTACATCACGGCCTTGATTATTCCCAGAATGTAATATTCCCCATTCACTCTTCTCTTACTCTTCACTTTAACAATAATGATTATAGGGTGGAGTGAATTAAGACACTATTTTTCTCTTACTGTGAACGACAAGTGTTTGACCCATTTCAAACTTTTTATGACAGCGATTTAACGGAGGAGGCTTTCAATTATTGTAAGCTGCTATGCACTTTCTGTACGAAAGTGTTTCCAGAGGACACCTACAAACATTTTAATTTTGTGCATTTCCTCCATTGTTGTTGGTAGCTCACTGTTTGATGGTATTTAAATCTTACAGATTGTGGCTCTTAAGGAATTACTGGGATGATTTAAAATGGAAATATGAGTTCAATAGAGTGTATATAAACCCCTTATGTGCCTGCTTGTCATGGCATGTGTTAATTTCCCTCGGTGATCCTGAAAAGCAGAGGCTTTGTTGTACATGAAGTCTACGTGTGTTTGTCTATTATCAGCAAGTTGTGAAAGAGACTTATTGAGACACTACATTTAATTAGACTGCAAGCTGACTTATTTATTAACGACCACTATATAAAAGCTATTTAGATCAGGGGTTTTTGACAGTTTTCTTTCCTGCTAAATTTCAACCTTGAAAGACGTTTTAGGGACAAATTATAATTGTTATTATAGCACATTTATTGTCAGCTGTTTTCCTATGAATGTACAACCATTACAATACTGGAAATGATTACAAACCATTTAATAGAGCTGCCTCCCTTTGATATTAGTAAACGGTTATGATGTATCCCTTCAGACCTGTGTTTTCTGTTCATTGTCTGCCTGTATCCTATTTCTCCGTGTCTGTCCGAGACGTCATTGAAGTCAAATTAATAATTTGCTTCCTTTATGCTCCTCTTCCCTCACACAGGCCTAAAGCATGACTGGTCCATTTCAATGTGATGCTTTTGTGAGGACACCCCCAGTCTCTATGGCAGCCCAGATGAGGTGCAGTGGCTTTAGGACATGTGTGTCTGGAGAAATGGCCAGGTGTGGACTGGCTTTGTTGAGGGGATGAGGGAGGAGACCTGTCGTACTCACTGGGATAATGTATTCAGACTTGTATCTCCACCAGAGCAGACACTCAATGTAACACTGACATCAAGGCTCATATGGAAATTAACGATGAAATTAGAGAATTCAATTTCTAATTTATTTGTTTATTTTTTGCTAGTTTGGGGTTTTGTCCTTGATCAAACAATACACATTTCTATACAACATCCACATAGAAGAAGAACCCTGTGCTTCTCTTACAGAAAAACAGCCCCATTGTTCTACCAAGAACCTCCTTTATGCAGCCCCCTTCAAATGGGTAAAGAAGTTATATGACACTCTCATGGCCAGCCAGGAGGCTAGAGGTAAGACATGCAGCACAATAACTATCTCTGCAGTCTTACCCTGAAGAATTATGGTTCTTCTACTTCTGTGGGAAAAATACTGTAAAATCGCATAGCATAACAATGCCATTGTACATTTCATTCCTACTATATTGAATGGGTTTGTAATATGCTGAATCTATTCTTTATCGTTTGGTTTATACATACACACATTCAACATGGCATAAATTGAATTCAATCTAAATTGAATTATGTTCAATGTTGATGAAATTGGGATTTCTATACCCTCGACACGCTGAGGGAATTATTATTGTCCTTGCATCTACCTATTTCCTGTGTTTGATTGTATTTAGAGATGTTACTTTATTGACTTCTCCCTCCACCTTTCTTGATCTGACCTTCTATTATAAGTTGCTTAGAGACTGCCAGAAGAAAAGAAGGTGCTCCATCCAACCTTTTGTATCCCCTTGCTGTATTTCTAAGGTCTCTCTTTTGTCCACCTCCCTTACACATACATTGGGACCTAGTCAGTGTTCCCTTCCTGCATTATATTTAATAATCCCATACGCTCTTGCCTGTCAGCGTTACCCTCCCCTGATTTTCTAAGGTTCACATTGTTTGGCACCTCACCTCTCCTCCCTCATCCCCAGAAAATGAGCCAATGGCCTTGGGGACTGAGGAGTACATCATTTTCTCCATCCATGGTGAACATTCTCATATTTTTTTTTCACCCAATTGACAATTGAACATGATAGAAATCCATTGAGTGCCTAGTCTGTGTACAAACAGCAGAGGGATTTGATTGTTTTCTATTTGCACCTGTCTGTTTTCTATGTGAATAAGAGGAATATGTAACATACTGATCTTTCTCCTCTTAACGAGCCAATTTATGAAATGTCTCCTAGGACCTGTGTGGATCTTTTCATCACTAAGCATGCCCTCCCTCCCCGGGCCCTTGTGTCACCTCAAGGCGCTAGCATTATATGAGCATTCAATTAAGTCTTTGGTGATGGTGGAAAAATGTAGCGCTGCAAAAAAAATTGGAAAACAGTCTTTTTCTTTCCAGCTGGACACTGAAAGAGGCTGAATGATTCTTAATTAGCAAATATGAGGGTATGTTTAATTAAGGAGATGCTGGGGCAACGATATTGAGACGCTGGCTAATAACAAAAAACTTCAGTATTTAAAAAGGAGCAAAGCTAAAATGTGAACAATGTTTTTCAAATGCTGTATTTTGGCCTGCATAATGACATGTTTTATAGCGCCAGGATGAATGACCTGTGTGACTTCTAATAGATGAATACTTCAGGCTGCCCCCAGAGCAACTGTAATATATTCTTCAACAAGTCCCATCTGCCTTTCCCCAGGCAACTGGAATGTATTGGCCCATCTCTCTTTATCTGAGGTAACCATTCTGCTAATCAAGGACAGTTTGGGCCACTGTAAATGGAATGTTGGCGGTCCTTGATAATCTAAAAAAGCTGTATGTAATTATGAGTGTATTAAGGGTTGTTCTCATTATTTTATGTAAATATTTGCAATGATTTTGCACCAGAATCCCAGTAACCTATATTCTGGACCACAGCAAATTAATTTGGTATGTTTTAATAGGGTTCTATTGGGGGGAAATGAGTCTTTAATTTTCAATTACATGTCTGGAAAAGCACAATCCTGCAAACACTACAGAATAAGCAGTCATCATAAAGTAATTTTTTGCTCATGAGGATAGGCTACTCATTTGTTCCCAAAAGGTCAGCACATCCCTCGTTCTTTTTTCACAATCTCCATGCGCCCCTTCAAGCCCTTTGCTGACCTCGACCTCCAAATAACCGTCCACCCACCAACACCTCCCTCTTCAAAACACATACACAGTGTCCCCCTTCAGCCTTCAGTCCGTTTCTTCATGCTCTTTGTCAGCTGTCCTAATAGGGTTACAGGGCTGTTTCTAACTTGGTAACTGTCCAGGACCGCTGAGAGGAGGCCACATGACCGTTGATTCATGGGGATGCCCCATAGAGCTGTCACTTTTAAGGCAGGTGTCGAGAAATTGGCAGACCGCCTGCACAAAGAAAAAGACTGACCTCATCCTGAAATACTGCAAGATGATGGCCCTGCTGGTCACAGGACCCCAGGTACTGGCATAAAAGGGATTTTCTAAATATTGAAATGAAACCCGATCAAGTCCAAGGAGGAATCATATCAAGAGTTACGACTTGTCATTGTGACATATAGGGGGGATAGTTTGTTGCCACATTTCTCTCTGATTTCCAGTCGCTTTAGCACTTAGAGGTCATGGATGATAAGCCCTGGTGGTTTGGTGATTCGTTTTCCATAAGTATGGATGTGGCTTATTTATTTACTAATAAGTACTGTATGAAATGAGGTGGTAACATGAGGATTCTCCAGTTGGTTACATAAACTGACATGCCTGATAATTATAGCAGTAGCAGCATAGATCCAATCACTCTTTAAAGAACAAGGTTATCTAGATCCATTCCTTACTGAAATACATCATCGATTTTCCCTGTCGTCCCTTAATTAAAACACACTACTTAAATTCCTTGTTTACAAGCTGTGTCCACCACAGGAATCAGGAATGTGTGTCACTTCAGAATATTATCCTGCAAATGCAGCACTGTTTAATACTCAAGGCATAACTACTGCTAACATTTCTTAGAGGGGAGCCATACCGGACCATTATTCTGAAGCATTTCCCACAGTAAAACACAGATTTGACAATCATTACCATTTTGCTAACCCATTCCTCCAAACCATCATTTAAGGGAATCTTAAGCCACCCGTCCACCCTTCAGGACCCATATGGGGAGTGTTAAGTGGAACAGGGAGATGGGGAGATTTGCCCCTCTACAGGGGGAGAGAGACCACACACAAGCAGCTACTGTACTGATAGAGTAAAATTCTAATTGTGAGAGTGGACTGCTAGGCTGATCTGATCCCCATAACCCCGTAGATCCTGCTGAAGGCTGGGAGGCATGGTGGTTTAAGCTTAAGATTCTCAAAATTCCCCAGAACATAGCAGCGATGCTTTAGAGAGTTTCTGCAGCTTGTTATGAGAGATGCCTGGGATGCTTCCTGTAGTGTATATTTTCATTTAGTCTGAATGCCTGGCACACTCTCATCGTAAACAGAGACCTAGGTAGACATAGATGACATGCTTGGTTTGCACTTAATGTGATGAAAGAAACCATACATTAACATATCTAATTTACATAGCTGGGAGACGAGCTTATGAATGATGGATATTTCTCCTTAGTCTTGGAGTATAGCCTAATGCAAACAGAATGTCAGAATATTCTCAACATTAGGTCAGATCAATATTTCTCTAACTGTTAGTATATTCAAATATGCATTTAATCTGAAATGTACATACAAAAGTATTATAAATAAATCAAATMTTCCATAATATATGAGTTCATGGTGAAAGTGAAATCTTGATGATTTAAATCGTTGGACAGTGTCCTCATTATTCATATGAAATTCATAATTCAAATAAAGAACAAATTATCAAATGAATTGAGCAAACATTTCAGTGAACATGCAGGCCTACTAAAAGTAGGCAATAATATGTAGTTTGATGAATGAGACCGTTACACTACATAATTACCCTTCACATTCAAATGTATAATAATTTAATATTTTAACAAAGTTGACTTATTTTTGCTTTGTGTAGATTGTGGGTTTAGATGGTGACATGCTGTACAAGGGGAGTAGCTGTCATGCACATGTTGTTGTGAACCCAAGTTGTGTATTCCATTCTCCCCATGTCTTTCTTGCACCTCGTTTCCAAGTATGGTCACTATGAGGGAGCTGTCACTGGGGGCCTTTGTGGGAAATGAATGACTGACAGAGAAGGGCAAGAAAGACGCGCCAGCTGCTTCTGTCACCACCCAGACCAGGGCGGCTGTGAAAAGGGCCCACTGTGCAACGCTCCGGTGCAACGTCCCTTACACTTGCTTTTTTGTTCATCTGATTTCGCTGTCAGCAGCTGTCTTTCATATTTTCCCTTTTTTTTCTGGCTGTGTGCATTATCATCCCTGTCTGTTACACGCAGGCCTGGGGTTTGATTTGAACCCAGTTAGGGTCAGGGCTGGAAAACAGAGTGTTATAATATAATACAGTATGTTCCATGTTTTACTTACTGTATATCCTTGTATCTTAACATAACAGTGAACAAATGTATATGGCTCTTCAGTCCTTCAGCTCTCTAGAGGGATCAGTCAGAAGTGGGCTTGCCTCATCAGTCCACGATGGCCCCTATAAATAAGTCACAAGTGTGACCGAACTGATGGAGCCAAGCCCACATTCCAGTACATGGATTACCAGTGGCCTTCTTCAATTCTATGGGCATTAAGACACCCATTTATAAATCTGTTGTCAGACCATACAGTCCCATATCATATGAACATCTACAGAATCATAACAAAGGTCAAACAACTACTCTAATTCTGAAAACGTTTTTGGGATCAGCTGAATAACCTTWAATTTTTTACCATGCAAGTAAGCTCATACCAATATGTTATTAAATAAACCACTTTTGTAGGATTTGCAGCAATATTTGAAAACGTGTCTATTTCCCAGACCCATCATCATTATAATATTGTGTCCCAGGACTTTCCCTTCAACTGGTAAATAATAGTTTTATAAATGGGTTTCAACTTAAGTTAGATTCCACTTAAAGGCCCAGTACAGTCAAAAAATACATTCCACATATGGAGGATTGAATAGATAACCGTGAATTGGTGAATAAAATAGATAATTGCCTTTTAATGTTCAAATCTGTTTGAAAAGACTGCCTGAAATTTCAGCCTGTTTTGGTGGGAGGGAGTTTTGGCCTTCCATGTTGACATCACCATGCTATAAATTACTTAATATACCAACAGCAATAACAGCTAATTTTCAGTTTTCCCCTCCCCACTCAAACCACTCCCAGACAGCCCTAGCAAAATGTTTGCTTGAGAAATTGCTCTTTGCCAAGAAGCTATTTTWGTTTTTTGTTGACCATTATAATTCAAAAAAAATCACAGTATGATACTTAATTGTTACCCAGAAATGATTTGATATTGAAATAAAAACAGCTGCATTGGACCTTTTAATAATAAGTGCTTTTTAAAAGTTATCCCTGAATGCTAACCTAGGGACACATTGAAGAGAGAGCGATTCTCTTCTCCTCCCATCTTGGTATGCTGTCTTCTGCTCCTAATGGCCCAGGATAAAAGAGGTGTTGAAATGAGGCCCACAATGGAGGGTTCAGAGTGCAAGGACAAGCCTGCCCATTTGGTCCGCACAACCAATCAAATCAGTCCTGTTGTATTGTGTTTAATTGTTAGTATTTCTACTTCCTCTCTGAAGCCACAGAGGAAAGAGCTCTCCATCTCTCCTTGTCCATGCAGATATTTTCCTCACAAAAAGATGAACATTCGCTGGTACAGGTGTAGGATGTTAATTTGACCTATATTGTCACAAAAGAATCCTGCAGCAACAGGATTTTAACATTTAGTCCATAATGTTGCTTGATTGGTGGTTAGGCTATTAGCTGGCCAAATGTACCCTGTAAAAAAAATAATGTTGTTTTTCCAGTAACTTAATGGCAGCCAGAGACCTGTGAAAAAAGGATAAATTCAAAATAAATGTACTGTTAAACCACACGTAACTGGCTGCCATTAAGTTGCTGTAAAAACAACAGGATTTGTTATTACAGTGTAGGCTAAATGAAAAGTGCAATACTGTTAATATAACCATGTTTAGTGCAACAAAATAGTGATCAAATTAAAATCCTACAACTGAGGCTGTATTGTGCTTATGAAGGTATGAACGGCATAAACGGCAGCCATCATTCCTAATGATTTTGTAATGAAATCTGTCATAGGAGAGGCAAAGCATGTAACGATTGACACACAGATAACTGTATCCACTCTGAGACACTGACACTAGCAGTCATGATGTAATCAGTCAGTGATGTGGGGTCCACTGGTATACCGTGCCACTTGGGCCAAGTCATATCTGATTGGCCATGGCTGTGTTTCAGAGTCCAGAGAGGCCAGAGGGCCATAGCCAGACGTCTACAAAGTACCCAATGTTATCCAATTGACTCAGCAAACCACTACAAAGAGCTCCCCGACCACAAGTACTACACACAGAAACACCCTGCTGCATTCTACACACACCCAC
>NC_036854.1:12998631-13085690 GCF_002910315.2 Salvelinus sp. IW2-2015 | reverse complement strand
TACACCCCCACCCTCTCACACCCACACTCACTACACCCCGCTGCTCCTCACACCCACACTCACTACACCCCGCTACCCCTCACACCCAAACTCACTACACTCTGCTACCCCTCACACCCACCACTCACTACACTCTGCTACCCCTCACACCCACACTCACTACACCCCGCTACCCCTCACACCCACGCTCACTACACCCCCTACCCCTCACACCCACACTCACTACTCCCCGATACCCCAAACTCCAAACACTCACTACACCCCCCTACCCGCACAACACATCACATACACACACGCACACCCTCCACCTCACACTCCCTCTGCCCCTCACATACACACACGCACACCCTCCACCTCACACTCCCTCTGCCCCTCACATCCCCAGCCCGGTGCCTCCAGCTGTCTCTTGAATCACAGGACTCAGTACTGATGGATGGCACATGACCATGACACTCGGCCCCAGCACTCCTCCATCCCAGCCACGTCTTTGTTAGAGGTGAGTGTTGTTACAACCAGGCTGTCCTAATTTTAACTGCTAATGGGCTCGCCCCTCTCTGGATCCAGGTCCCTGCCAGAAATAGGAGGTGCAGTGACTGTCAGGGTTATGACAAGGGGCAGGGCCCGGAGCCAAAACACATTTGATGCGGGGGGAATTTCTTGCCCTTGTGAAAATGTGGCTCTAATATCTTCCTCCTCGATTTCTTCCAGACTACTCCCCAAATGCCCCCTGGTCACTTGCACACCACCTCTTTCAACCTTATCCTCACACTGGGTTATAAATGTACCTCACCCATAAAACTGGCAGGAAAATATATAACTTCAATATGCAACAGGGGCCGGGTGATGTGACGTGATATTTGGTTGTTGTTAGGCGAGTTTCTGTGGAAGGGGCAATTTTGCACATTTGCCACGCCCCTCCCCTCCTTTCCCCGCCACTAGGCTGAACCCTCGACAACTTGGCATGGCACCACTTGGATGGCCAGGAAATATTTTTATCCTATTTACCTTTCGAGTGGCGAACAAGTTCAAGTGGCGAACTTGCAGAGGGGGCTTCCGGGAGCCATCAGACACACACACACTGTACAGAGGGTTAAAGGAATATTTCACTCAAAATACAAATTTACATATTGGTTTCCTTACCCTGTTTTGTTTCCCAGAGACAGATATATTTTTTTCAAATGCTTTAGCAATTGTGGCACAAATTCAATGCAAGTCATGGTACCTATATTTGCAATTTGTCATGCATCATGTCTTCCTAAATTATCTAAAATTGATTGTGTAGCTCAACAAAGTTGAATGACATTTTTTGTAATTTGGGTGAACTATCCCTTTAATAGTAAAACGCCCTTCAGCTTTACATTATGAAACAGTTATGGAGTTATGGAACAAATTGTATTCTCTACAATGGAGAATCAGTCGTATCATATGAATCTCGGATAAAATTATTTCTCTATTGCATTTTTCAATCAGTGTCTACGGTGGCGTATTGTCATCATGCCTCACATAAGAGACCCATTTTAACACTAAACCAGTAAGTAAACAGTCCCTGTATTGTCAAGGTTTTCTGCTAGATAGCCATGGACATGGTCCTTTCAGCTTCTGCACAGAGAACCAAACATCACTGCCCAGAACAGTTATTCAAATATTAATTGAAATGGCTGGCCTTGCTTTTCCTGGTTTGATAATAATTTCTATTGAATTCTAAATTGAATTTTTGGAAGTTTGAATAACACTGAAAGTACCTTTTGGCTTGAAGAAATGAAGTACAGGGGTTTTCTTGTTTGGACACTTTTACATAATGACCAATGTGAAATTATAGTTTCTCTATGATTAGTTGATTATAAAAATGTAGTTGAAAATAATAATTAGCAATCTAGGGCTCGATTCAATCAGATAGAGCATTAACCCGCGTTGGCTGACATCCACATAGCAGATGTTTTGGCAGTGTTGGAGGTGTAACTGAGGTATGAGCTGACAAATCGGTGAGCGGCTCCTGTTGTGTGTCACAAACCACTCCCCTCCTCATTATCCCGACTGCATGATAGAAATAGACTAATGACTCTCAAATGTAAAACCATTAACCTAAACAAAATATAGCTTATTTCTGCTGTCGAAAAGCATAAATGAGGAAACATTTTCAGAACTGCCTACTTCTAACGCGGTTACATGGGATTTGTAGGATTATTAAATCAAGTGGTCCAATGGAATAAATGTCCGCGATAAGGTAATGCAAGGAGCCGCTTGTGGATTTGACAGCTCTAACTCAGTTCCATCTCAGACACCACACCACCAAAACAAATGCAATGCTAAAGCAGATCTGATTTAATCGAGTCCCTGGTGAAAGTCTAATGAAAGGCTGGTCATGAAATAACAATTATTATTTGATAAATATTTATTTATTTGGACTTTCTATTTTCAGTTCCTTTAACAAAACATAGTTGTTTTTTTTACATGCAACCCACTGGGCACACATTGGTTGAATCACCATTGTTTCCATACCATTTCTTCTCATAGCTTGCATTGTCTTGGCTCAGTCACCCCTGATAGTTTTTCAATAAATTCTATTAGACTCATGTCAGGCGTGTCCAAAGGAATGAATGGGTGGATGAATGGAGTCAGTGTGAATGTAAGCTCCACAGCTGATGCTCCCTGCTCCCGCCATTAGAGTGTTTGGATATCCACATTTCCTCCCAAGGCCGAACCACGACTTCATCGCAGTAATACTAGCAACAGGTGTCTCTGCCACGAGAAGGGGCTGCTGGGACTCTATTGTGCGTATCACGCTTATCTTATGCCATGTCGTGCTACATAGTCACAGCCCTGCCAAATCAATCAGACACACTGCAAGCCCACTGCTTCCTAATTGTCATAATATTGCCGGCCCTGGTGTAGCAGGCCTCATGTAGCAGGCCTCATGTTTAGAAGATGAAGTGCTGTAATTAGAAACGGCAGTGGGGTTTCTTTTCTTCTTGATCATTACATTTTAAATGATCATTAGCTCAAACAAAAGAGCCATGGTATACCACCTAGGATTTGACCTATGACCCCTGAACCTTGTGTAATTTTCTAAGCACCCCCATAATGAGCGCAGGACCTATTTTCCTTCTGGTTTTAGTGACCTCCTGGAGGAATCTGTGCCTGCTCTATGCTCTTGCGCTGCTGGGCCTTGTGTGGCTGGGACAGGTGTCACAATATCCCTCCTGAAAAAGACACTCTCTGTTTCACATTTCACACTGGAACTCCCACCTCTAAAACAGTTGCTGTAGTCACATGGTGTGCAGTGGTTCACACCAACAGAAGACCACAAACTCAATGATGATCAATGATCATTCCTCATAGACAACATGGAAGTCATGTCATGACAGCTGTTTGTCACCAATGACCTTCATCTTCATTCGGTTTAAGGAGTCAGTTGTAAAATATGAAAATAGCTACATTAGCAGTTGAGGAGGAGTTAACATTTTAATTGATTTGTAAGTATAAGAATGTTTTGTAGAGCTCCCGAAATAGCTAGATAGTGATAATAATACTTTTAAATTCATAATGAATGTTTAATTGCTGGGACTAAAACATTGGACACAAGGTTAACACTGCAAACACCTGAAAAAGCATATCCTACCAATATATTCAGTCATAATTTTGCAGAATGCCTCCTACCACACCCTCATTCAGCCACTACGTTGAGCACGTTTGCGTTCCTCCTTCACTTCAGGCTTGCTCTGGTAATGCCTTTGTGTGCCACCCCTTTCATCCCCTCACCCTCACCCCTCCTGGCAGTAGCCTTGGGAGGACCCAGGCAGATTACCTATAGCCTAAATGGAAGGCCAGGGCCAAGGATCCCTCTCCATCAGGGGACCAAATAATGATTTTAGACTTGAGTCTTGGTCTAGGCAGCTCCCGTGTTGAACACAACAAGAAATAAAAGCAGTCTGTGAAGTGCACTCCACCTCCCCTCCTTTCCACCCCCTCTACCACCATTAGATGTGTTGAATGTGCTGTTGTCTTGGCGAGTTAGCTCCTATTAGCCTGGTGTTTACACTCACCTTCCGTTTCTTGTCTTAAAACGATTTGTGTTGAAATAGAAACCATGTCAAGTTACACTGAATAAAACCACCTCATTGTTTCTGAGCTGTTACATCAGAAATGGAGAGTTATTGCAAATGGTAATGTTATCTGACTGACAGGTGTGGTTGCGCTGAGCTCCGAGTGAGTATAATGCGCAGGAAAGGAGATACATTTATCATGGTCGAAGAACTTTATGTTCCCTTTTCATGCAGCATCCCTTTGCAATATGCCTGTCTGCCTTTACTGACCATTTCACTACCACCAGTGAATTCTTAAGTCAATTATTTAGCTCACTAAAAATCACATTATATAGTGGGTGGTTCGAGCCCTGAATTCTGACTGGCTGACAGCCGTGGTATATTAGACCATATACCACGGGTATGACAAAACATTTATTTTTACTGCTCTAATTCCGTTGGTAACTAGTTTATAATAGCAATAAGGCACCTCAGGGGTCTGTGGTTGGCCTTGTCATTATACCACGGCTAAGGGATGTATCCAGGCACTCTGTGTTGCGTCGTGCATTATTGCTTAATTATAGGCCTCTCACAAAATCGATGATGAGTGTATGAATAAGTTAAATAAGTGCTGGAATAATCAGCCCTTCTAAAAAGGCAGAGTACTTTGTTTGTAGACCTGAYACAATGCTAAGTAGACTGTAGACAAAACAGGAAGATAATGCCTCGATCAGACAGACAGTGTCATTGCATCAACGCTGWGTAATAAATTCTGCAATCACTTGTTTCATGATGTAATCCCCAAAAATATGTGGATATGTGCGCAACAAAAGTTCAACATTCACCTTTTGCTACTATTTCGGTCAAMTCTATGCATACAATTTTATGCATTGGATAAATCGAACGTATGCACCACACAGAACGCACTGCTGCAAGGCAAACACAGCATTCCATTGGAAATTAATGTATTTCTGGTTCACCAAAATGCAATGACTCTGCGGGTCTGAACGAGGCATAAGGTCAGCATGTGTTGCATGCATTCATTCCGCTGCTGTGACCAGAGTGTTACTTCCAACCGTGCAGTGATGCTGGGAGACAGATTTCGTCTGAAATCAGAGCCGAGCTGTTAATTGTGTGTTAAAGAGGGCTGATGTGTAAGGGGCCTGGTTCTCCCTGTCACAGCACAGGGCTGGGTTTCCCCCATGGTCATATTTCTGCCACAGCCAACAAGGATAATTGGGTGCAAAGACGCTCTCTTATCCAACTAGCCATCAAAGGGCTAGAATCATCTTCACCTTGGATTTCCTTTATGGGATTTGTCCAGCATCAGACAATTTTGTAGGAATTTTTAAATAGGTTAGTGTCCCTTCAATTGTTGAAAAGGTTAAATAAATAATTAGGGTGGGAAAACATTTGTCCACGCCCACAATGACCATGAAAGCAGAGAGAGTATTTGCATATGAATTGTCATTACCTGTCTCACAATAGATTAGAGCAGCATGTCTATAATGTTAGCGCCTTCATTCCAGTGCCATTATTGTTTGTTGTGAAATGATCTAAATGTGTGACCTCCTCCACCTCTCTGGCCAGAGCTGGTTGAAGGAACCTGAATCCACCAAGCATTTACAGAGAACAGGAATACTAAACATTCCAGACAGATTCCTAATAAAATCAAGGATGTGTCTGGCAATAACTGTCATTGGAAATGGATAGAGTTCATTTGCACTTTAAGTTAGAAAAAAATGTCTACCTCCCAATATGTGATGAGAAACAGGTGGTTGTTGATTCTTATCATTCAAACTATGTAATGCACTCCGACCCCGACACAAATTGTGACCAAACTGTTTGACCTCTGACCTTGGAATCTGACAGGCCACCTAGGGATTGTGGCACAGTGTGGGGTTGGAGTCCTGCATTCCTCTCCTTAATGTATTTAATCTGTTTACATAATTAATTAACACTACAAACCATCATTATGTTACATTCCTTATATTGACATTTCAGAGTCTTATTGTACTCGTGGGTGGAATTTGGGTGAATCAATTTACTGTCCCAATTGACTACAGTATACTGATGTTGTACAGGATGCATGTCCTGATATACACTGAGGGATTATCTTTAAAGCCTCCATTGCAAAGGACATAAAATAGTGTTATTAATAGGCCTATACGGCATACCACAGACCCATGAAGCTTGCTGCTTCAAGGTTTCCTATCCAGGGCCCATCAAACTGTAAAATTATTCGAAAATGTACTTTTTAAAAGGTTTAGGTTTCGAAATTATTGACATCAAGTG
Organism: Salvelinus sp. IW2-2015; assembly: GCF_002910315.2. Taxonomy (NCBI): domain Eukaryota; kingdom Metazoa; phylum Chordata; class Actinopteri; order Salmoniformes; family Salmonidae; genus Salvelinus; species Salvelinus sp. IW2-2015. The sequence continues at coordinate 13,079,373 of NC_036854.1, read as the reverse complement.
CATGTTATTTACCAAAATTTGGACAATGTACTTGGACTACAAATTAAACATAATTTGTATGAAATGAACATATTGGTCTGTAATAAAGATTATATACAGGTAACATGCAGGTGCATATCAAAGGAATGAATTACAGGTAACAGTTGATATCAGGATTACATTAGACTACAGTCAACATTTGGGATGTTACTAAGCTCTCCAGTAAGTGACCTATCTGGCAGGGCTCCATTGTTCTTAATTTAGCATCACGCAGCTCATGGCAGTAATGAAATGTTTATTGCAGACTTTGGATAAAATACACCTGGTTGTGAAGTGCTTTTGTTCCCTCATTGGTCGGATGCAGGCTCGTCCAGAGACACGTCAAAACGGCTGGCTGTGTAATGTCTTTACTTTTGCCGCCACGCGCTCCTGTCGCACTGACGGTGCGTAAAGACCGAAGGCAGGACGCGCAGCGCAATTGTGATAGAAACTCCGCTCTCCAACGTTCCAAGTTACTTTAACCTCTCCCCGTCTACAATTTCCAATGAAGATTTTGCTTATTCCGTCAAGTTACTATCCGTGAGAATTCGCTTTTTTCGCCATGAGCTGCTTGGATGTTATGTATCAAGTGTATGGTCCACCACCTCAGCCTTATTTTGCCGCAGCGTATAGCCCATATCATCACCAGGTACGTTATTGATGTGTTGTTTAAACTACTGGCAMATTTGGTTCAGGGAAAGTTTTGTCAGACTTTGATGAAAAACTTTCATTGCGCATTATTATAAATCATTTGATTTATCCAGGCCTGCTGTATTTTGGCATTGTCCACTCTCAAAATGATTCTGCATGACAGCCTTCAGTTGATTGTGGAACCAATAGTCCTCCTTACCTACAGTTACACCTATTTAAGAGGAACTTATTAGCCTATTGAAAATACTTACTTTTGATTGATGTTTCCTTAATGAATAATGATAGCCATTCCTCCTTGCATTGTTATTCAGAAGCCTACCTAATTTGCGTGATAATATTTTTAGTTGATAACATATTTTGTTTTGTTTTAGTTGCTTAGGCTATCGCTCTCCCTCCGTCTTGTTCCTGCAAAATCGAATCACTCAGGCTAAGGCTATTGCATACTTTTCCGTTTAGGCTACTGKATTTGATTGTCTTCTATTTCAATTAGGATATTTTGCAATCTGTAAATTATMGGTTAGATAGGCCTATTCAAATATGTAGATTGAAAAGGCCAAGGCCTTTATTAACTTTATTAACCAATCAATACAAAATACTTATGGGTCATTAATAGAGTTTAGGCTTAGGCTATGTTCGCAACTTTTATTAACCGTTCGTCAAGTACAATTATTATTTTATTGTTTTAATCTGTAGGCTGGAATTTAGGACTTTTTACATTCATAATAATTATTTTGTCTGGTCGTGTCCACTTTTTTTCATAAAATGTAATTAGTGCTCTGGTAACGATTTCGTTGGCGCACGTCCTGTGATACATATCTGTAAATTAAGTTAATGCTGCTTGTGCATGCACAACAACCTGTAAGGCGTTTGGGATATTCGGTTTCCAGACGTGCATTGGTGCTAAGGCCCTCTTAAAGCTGTGCCACTTTCTTAAAACCTCTCACAGTCAATATACAAATTCAGATCTTTGTTTGCACAGAGAGCTGGTTTTCAAATGTCAAATAGTGCGAACGTCTTCTTTAAATGTAGTATGAAGAGGGAAAAGGGAATACTGGGATTCACTTCGACACTTCTCCAAAGCTCACATATGGTGGTGCTACTCTGTTGATTATCTATCCTGATTGCCTAAGTCACTTTTACCCCTACCTACATGTACATATTACCTCAATTACCGGTGACATACTCATTGTATATGGTCCCGTTGTTTTATTGTGTTACTATTTCCTTTTAAAAAGTAAGAACAGTTAATGTATTTTTTACTCTGCAATGTTGGGAAAGGGCTCGTAAGTAGCCATTTCGCTCTGAAGTCTTAACGTGTTGTATGTGACAAATACAATTTGATTTGAAGGTTCATAATCAAGAAATTAACAGATATGCTAACGGGTTTAAATTGAATAGCTTTGTTCTTGAATCCAACCACTGCCTCCTCTTTGAGTAGGCATGTGAATGAGAGGATAATAAACTTATTAAGTACCTGCCATTTTGAATATAGCCTAAAAAGCGCACAGATGCCACAATATAACGCTAATGCACAACTGTTGGACAATCCCTGAGCCGACAAYTTGAAAAATCTGTTGATGTGCKCTTAACCCTAATTTCTCCAGGGTAGCCTTTGGTAATGCCTGGCCGTGACCCACCAAATGATTATGTGCAGGTGAAATTCAAGTTGATAATTGGTAACCTTGATAGGAATTCATGTCAAATGCATGTCAAGGCTATTCAATTCTGACGTTTTTTATCGGATGTTTCAGAAATTGGCATTTTATTCCAAAATGCAAGAAGCGCAAGAGAGCATCAGCGGGGGCAGCTCGTTCTCAAATCTCCCTGGGCCGACGATAAAAGAGGAAGACTGCGCGCGCGAGAAGGATCACCCTCCCGAGGCCGAGTACCTGAACTCGCGTTGCGTGCTCTTCACCTACTTCCACGGGGACATCAGCTCGGTGGTGGACGAGCACTTCAGCCGGGCCCTCAGCCAGCCAACCAGCTACGTCCACGGGTCAACCAGCAACAAGTCCGCACGAGGTAGGCCTACATCCACCTCATGGAGAGGATCACAGAACCACTCCAAACACCTGTCCACGCGGTTTCATTTCATCACAATGACTGTTTTTAGGCTTATAGACTATAATGGATGGCATGTATGTCTTGCATGCAAGTGAGTTTTATTTTTATTTTTTATTTTTATATTATTGTGTTCACATCTTACTCAAATACACTTCCCTTTAATCTGGATTTTTGGAACAAATCAATGAATCCCCTGTTTTGCTCCCATAGTTTCAGTTTGCAGTCATTCAAGTATCACAAAGTAAAACATTGATTGAAAGGCAGTTGAAAACAATAACACGCTGTTCTGTGGAATGTAGGGCTCAGACTTATTCACTATATTGTAGGGTAATTTGTAGTGAGGGTTTGGTAGGCTTTAATTTGTTCTGTTGCATATTACTCCCTTAATGAATTAATTTCAAATGTAATTATATGACCAATATTATATAGTCAACCATTCTCCAATTTTGATCAACCTTCAGGAATAACTGACAACAACCATATTTATCCATGCATCTCTTTTTCATGTTTTCCTTTATTTCATTCTTTCAAATTAATTGATAATTGAATGATCATAGTTGTTTTTTTGCCCTATTCTCAGAACTGGCTTATTGATCCTCACCCACAGATACATTCATAGTCTTTACCACTTAATTGATCTGTGATTGAGCATTTCAATGTGTCTGTGGATTCCCAGATGGATTATTCCCGATGAGCCAGAGGAGTTTCCCCCCATCCTTCTGGAACAGTGCGTACCAGCCCTCGTCCCTGAGCAGTGCCTTAGGATCCTCCTACTCAGACATACCCTTCCCTGGGGACCCCTACTCCTCTGCCTCCCTACACAGTCACCTCCACCAGGCCACCCCAGAGCCCTGGCACCACTCACACCACCACCACCACTCTTACTCACTCGGCGGGGCCATCGGCACCCAGGGCTCTCCCTACCCTCGACCCAGCATGCACGAAGTCTACGGCACGCACTTTGACCCCCGCTACAGTTCTCTGCTGGTGCCCTCTGTCCGGCCGCACCGGCTCCCTCCATCCACTGTCCCCGGACCCAGTGCCTCACCGTGTGACATTGGGAAGAGCGAGTCAGCCAGCTCGGCCTGGACTGGGGCGTTCACAGGGGCAGGGGCAGACATCAGCCAGAGCATCGGCCTCAATGTGGATGCAGGTAACAACAACAGCAATAACAACAACAGCACACAACATGCAGTGTTAACTCTTCATAAAGGACTAGCTGTTCCAAGTGCACTTCAGAATAGCCTGCATAATTTCATTTTCCTCAAACATCCATGACTACTATTGTACGCTCTACAATTCATTTAATGCAAAAGTTCAGAAACGGTGTGACGCCTTACATCGGGTTATGCTTACATTCATAACATTATGCAGGGTTTTGTTCTCCCCGGGGGAAACAGTTGTCTTGTCAAGGCCACTCTCCAACACTAAGAAAGACAATGTATTTATGGGTTTAACAGGTTGAGTTCTCTGTCTCTTCTTTCTCCTGYGAGTCAATATGCTTTTACACTTTTCTGCTTAAGGGCTTCCTGCTTCTGCATATAAGCCATTTGGTCTCCCTCTTCCTAATCCCTCTCTTGCCCTCCCTTTTTCTTTTCTCTCTTTTCTCTCTCTTTCCTCTCAGGTCTGCAGGCCCAGGATAAGAGCAAGGACTTGTACTGGTTTTAAAGCTCTGCTGCCTTCCAGGCCTGAGCTGGCCTCTGTTTTTCTGCACTGTATGATATTGACAGACATTTTCTGTAACAGATTCTAATCTCACTTGCAGCTCGATGCTACACCTTCAGTGGCGGAAACATCCTCAGCTGAAATTACTCCATTGTGGATACTCTCTGCTGGAAATGCAGTGGACAAGGGAGAGAATCTAACACTCAGTCTCTCCTACTTAAGAGAAAGGAGGGAAAAACCATGCAGAACTTACTGGACAGCTTGCCAGAAATGCTCTGTGGTGTGACTGACAAATGTTATCTGGCCAAGACTGAACACTTTCCTCCAAAGAGGACACTTGTTGAAAAAGAAAAGAGTGAAACTGGAACGTAAAAATTTAGATTTGACCAGAGCATACTCGAAGACTGGAAAAACACTATTTGCTATTGTGGTTGGGTTTTTTTATCTATGAAAGGAGAGGAGCAAGAGAGAGGAGCATTCTCTAACATGACTGAAGTGAGCAGCYGCTATTTGAAGCCATTTGACTCTGTCTTGCTCCCCAGCAGCTGTCAACGACAACTGTTTCAGTACTCAATAGACACACACAATTGTAGTGTCACTGCACAGTGTTTGACCAGGGGCTCTAGACTTCATAAATTGAGCATTTTGTCAAATCTGGACRCCGACCCATTGGGAACAACTGGTTTGACTGGTGATTTTGAGGTGCGGGGTGGACAGGAGGTAGCAGAAGTGGACATGCACAACTGTGCTATGTATGTCTGTGTGCCATATCTGGGCAGTGCTACAGTATATGTGATCTTTATGTACTTATTCCTCATTGTTTTTCAGTCATCCCAGGTATAAAGCAAAGTCAAAATCAAACAGTCATTATCCATGGTATATTGTATTGTGAACATATTAATATATTGACCTTTTAAAGTATTTTTTCTTGATACAGTTGTAATGTAATGTCAATGTGTTGTATGCCTCAGCCTGTAATTATAAAGCAATGGGACAATGTGATTAAAACTCAACTTTAGACTCTGTGTTCACGCTCAACTGATTATTTAGGCGAACATGTATACGGTAGATAAAATGCGTAATCTATAGAATACACAATTTCATAGACAGTTCATTTGAAAACTATCCTGTTTTGATGATGTGAGTTCTCGTTAATTTCCCCAATTATATAATGAATACAAAATAGATATCGTTCAGCCATCTGCAAGCACAACTTAAAGGAAAATTCCACCCCAAAARGATCTTTTGGTATTTGTTTCATTAGTCCATTGTTGACAAAAATGTTTTGCTTATCAGCAATCAAGTTCTCAAGATATGTAACCTTCAAAATATAGAAATCATCCCCTATGATGCAATTTGCATCATGTGATGCTGTGTTTTGCATCATATGACAACAATGGACTAATGAAACAAATACCAAAAGATAGTTTTGGGGTGGATTTTTCCTTTCGGTGTTCAATTTTTACCTTCCACTAATGCATTGTCAGCGTACTGGGGTTTGCATTCATCTTAAATCATTCTCTTGTAGATACTGAATGCTGATGCTTCAACTTGTCAATGTAAAGACATATTTCTAAAGGGCAGTCAATACCGAACACCAGCAAAAGTCTATGAAGTATTTGTACAGAATAGTATTTGACCTTGTCTGGAAGAATACTATTCAAGAACATTCAAGTAAGATGTTCTTGAAGAGCTACMTTATTAAGGAAAAATGGACTATGAGTGTGATATGTGGTTGTCCCACCTAGCTATCTGAGGWTGAATGCTTTAACTGTACGTCACTCTGAATAAGAGCGTCCGCTAAATGACTCAAATGTAAGAGGCCAGGGATATTTCTTTCACGATATTCAACGCCGTCTCTATTTTCTCCATGGACATACTTTTCTCCTTGAAGACATACAAAAGACTACATACAAACAGGCCACAATTAACACATAACTTAATGATCGGCGGGAGAAAAAGCAATGGAACGGTCATAAGAGTCAGGGGGCTGAAAAGGAAATAGGTGGAAGAAAAGACCTTTCCAACAAATCCAAACAAAAGAAAGTGTGATGCTGCCGTCATGTGTTCCCTTTCTTGGTTGTGTTCCAGTTTAGCACTGGACAGCTGTAGATTAATATCAGCTTCTGACAAAAGTGATGAATGACAAGAGAGAGGTGGAGGGTCTCTCACTCCCCGGAGAACCTCTAACAAAGGAATATTTTCAGAGACATTTGTGTTTTTAGCAGTTGATGGGATGATGTGCAATTGGCAGGTAAAATAGGCCACATGCATTGTTTGGGTCAATTAATTACTACATCTAGGCTAAGTGAAAAATTATTGATGCGTTTTAAATCTATTAGTGTGTGTGTTCTTATAACATTATTGGTAGCCTAACATCAAAGTGTGGGCTATTCAGCGACATCATGGGTAAAAACAATGCTTGTTTAAATGGGATACATAGCCTACTATGAAAAAAAGGGCATAGCATAATAGATTGGTGTGTAGGCAATAACAGACCAATGTTTTGTTTGAGTGTGCCACCCAGAACTGTGCATATGGAAAACGCGAGTCTTGTTCCCATGCCGTCGGCACCACATGTCTGACTCGGACCTGTTGCAAAGCGTGCGAGCAGGCTGGTCCTCGGAACACACGACGGGACACTGGATACGCTTTCGTGTCGCTATTAGGAATATTTGTGAGGTTAACACATACACTGAAAGCAGGAACTCGTACGTTTTTGGTTGCTATAGAGATCGAGCGGAGCTGTCATTAACATTATCCTAAAAACACCATTTATGGAGTGTCTGATCTGGCTCCAGTTGTCACTGTGCATGACCTTCAGCCTCTGTGGGACAATGAGCTACCACGGAGTTACCGCAAGTCAGCACAAAGACAACAGGAGCACTGCCTCCGCTATTCCAGCACCATCTCAACTTAAGCATTTAAACATCAAATCAGCAAAGCTATATATGCTTCGTTTAGTACACTGAAAACAAAATTAAAGATACCAAAAACAATTTAGTCCAATCAATGTTGCTAAATATTATGTCCATGGTACTTATTTCTGTCTGTGTATGTGTGCGTGCGCAAGTTTAAAAAAATTACAAAATAGTTGACTCATCCTACTTGTAGACTGGTTGAATGCCAATCCCATCCTCCTCTCTTTCAGGTTGGAAAAACGGTTTATGGCTCTGTCCTACAGTATGCTTTTAGTTTTCATAGGCTACCTAGCTAAAATGTTTGTTAGCTTAACTTCCTCGCATGGTCAAAAATTAACCAGCTAAGTTAGCTAGCTAYTTAATGTGAGCCTACTAAGCTACATCTAGGCTACATATTGAACTTCAATTGTCTCATGCCAGTGACAAAATAWATGAATTTATGGTTAGATCAGAATTGCCATCATAATCATTGGCCTGTACAGAGAATTTAGTCAAAACCACCAGTCCAAATCCCCATCTCCATCCATGGTTTAGGAAAAGCGACAATTTAGCAAGCTAGCTACTGCAGGACATAAACACAAGCAGACCAGAATCAGACACGTTTTTCTGACAATGAAGATGTTTAGCTTAGGATGTGATTTGATTGGTGTGAAGCCAAATCCGAACTGGCCTCCCTTGGGGGGCATTTGCTGCGCCAGGACAACCCACAGTTGAGCTCAGTTCAACGCTGATTGGCTAATATATATCTTTTTTAATTATCAAGGGAGGCCAACTGCTTACTGGCATCAATCAATCAAATGCTAGTGAGGCAACATGTCATACTKTTTTGTTCCAAACAGAATCAGATACATGGGCTACACATACTGAGACAGAACTGCGCAGTTTCCCTCTCTGGGATGATTTCTCAGGTGGGATTCAGCCACTTGCGAATTGACRGAAAATTATGAAAACACAGAGAGATTAAAATTCTTTTATATATATTTTTTTCTTGGTCAAGTATTTGGGGAAGCRTGGCTTCCCTTGACATCCATGAAAACTCGTCACTGCCTACCATAAGACATTTTGATCACTGTGCATATTAATTACTTTAGGCTTCTTCAATATGCAAAGAAGTATATCACTTCTACAGTGATTGGTAGGCTATCATATGCATACATACTCAAGTAAGAAAATGTTCCTACACTGGCCTTCTCACTATGGTCTCATAAAATGTGCACCTACACTGTGGACAGTTTATTTGTGCTTGCCAACATAGAAGGTATGCATCAACACATCAGTTTAGCATGTGTGCTTAAAATGACATAAACCTGTAGGGGTTTGTCACAACCATGCAAATAAACCATTGTCACTATTTACATTTGTTTGAGAATATCATTACCCTCAGAATTAAAAAGTGCATCTGGGATATTCCATCCTGCACAGTTGGAGCGAGGCTTGCCTTGTAATATAACCTCCGAGAGTTGAAATATGATTCTAAACACATGCCAGGCTAAATGGCAGAAGGCATTATGTTTTTTATTTAGTCCATGAATTAGGCATAGTGTGATCTATCGCCAATGCTTGACTTGTACTGAAATAGGTGCCTGTACTAATTTTGAGTGCTGCTACTGTTTATATTTAGATGCAGGAGCTCCACAATACTTTTGAGCTAATATTCCGTAAGAGGAACAGGAGCTCAAGCATTGGAGGTGCCGGTACTCAGCTCCGGTGACCTCCTGCCCAAGTCAAGCACGGTCTATCACACAGACTCAGCTTCACCATCACACGCACTGCCATGCTCGCATTGCCACAGTCGGTTCTCTCTTTGCAGCGGCAGCGTTCCACAGCTCAGATGAATGTTAATCAAGTCACGTTCAGCCTTGTCTCCGTCATAGTCCTACTGGGTAGAGTATATGGCTCGGTCTCTCCCCAAACTCAAGACAGGATCACTTACATGTACCACCTGAGATACTGGTAATGTGCTACATGCAGCCATGTGTCGCAGTAATGTCTTATTTTCAACTCCATTCATCTTGTTTTGCGAGGAGCCCTCATGACCACCATTATAGCATGTCATCTCTTTAGCCTCTGTTTCTTTCTTTGTCTTTCTTCATGGCTCAGGAATCCATCAAATAAAGGTGAAATTTAAAATAAAAAAATGTATGGACTAGCTGCTGTCAACGGTTCAAATTAATTCATGGAGGCTGTTTATGGAAGAAAGGAAAAATCAATCATGGACCTCTGTAATGCACTGATGGTCAACAATATTAATTAGTGGGCCATTAAAAAGGTCACAGGCCAAAAGACAACTATTGACAACATGAGAAACTCGCACAATATATCTCAATAATTAATAAGGTTAATGATTTCTACAGTATATCGTCATCTGTGTCTGTGAGCTCACTTTTGTATTAAAAAACTTTGATGATACAAATCGCTAGGGAAGATTATTTTCTCATGAAATTAATTAATGTCAAGGGCCAGACAAAAACCTCCCGGTGGGACAGTTATTACCCTGGGGCCTCTGTCATAGTATTACTGTTGTAATGCCTGCTACTTGGCCCTTTCACCACCATTGAACAAAGGAGTCGGATGTTGGAGTTTGTATGATACCGCCTCTCCCTAGTTGTAGAGGAATGCCAACCACACTAATGCTGGAGCTGTAAAGCAGCTCTATATGACATTCAGACCATCCACATGTGCCACATGGCTGGCGATTCTCACACCATGGCCATTGGCATTTTTCTCATTAGTCAACATAAGCACTACAAATGCGAACTTGGAACCATGTCAATACAGGAGCATCATGCTGAAAAAGATCAGACCCCCTGATGGTGCTATGGAGCAAACTTTTTATAAAACATGCTTTTAGGTGAATATTTAATTTAGGCTGCTATTGATTTGAATGTATTTTAAAGCCAGCAATTCAGCATATCCATCTACGTACTACACAGCTAGAGTGGTTACTCCTCTACCAAGACTCTGTATTATCTTAAGTTTGACCTCAAACTGACATTCCATGTCTCAAGGTGGATAGAGGATGTTCCTGAAATAAGAGCTGATAAAAGATCATCCAAACCATTTTAGTCAACTGGTCTGTGGGGGACCTCTATTCTCCTTTGGGGTCTACTTTAGAATGGTTTATGGCAGACAAATGGTGATACACTTTTAAAAACAAGGGTTCTTCTAAGATCCTCAAAGTTCTTTGAAGAACCTTAGGGTTCTTGGCACTGAAAATTGCCCCCAAAATGTTCTTCCAAGAACCCCATAGGAAGTGGGGTTCATCGAGGAACCTCCTTAGTTGGTGGGGGTTCTTGCAGGAACCTAACTGCCCGACTGAAACATTTGGATTTGAATTTGAAAAGACAGCAAGTGCAGGCACTTAACTGAAAAATCTCCTCAATTTAAATTAAGGTTTGTCTCTTGTATGATCTAAATTGACATTGTTTTATGATGATACCATCTATCTTTTCATATTTGTGCAAATCTTTCTAAAACAGAACATGGACACAATTCAATGGATATCAATCAACAGAGGTAAGAATATGCATGCTATAAGAATATGTTGAAGGCTAGATGTATTGGGTGCAGATGACTGAACTGTTTACTTTTTTGTTTGTGTCTGCAGGGAGAGACAAGGAGGCATACAAAGGTATTTCAATTAGTGTTGGTATGTTATGCAAATAACATGTACCATCCTCCTCCCTATCCTCTTCAATGAAAATCACATAGGCCTTGTAACGGCTCTCGTCGGAATGAGTGGACCAAAGCGCAGCGTGGAAAGTGTTCATGATTTTATTGATCAAAGAAACACTCGAACAAAGTAACAAAACGAAAGCGAACAGTTCTGTRAGGTAAACAGAAAATGACTACCCACAAAACACAGGTGGGAAAAAAGGCTGCCTAAGTATGATTCCCAATCAGAGACAACGATAGACAGCTGCCTCTGATTGGGAACCACACTCGGCCAAAAACAAAGAAATAGAAAACATAGAATGCCCACCCTAATCACACCCTGACCTAACCAAATAGAGAAATAAAAAGGCTCTCTAAGGTCAGGGCGTGACAGGCCTCTACATTACGGACGAGGTATGTGTATGAAAACCATTATCAAAACAGTTTTTTTRCATTCACATTCACCACAAAAACAAAGATATGAATACTGTTGTGAGCATGTTAAACATCTGTATAATTTGTTAAACATCTGTATAATTACTATTTTGGGGATTCACAGACTTCAACCTCCTTACACCTCTGATGAAAATCATTCTGGCTATGGATTTGGAGAACATCAGCACATTAACATCAACACGCCAGAGGATATATGCATTGGACTTGGTGCTCAGCTGTGAGTTTACTTCATATTTGGATTTTTCTATTCTGCTTTGCCACTAAAATCATAATAAACACTGACAACAGAAATATTGTGTTATTGTTGTTATGCATGTTATTAATAATAATAATAACGGGAAGGTAGGGGTAGTTAAAAAAAAGAAAACGCAAAAGGTTCTTCGAGGATCCATTATAGGGGGGTTACTCCACAGCTTCAATTTTAAGAACCCCTAAAGCATACTCCAGGAAACTTGTCTTTTCAGAGTGTAGGAGCTGATGCCATTTTGAACTCACGTAGATCTGAAGGCATGTCGTTCATCATGTAAAACGTACTAACTATAGAACATCACAGTGTAATTACATTTATAAACATTACACAAGTTGGACTTTATTATCGAAGACCCAATAAAGATTTGTTTTGGAGTGCGTACAGAAGCTTTGGCCCACTCTGTCGTGCCTACACACAACGCCTATATTTCATCAATATAGAAATTACATGTCTAGATGGACTTGAAAAAACAGACAGAAGAACTCAAAATCTGTGGGGGAGAAGTGTTTACTTTTACTTTTCAGCCAGGGAACTCCACTTCCATCTCAGCACTGATTTATGAAGTTTGGAGTAAACCTGTGTTAAGTGAGAATATCCTATTTCACTGCAGCACTCACTGTTTGCATGTTAACTGGGCTGGAACACTCCTAACAATGGGAAGGAATCATCATGTCTTGTTCTGGGAATTCTTCGCATATCTAATACGCTTCGCTACAGTCCTCTGGGTGGGAGAAACAAAGTCTGTGGTTACAAACGACTGAAGAAATGTCACTGGAAGGTGAAAGAAGATCTTGTACCATGAATGAGGCCTCAACGACAAATTGTTGACATTGGAGAGAGTATTTGTTAACGCACCTTTGTGTAAGAGTTTTGATGGACACACGAGTCTAAAACAATGGACGGGGGAACGGGGAAAACACACTTTCAAGTCCAACAGCCAATGGCAGAGTTAAAGCTTCAGAGCTGTGAACTTCAGCCACAAAGTTATCGACTTTCCACCTGCCGCCAGAGGAAGAAATCACTGGTTTTATTCCATAGCTTTATTTAACTTCCCACTTTAGCCAACAATGACTGTCACCGTCCCCTGTGGAGTGTATACCGTAAGAGAGACTAACTAAATGTGAATTTACACACAAACACAAAGAGTTTCTCTGGAACTGGAGCGCCTTGGTGAAATGCATGCATCAACAAAGTCATTGACAACCTACATTAACAAATCACAAAATGTATGATCATGTTGTCACACACTTAATATGTTGTGAAATCTGTTATGTATTGTAATGTATTGTAATGTTTTTAAAATGTATAACTGTCTTCATTTTGCTGGACCTCAGGAAGGCAGCAGCTAATGGGCATCCATAATAAATACAAATCTGCAATTACTGACCAGAAATMTGGGACATTAAAGGAGAGAAGAAAAATTAGGGAGTGTTGAAAAATATCTGTGGTGATCGCTGGCCAATACTTTACAGCCAAAACTGTCTGTTGCTGGATAAATCAAATGTTCTTGGAAAACATACAGTCAATTTGTCAGGGTTGTGCGCTACTGGTGGAGAAGTCAGGTGCAGGAGAGCAGAGAGTTGTGAACAGGCGCACACTTTATTAGGCAGAGTGTGATAATGTTGCGTTAGGAGTCAGGCGCAGGAGAGCAGAGATGTCTGAGAAGCGTACTTTAATTGGCAAGTCCACCAACACAGGTATGGCACAATCAAAAAAGTTAAACGCCCTCGACAACAGAGAACCCGTACAAACGCACGGAGGAACAAATAAAGCTCCGACAATAACACACTCTTATAAATCCGTGAAAACAAGAAATGGATGCATAACATCACCGAGCACATCACAATAAAAGAATAATCCCGCACAAACCTAGGCAGGCAACAGGGTAACTATATATACACAGAAATTAAGGCAAATGAAACCAGGTGTGAAAAGAACCAAAGACAAAACAAACAGAAAAGGAAAAAGGGATCGTGATGGCTAGTAGACCGGCGACGTCTACCACCGAGCGCCGCCCGAACAGGGAGAGGAACTACCTTCCGTGGAAGTCGTGACACAGAGGCAATAAAACAGACAGACGCCACTGCGTCAAAACCTCCAGCCAAAGGTAAAAAGTGCAAGGCGCGAAACAGTCACAAAAATAAGCAAATGTTTAACAATTAAACATCCTTCGTGGAATACAGAGGAAAGACCAGCCTGGTGCGTAACATGAAACACATAACAAAAACAATTCCACACAAAGACATGGGGGGGAACAGAGGAATAAATACATGCAGTGTGATTAGGGAATGTAAACCAGGTGTGCAGGGAACAAGAAAACAAATGGAACAATGGAAAAATGGAGAGGCGATGGCTAGAAAGRCGGTGACGTCGACCGCAGAACGCCGCCCGAACAAGGAGAGGAGGCGACTTCGGCGGAAGTCGTGACACAATTGTTGTTAAAGATGGAGACTCATGATCAACCAGACGAAAACACAGATAATGCATTTTAGAAAACCAGGTACTAAGAGAAGTGTTTTTCAGTTTTGGTGAAGACATTCTTGAATTTACTAGCAATTATAAGTATTTGGGTCTCTTTATTGATGAACATATTACCTTTCTATATGAAACATCTGCCCTGGCCGAATCAGCAAGTAGAGCTCTTATGGAAAACAAAAACACTCAAAGATATTGGTTATGCTATGTGTTCCAAACTGTATCAGACATGCTTGTGTCCTGTTCTGGACTATTCAGCAGGAATGTCTGAATTTTTCAACAGTCTGACTGTGAACATCTGTACGAAAACCAAATGAAGGGAGACATAGATATGATCATAAAACAACTGTTGATGCAATATGAAGAAAATGGGTGGAGGAGATTATTCGTAAACCCAAATTGAGAACCTTTTGTTTGATTAAGGGTGAATTTGTGTGTGAGAGACATATTATGTATAACCTACCTAAAAGCAAGAGATCACTATGTGCACAGGTAAGATGGCGCCGGAGAAGAAGGCAGACGTTTTACGTGTCTCCAACCGATTGTGTTTTTTGTTRGTTTATTTGCGTTTTTTGTAACTTATTTTTTTACTTATTTTGTACATAATGTTGCCGCTACTGTCCCTTATGACCGGAAATAACTTCTGGACATCAGGACTGCGATCACTCACCACGGACTGGCAGAATCAATTTTTTCCTTTAACAAGTCTGACGAGCACGACTCGAACGATATACTGCTTTCTCAGGATGAGGCCCAGATCCCCGAGATTTGCGTGAAGAGGAGGCAGAGAAAAAGGGTCCAGAGGGCGGGCTGCTTTCTGAGAATTCGTAGGCGATCGAAAAAACCACCACATCCTTCCACCCTACTAGCAAACGTGCAATCTTTGGAGAATAAAATCGATGACCTACGCACAAGATTAAACTACCAAAGGGACATTCAAACTTGTAATACCGTACGTTTCACGGAGCCATGGCTGAACGACGACACTATCAACATACAGCTGGCTGGTTATACGCTGTACCGGCAGGATAGAACAGCGGCGTCTGGTAAGACAAGGGGTGGCGGACTATGTATTTTTGTAAATAACAGCTAGTGCACCATATCTAAGGAAGTCTTGAGCTATTGCTCTCCTGAGGTAGAGTATCTCATGATAAGCTGTAAACCACACTATCTACCTAGAGAGTTTTCATCTGTATTTTTCGTAGTTGTTTACATACCACAACAGTCGGAGGCTGGCACTAAGACAGCATTGAATGAGCTGTATTCCGCCATAAGCAAACAAGAAAACGCTCACCCAGAGGCAGCGCTCCTAGTAGCCGGGGACTTTAATGCAGGGAAACTTAAATCCGTTTMACCAAATTTCAATCAGCATGTTAAATGTGCAACCAGAGGGGAAAAAAACTCTGGACCACGTTACTCCACACACGGAGACGCATACAAAGCTCTCCCTCGCCCTCCATTTGGTAAATCCGACCACAACTCTATCCTCTATCTGACTCCTGATTTCATCAAAAAGTGCATTGATGACGTCATCCCCACAGTGACCGTACGTACATACCCCAACCAGAAGCCATGGATTACAGGCAACATCCACACTGAGCTAAAGGCTAGAGCTGCCACTTTCAAGGAGCGGGACTCTAACCCGGAAGCTTATAAGAAATCCCGCTATGCCCTCTGACGAACCATCAAACAGGTCAAGCATCAATACAGAACTAAGATCGAATTGTACTACACCGGCTCTGACGCTTGTCGGATGTGGCAGGGCTTGCAAACTATTACAGACTACAAAGGGAAGCATGGCCGAGAGCTGCCCAGTGACACGAGCCTACCAGACGAGCTAAACTAATTCTATGTTCGCTTCGAGGCAAATAACACTGAAACATGCATGAGAGCACCAGTTGTTCCAGAAGACTATGTGATCACGCTCTCTGCAGCCGATGTGAGTAAGACCTTTAAACAGGTCAACATTCACAAGGCCGCAGGGCCAGACGGATTACCAGGATATGTACTGCGAGCATGAGTCTGTAATACCAACATGTTTTAACCAGACCACCATAGTGCCTGTGCCCAAGAACACTAAGGTAACCTGCCTAAATGACTACCGACCCATAGCACTCACGTCTGTAGCCATGAAGTGCTTTGAAAGGCTGATCATGGCTCACATCAACACCATTATCCCAGAAATCCTAGACCCACTCCAATTTGCATACCGCCCCAACAGATTCACAGATAATGTAATCTCTATTGCACTCCACACTGCCCTTTCCCACCTGGACAAAAGCAACACCTATGTGAGAATGCTATTCATTAACTATAGCTCAGCGTTCAACACCATAGTGCCCTCAAAGCTCATCACTAAGCTAAGGACCCTGGGACTAAACACCTCCCTCTGCAACTGGATCCTGGACTTCCTGACGGGCCGCCCCCAGGTGGTAAGGGTAGGTAACAACACATCCGCCACGCTGATCTTCAACATGGGGGCCTCTCAGGGGTGCGTGCTCAGTCCCGTCTTGTACTCCCTGTTCACTCATGACTGCACGGCCAGGCACGACTCCAACACCATCATTAAGTTTGCTAATGACACAACAGTGGTAGGCCTGATCACTGACAACAATGAGACAGCCTATAGGGAGGAGGTCAGAGACCTGGCTGTGTGGTGCCAGGACAACAACCTCCTCAACGTGATCAAGACAAAGGAGATGATTGTGGACTACAAGAAAAAAGAGTACCGAGCACGCCCCCATTCCCATCGACAGGGCTGCAGTGGAGCAGGTTGAGAGCTTCAAGTTCCTTGGTGTCCACATCACCAACAAACTAACATGGTCAAGCACACCAAAACAGTCGTGAACAGCGCACAACAAAATCTATTCCCTCTCAGGAGACTGAAAAAATTTGGCATGGGTCCTCAGATCCTCAAAAGGTTCTACAGCTGCACCAGCTAGAGTATCCAGACTGGTTGCATCACTGCCTGGTATAGCAACTGTTCGGCCGCCGACCGCAAGGCACTACAGAGGGTAGTGCGAATGGCCCAGTACATCACTGGGGCCAAGCTTCCTGTCATCCAGGACCTCTATACCAGGTGGTGTCAGAGGAAGGCCCTAAAAATTGTCAAAGACTCCAGCCACCCTAGTCATAGACTGTTCTCTCTGCTACCGCACGGCAAGCGGTACCGGAGCGCCAAGTCTAGGTCCAAGAGGCTTCTAAGCATATTGTCTCTGTACCGGTACCCCCCTGTATATAGTCTCGCTATTGTTATTTTACTGCTGCTATTTAATTACTTGTTACTTGTATTTCTTATTCTTATCCATATTTGTTTTAACTGCGTTGTTGGTTAGGGGCTCGTAAGTAAGCATTTCACTGTAAGGTCTACACCTGTTGTATTCGGCGTGTGTGACTAATACAATTTGATTTGATTTGAGATCAGGGATATTGCCTCTGCTTATTGAAACAGGTAAGATCAGGGATATTGCCTCTGCGTATTGAAACAGGTCGGTATTGTGGTGAAATGGAAGAGGAAAGTCTATGTAACTATTGTGACCTCAAAGAAATCGAGAATGAAACTCATTTTATCCTCTATTGCCCTTTCTCCAACGACATACGCTGGCTCTAATTCCAGAAAGCACACCAGATATACTCTGGGATTGTGTTGCTGAGCGATGAGGAGAAACTGAAATGTTTTTTTGTCCATTGTGTATTTCTGTTTGCAGAATATTTCGATAAAGCCTGGAATAAAAGACAAAGGGCTACCTATAATTAAATTGCACAAATATMTAGCCTCTATGTGGTAAATGATACGTGTGTATATAGATTGTGTATAATCTTCTCTTTGTGCCAGACTGGGTTCAAATGCCTACTGTTTCTTCGTTTTTGTTCTTTAAAAAAAAAAAGTATTTATCTGTGTATGTTATGTTTGAATGTATGTACTGTATGTATGTATTTGTGTACAGTTGAAGTCGGAAGTTTACATACACCTTAGCCAAATACYTTTAATCTCAGTTTTCAGTTAATCCTAGAGCTCAGATTGAATTCCCTTGCTTGGTGTGATTACTCCCCTTTTAAAATGTATGTATACAGAGGACAACCGCCCAGTGGGATATAGTTTGAGGCAGCTTTTAAAGTGATGTGCCACTCATTGAGCCCCAGGATTAAAGGGACCCTTCATTCCTGCAAATGAAGATGGCAGATTGAGATGGAAAACTCTGGTTTTCATAGAGAAGCAGCTGGTTACATAAATCATACTCATATGAGCGAACTTGAGTTTATACTGTGCAGTGCTCCTATTTCATACACCCCCCTCGGTGCATTCTGACCATCTCTACTTATACTCACCGCCTCCAAGGACAGAGAAGCACACACTACCATAGTTAGCACATCAAGGGATGGAGCCCCGAAGTAACACACTTGTACCTCGCTCTGTTAGTTCGGTGACATCAGGCACAAACAGGGCAGCAGTTCAGATGGTGTGAGAGGGTCTAAGATGGCTGGCACTACAGTACCCTCTTGGTCGGCCTGATTTACGAGACTCTGTGGCCCCGTCCGTCCAGTGTGCCATGCTACAGGGGAACAGCCACCACGTCCTCCGGCCCAGCTGTTTCAGAAGCTCTCAGGGGCAGTGAAAGCTTGACCTCTGGAAGAGCTCCCTCCGCCAAAATGTCTGTGTCAAGTCATATCTGTAGGATAAATTGTTCCCATCAATTGCAATCACTTTATTTTTAAGATGATGGACGCTGCGTCTGCACAGGGCACCATATTCTTTGAACTATGCGTTTTGAGAGTAGTAGTATATCTCCCTTCTAAAAGAGGTAGACCTTGTCTGACAGACATGGTTCCATTTAGTGATAAACTGAGTGTGCAACAATTGACTTTGAACTGAATACATGATGGGAATGGAAGTTTGCCATGCTACTGGAGCACTCCGGCATAGATATGTTGATTTCCGTTTGTTGCTGTAATTAAGTCATGTACAAGAAACAAACAATGTGTTTGCGTGCGTGTGTAAGTGTGTGCATGCATGATGGTGTTGTTGTAGGTGTGAGGACCATAGCGGAACACAGACAGAAAAAAGGGCCTCTGACACACCTTTAGACTTGCACTGTCTGTCCATGGTGTTGTGAGGAATGTTGAGAGCCGGGGAGCTAGAGTGCTGGATCCCACACAATGCCAGGATTAGGTATCAGCTATTCCAAATGTCAACAATTCTTCACTCTCCAAAGTCACCGCACTTTTTCATGTCCCATGACCTCCGGACTTGCTGTGATAATGGTAAACAAACATGGTCTTACCTGGCCAGGTAACATGAAACCCCCCAACTTCCTGCTCTGGCACCCCTAAGAGCCTAGGTCCAAGCCCCTCTACCATTAGTGTTGTGCCCCTGGGGTGGGGGGCTTTGGGAAGGGATGGGGGGGTGGGGCGGGGAGCTCAACAGTCAGAGCGGAAAAGAGGGAGGGGGAACAAAAGAGCAGAGACGGGGCAGAAAGAGTAGGGGATGAGAAGAGATTGGTGAGGTGTGAAGGTGAGGTGTAAAAGTGAGGTGTGAAGGTGAGGTGTGAAGGTGAGGTGTGCTGAGAGCAAGGATAGAGCCTGACAGGTAACTGATAGAAACAGAGAAGGTCTGGGAGGTTAGACTAGAATAGAGTAGTTTAAAGTGGATTTGTCTTTGTTTGTTAGGGGTTTATTTGAGGAAAACATATCTGAATGCCAAAATTACAGATGTAGATGATCGCCCTCAATATGAGAGCAGTACTCGTCAGAAGAGCTAATTATTACATAGGTTTGATATGTAGAGTAAAGAGCACAAACAACTGACATGTTTGTTTAGTGCAAGAAAGATTTAAGAGCTTATGACAATACGAYAGCTTGGGACTATAAGGTTCTATCTGCAAAAAGATGATTCTGAGATAAATGTCATCAAAGTTCAGAATCCTCATTGGTTTGAATGGTGTCAGCAATTTTTATATAGTATTTTTTAGAACTTAACAAAATGAATTGGGGTATTTAGAGTACTGTGTAGGTAGAGAACATTGAACAGGTCAAGGATATGTCAATAACTACTTTTTGACAAAAATGCAGATAAAAACCTTATAGTCCCAAGCTCTTGAATACATGTATGGCATATGATGTAGAGATGTAGGATGTTCATTTGAACCATTTTACTACAGAAGAAAAATTATCCTGCAGCAACATGAAATGTTTATTATTATGTGGATTATAATTAATGGACATTTTTGTAGGGGTCGATACATTTTCCATTAGGGCAAATGAAGTATGACTTTTTCAAAGTGGAAACTGCAAACTTTAGAAGCCTTTTTCAAACTCAAATACACTACAAGTTTGCATTTCCTGCTTTACAAGAAAATTCTCACCAACAAAAGAGTGATCAAATTAAGATCCTACATGTGTAACTCAATATCAGTGTTGCACATACAGTACCTCCTGTGGTACATAGGAAACATATAGGTGATGTTACGTCTTGTACACAGAGTTTATGGTTTATGGGCAGGGGGATCAGGGACGCTGATTCAATGTGATTTTTAATGTCAACCTAAACCATGCAGCACAGTCACACCCCGCTCTGTCAGCTGTTACTGGGCAGCTCCCTGGTACTGTATGCAACTGGATTTATAGTCTTCATTCATACTCCATAGGGATTTTAAGTCTTGCTGTTGGGCCCATTCAGGAAAACCGTCTTACCATCTTAGCTACAAACATGAGGCTCAATTTGCTGTGAATGTCTAGTTCAGGAACTATAACAACAGCCTGCTAAACTTTTAATTCTAAGTTAAGATTTATAAATGAACATTTATAAGTGAAACATAACATATCAAAAACATGATCTGGTGGWGTCATCTCATGTAAGACAAATGTGTGAGCTATGTTGGCTGTTACCTACAACAACTTCTGTGACAGAGCCGTGCAGGTTGGCATTATAGCGGCGGGCAAACGTGGTGTGAAGTGAAGGGGGAAAACAACACAGGGACTAGGGTTGACGCTGACATGCTACTGGTTGTGACACACATAGGCTCGATGCTGGCCAGGACACTGCTTGGCTGCGGTCAGCTCTGATGAACAGGTGGGCATAGCGCTTGTCAGCTTCCTGGAGATTGATGCTGTGGTTTAGTGTGGCCGGGTATTCTCTTACAGCTTGGACAGCTGTGCTGGGCTCTGCCGCGATGTGTTGTCTTTTGCAACAATGGGACACTCTGGAGCCTTGGGTAATGGGGCAGTTGAACTCTGAGGGCCTTCTGAGCCAGGGACAGATTGTTGCCCCCTCTCTCTCGTAGTTTATTTGATTGTCTGAAGGTTGATATACAGTGTGAAGGGGATAGTTGTCACTGTACTTACTAAAACATTTATATATGGGGTACTGAGCATGTTTGCTTTCAGTTGTTTGTATTTACTTATAAAATGTATTTATCAGAAGTAAGTACTATTCCACTGGGCACAAACTGGTTGAATCAACGTTGTTTCAACTTAATCTGTCAACGTATTGTGACTCGGAATCTACGAGGAAAATACATTGGATTCAGAAAAAGTAAATAACTTTCAATCACAGGATTATGTCATAATAGTAACCACATTTCAACAGACAACCCTTGTATAAAACGTGTGGAATTTGTAACTTTAAAACAACATCAGATCTTCAAAGTTATAGCTAATATCAGAAAAAAAACAATCTGGGCAGCACCTCCTACTGGAGAACTGATGTATCTACAGCTACCCTTTGGTCTCCCGTCCAGGGTTTTAACCAATCCCAAATCTGCTGATATAGGATGTTTGTCACTGACTATTACCAATGTGCTATCGTGAGAACGATTGTTGAGAGATCTCCACTTAAAAATGAATTAGATTCACTGTTGATATCGAAGTCATTCCAAAGGGAAGGTTTAACAGAGCAAATTAAATTACCATATTTATCACTCATATATCATCAGTGATGATATTAATGCCTATATAGTATTTGAATAGGACTAAATCAAGTCAAACTTTATTTAAAGTGCATTTAAAGTTTTGACTTAGTCCTATTCTTTAACTTAGATTTGTGGTTGAGATGGAGACGTGAATTTAAAAAACCTCTTAAATGTAAAGTCCCCATATTTGGGGACCCTATTTGATTTTTATTCAATTCAGTCTGATATGAGAATGGTAGCCCATATCTGCAAAAGCAGAGTGTCTGCGGAAAGCTGAGTATCTTGGCTATTGATCTGTGCCTTAAAATCTTCGGTGTGATTTACTACCATTTATGGGCACACGAATGTATAACAGCAGGCCGAGCCAATGACTTCATTTCAAGATGGCTTTTACTTCCATTTCTTTTAGCGTTGTGAAGCATAAATGAAATTAACACGGAATACGTTGATTCACACCGAAACCCGGGACTGCACAGATCATGAGGATGTCTTATTTGTCTGCCTGTGACCTAACGTTACCGTTATTGATCACCAGCCCAGAGAGTCAAAATGTTTATTTTACACATTTTCACCAAACAGCAAATATCTTACAAGGTAAGCTTCAATTTGGTCTGTGTTTGAGCTATCGCTACATGGGGGGTATGCAATTAATCCTTATGTTGMTAGGAACAAATCTAGCCTATTATCAGCGCTATCTGATGATGTATGACTTAATGGCAACATCGAATGTACACCGAGTGACTATATCTTTGRGCATTAAAAATATGATGAAAACACTTGGATATCCCCTGTATGTTCCCCGACAACACCACAATGTTTGAGAGACATTGGTGTTGTATAAATGTTGTTTTTATAGTGAACAATAACTTTTAGGCACATCCAGTGGGCAAAAACAATGTAATTACCACATTCGGGCACTTTGGAGAGTTTGAAAGGACACTCGAATGTACCCTGGATACCCCATAACACCACCACAATGTTTGAGTGAGGTTGATATGGTAGAAATAGTTTTTATACTGAAAAAAATGCATTTAGGGATTGCAAATATGTAATAGCACTAGAATTATCTAATTTACAGACATATGCCACTTTTGACAGGTTTAGGGACACTTGGAAACGTTCGGTGACCATACCTGACACCACTTACTAAAACATCTGCCCATTTCTAGTTGTTAGGTCCATCAATCCCATTTTTTTCTGATGTTGTTCACATGTTGTGGAAGCGATCTGATGTGTTTCCAGCTCTAGGCATCAATTATTCAGTTATAGCTTGTCAATGAAAGATTACTTTCAAAATAAAAAACCTAAAAACTCTGTGTGCTTGATCTTGTGTATTCTGAACTATGTAACTTCTATCTTCTGTTAATTTCCTCAGATGTCTTCTGTCTAAATATACCAAGTTTTGGAATGTCAGAATCATGTAATTACACATGAATAGCAGTTACTTTTGGGTTTGTCTATTTAGGCGGAAATCAACATTTTGCTATTACATCTAAGAGGTTTTAAAATATAAATGATTACTTTGTAGACAAACTGGCATTAAACTTGCTTTTTGGAATGTGGTGTCATAAACGCAGAGCATTTCTTTTTTATGGACAGATCTCTCCCCATCTTTACAATCATTGAATCTATATGTTTTGAACATGACAATTAACAGTCTAAGGTAACACCCAGTAATTTAGTCTCCTCAACTTGTTCAACAGTCACACAATTCACTACCAGATTCAGCTGAGGTCTAGAGCTTAGGGAATGATTTGTACCAAATACAATGCTCTTAGTTTTAGAGATGTCCAGGACCAGTTTATTACAGGCCACCCATTCCAAAACAAAATGCAACTATTTTTTAAGGGTTTCAGTGACTTCATTAGCTGTGGTTGCTGCTGCGTATATGGTTGAATTATCATGCATACATGGACACACATGCTTTATTTAATGCCAGTGGCAGGTCATTGGTAAAAATAGAAAAAGAGTAGAGGGCCTAAAGAGCTGTCCTGCGGTACACCACACTTTACATGTTTGAAATTAGAGAAGCTTCCATTAAAGAAGAATGTACGCATACCACGCTGCACCTTGGTCCGATTCATATGACGAACGTGACAGAAGAACCCACCATAAATGGACCAAGCAGCGTGTTCAGGAGGAATGGACCTGGGAGGAGATTTTGGATGGAGCAGGACCCTGGACGCAGGCTGGGGAGTATTGCCTTCCGAAGGAGGATAAAGAGGCAGCAAAAGCGGAACGGCGATATTACGAGGAGTTATACCAACGAGGTAGGCCACAGAAACCCCAATAATTTTTTGGGGGGGAGCACATGGAGCAGTCGGCGGAGCCGAGGAGTGAACCAGAGCCAGTCAGGGAGTCGGATGCAAGATTCCGGAGAGAGGTGCTAGCATTAAGAGTGCTGCAGAGCGGGCGTGCTGGGGAGCGTGTGACTGGTCAGACACCGTGTTATTCAGTGATGCGCACGGTGTCTCCAGTTCGCATTCATAGCCCGGTGTGCTCTATTCCAGCTCTTCGCACTTGCCGGCCTCAAGTGAGCATCCAGCCAGGACGCATTGTGCCAGCTCTACGCTCTAGATCTCCAGTGCGCCTCCACAGTCCAGTACGTCCTGTGCCTCCTCACCCGCACTCGCCCTGAGGTGCGTGTCCTCAGCCCGGTACCACCAGTTCCGGTACCACGCATCAGGCCTCCAGTGCGCTTCCACAGTCCAGTACGGCCTGTGCCTCTTCCCCGCACTCGCCCTGAGGTGCGTGTCCCCAGCCTGGTACCACCAGTTCCGCACAACGCATCAGGTTTCCAGTGTGCTTCCACAGTCTAGAGCTTCCGGCGACAGTTCCCAGTCCAGAGCTTCCGGCGACAGTACCCAGTCCAGAGCTTCCGGCGACAGTACCAGTCCAGAGCTTCCGGCGACAGTAACCCAGTCCAGAGCTTCCGGCGACAGTACCCAATCCAGAGCTTCCGGCGACAGTAACCAGTCCAGAGCTTCCGGCGACAGTACCCAATCCAGAGCTTCCGGCGACAGTACCCAGTCCAGAGCTTCCGGCGACAGTACCAGTCCAGAGCTTCCGGCGACAATACCCAGTCCAGAGCTTCCGGCGACAGATCCACGGTCCGGTTCTACAAAGGCGGAGGGATCAGCGTAAAGAGGGGGGGCGGCGTCCAGAACCAGAGCCGCCACCAAGGGTAGATGCCCACCCAGACCCTCCCCTATAGGTTCAGGTTTGCGGCCGGGAGTCCGCACTTTTTGGGGGGGGGGGGGGTGGGTACTGTCACGCCCTGACCCGAGATCTGCACCTTGGTCCGATTCATATGACGAACGTGACAAATACATGTGGATGATCTTGTTCCTGTAGTTTTTGTAAACACCCTGGTAGGCAGTGGTGGAAAAAGTACCCAACTGTCATACATGAGTAAAAGTAAAGATATCTAAATAGAAAATGACTCAAGTAAATGTCACCCAGTAAAATTCTACTTGAGTAAAAGTCTAAAAGTATTTGGTTGAAAAATATACTTAAGTATCAAAAGAAAAAGTATAAATAATTTCAAATTCCTTATATTAAGCAAACCAGATGGCACCATTTTCTTGTTTTTTATTTATTTACGGAAAGCCACGGGCACACTCCAACATTCAGACATCGTTTACAAACGAAGCATGTGGGTTTACTGAGTCCACCAGATCAGAGGCAGTAGGGATGACCAGGGATGTTCGGTTGATAAGTGTGTGAATCGGACTAATTTCCTGMCCTGCTAAGCATTCAAAATGTAACGAGTACTTTTGGGTGTCGAGGAAAATGTATGGAGTAAAAAGTACAATATTTTCTTAAAGGAATGTAGTGAAGAAAAAGTAGGCAAAAATATAAATAGTAAAGTAAAGAACAGATAACCAAAAAAACTACTTAAGTAGTATTTTAAAGTATTTTTACTTAAGTACTTTACAACACTGCTGGTAGGTTGATTAATAACCTGAACCAGATTACAGGCACTGGTTACAGTGAGAAGCTTCCTCTTGAGCGAACAGCTTGATGAAAACCAGTCAATATTCAGGTCCCCAAGAAAGTAGACCTCTGTTTACGTCACATACACTATCAAGCATTTCACACATATTATTTAGATACTGACTGTTAGCACTTTGTGGCCTATAGCAACACCCGAAAAGAAAAGGCTTTAGATGTGCCAAGTGAACCTGCAACCACAACAATTCAATAACACTTGCCAAAGATCTTCTCTAAGCATTACAGAGATATGGCTCAGCACTTGACATAAGATCTCTAAGCATTACAAAGATATGGCTCAGCAACACCTCCCCCATAAGCATTCCTGTCTCTTCTATTGATGTTATATCCTTGTATTGCTACTGCTGTATCATCAAATTAATTATCTAAGTGAGTCTCAGAAATGCCTTATACTGTATATGAATGTTATCTGACGTTAGCAAGTTATTGATTTCATTAACCTTATTTATAAGGCTGCATCTATTAATATGGGCTATTTTCAGCCTTTTCGATGGGTAGTTTATCAGAGAGACATAATATGGAAAAGAGCAAACAAAGCAAGKTAAAAAAATAAATACATTCAGCAGTCCATTGATCAGTCGGTGCTTGTAAGTGTGTGTGTGTGTGTGTGTGCTGCGGGGTTTGGCCAGGGTTGGGTAGATTACTTTCTAAATGTAATCCATTACTAGTTACCTGTACAAAATTGTAATCAGTAACAACTTTTGGATTACCCAAACTCAGTAACATAACCTGATTACATTCAGTTACTTTGAGATTACTTTCCCCTTCAGAGCCATTAGAAGAAGACAAAAATGTATGTTACCAATTGAACGACATCTATTGCAGGGTAAATCAATGTTAAACTTTACATAGCTGGCCATATATTTTTGTAAAATTTTACTTTACGGGTTGGTTATGTAAGCTTCTTCTAACCCATCGCTTTCTACTACATATAATAATACGATTAAATTATATCTTTACATTAATAACCAAGTCTATCAGAATTCCAGTCATTCCAATAAATGTTATACCCCTTGATCTTCAAGAATAGTACTTGGAAATATGGAAGTATAGATTAACCACATTGTTTTACCTCAGCATAACCCCAAAACTAAGGACTTATTAGCCAGCCCTACTCTATTGTTTATGATTCTGTTGTCATGGAGGACTGATTGGGCTCATTGATTCCAGTTGAAAAACAAATGCTGCGCTCATGAAATGGCATGCTTTGAGCAATACTGAAAAGTGCTATTTACAGTACATGTGAAAAATGTATGCCACATGCTGTATTTGCCATAGGCCCTATTGTTAACCTTTTAGTTGGTGACACTTTGATATCTTGATAATATCCAGCTGTTTAAAGGGCAAATCCACAGATGAAACAAAAATAAAACGGTCGTCTGCCTCTGTTTTGGTAAAAAGCTGAGGGATGGGACTGGAGAAAAGTAACCACTCTCAGATTAATAGACAGAGCTATCGATGCAAGGACTGACCATCCATGATATCAAAATGTTAACCATGTTATGAGGCCATATAGTGTTACATTTGCAATGTTTACAAACATTGGAGAAAAACAAGCTTATATTTTGGGTTCTCATGGAGTGTGAAAATGGAACTAAGCTCATGAGGCATTTATAAGTTATATTCTTCAAGAATCAATGGATATATACAGTGCCTTCAGAAAGTATTCAGACCCCATGACTTATTCCACAGTTTGTTACTTTACAGCCTTATTCTAAAATTTATTAAATTCGTTTTTTTCCCCTTATCAATCTACACACAATACCCCATAATGACAAAGCAAAACCATWAAAAAAAAAAATTGGGCTAATTTATTACAAATAAAAAACAAATTTACATAAGTATTCAGACACTTATTTTGTTGAAGCAGCTTTGGCAGCGATTACATCATCACGTCTTCTTGGGTATGGCGCTAGAAGCTTGGCACACCTGTATTTTCTCCCATTCTCTGCAGATCCTCTCAAGCTCTGTCAGGTTAGATGGGGAGCATTGCTGCACAGCTGTTTTCAGGTCTCTCCAGAGTTGTTCAATCAGGTTCAAGTCCGGGCTACTCAAGGACATTCAGAGACTTGACCGGAAGCCACTCCTGCATTGTCTTTGCTATGTCGTTGTCCTGTTGGAAGGTGAACATTCAACCCAAGTCTGAGGTCCTGAGCGCTCTGGAGCAGGTTTTCATCAAGGATCTCTCTGTACTTTTCTCTGTTAATCTTTGCCTCAATCCTTACTAGTCTCCCAGTCCCTGATGCTGCCACCACCATGCTTCACCGTAAGGATGGTGCCAGGTTTCCTCCAGACGTGATGCTTGGCATTCAGGCCAAAGAGTTCAATCTTGGTTTCATCAAACCAGAGAATCTTGTTTCTCATGGTCTGAGAGTCTTTAGGTGCATTTTGGCACCTCCAAGCATGCTGTCATGTGCCTTTTACTGAAGAGTGGCTTCCGTCTGGCCACTCTACCATAAAGGCCTGATTGGTGGAGTGCCTCAGAGATGGTTGTCCTTCTGGAAGGTTCTCCCATCTCCACAGAGGAACTCTACAACTCTGACAGAGTGACCATTGGGTTCTTGGTCACCTCCCTGACCAAGGCCCTTCTCCCCCGATTGCTCAGCTTGCCTGGGCGGTGTCACGACTTCTGCCGAAGTCGGTTCCTCTCCTTGTTCGGGCGGTGTTCGGCGGTCGACGTCACCGGTCTTCTAGCCATCGCCGATCCATTTTTCATGTTCCATTTGTTTTGTATTGTTTTCACACTCACCTGGTTTCAATTCCCTAATTACATGTTGTATATGTTCCCTCTGTTTCCCCCATGTCCTTGTCGGGAATTGTTTATTGTAAGTATGTGTGCATTGTGTGACTGGTGCGATACGGGTTTTGTGCCCATGTGTTTGTTGTTTTTGTATGCCGGTAGTTATGTTAATTAAACGGCTCCGGCTATTTACCAAGTTCTGCTCTCCTGCGTTTGACTTCACTGCCACCAGTTACGCAAACCTTACAGGCGGCCAGCTCTAGGAAGAGTCTTGGTGGTGATGGAGGCCGTGGTGATGGAGGCCACTTTGTTGGGGATCTTCAATGCTGCAGACATTTTTGATACCCTTCCACAGGTCTGTGCCTCGACACAATCCTGTCTTGGAGCTCTATGGACAATTCCTTCGACCTCATGGCTTGTTTTTGCTCTGACATGCGCTGTCAACTGTGGGACCTTAAGCAGACAGGTGTGTGCCTTTCCAAATAATGTCCAATCAATTGAATTTACCCTAGGTGGACTCCAATCAAGTTGTAGAAACATCTCAAGGATGGTCAATAGAAACAGGATGCAGCTGAGCTCAATTTCGAGTCTCATAGCAAATGGTCTGAATACCTATGTAAATAATGTATTTCTGTTTTTAATTTTATTTTTAAATTAGCAAAAATGTCTATAAATGTGTTTCGCTTTGTCATTATGGAGTATTGTGTGTAGATTGCTGAGCATTTTTTTAAAGCCATTAAAGAATAAGGCTGTAACGTAACAAAATGTGGAAAAAGTCAAGGGGTCTGAATACTTTCCCGAAGGCACTGTATATAATTTATAAGTCCGAAAATGGATGTAGCAACTACAGATTGCCCCTTTGTTTATTAAAAGTGTGTGAGTTTGATTATGTGTCCATTGATTTTCTTTTTTATCAGTATGAATTTGCTTGAGCAATAAAAGCCCTACTTTTATTCCATAGACTGGGATCCACATTATGCAGCTGTTGCAAGAGCACATTTTTCACTGGCTGTCCACTGGTTTCAACATTTAGATTTGTGAACAGCCATCCACAACAACCACAATCCGTAAAGCACAAATAGCTAAATGACAGAGCAGCAGTGTGATTCACATCAATGCGCTATGTAGGTATCAATAATGAGTTATATCCGTATCGTCGTAGACTACACCACTGCTGTCATCCTTACCTCCAAGCATTTATTCAAGTTGGATCATATTTGATGCCGACAGCAGTCACACTATTGGAAGACATAGCTTGGACTGTAGCCTACACAGGCCTATTCCTGCTCTTTTCCCACGATCCATCAAACTCATTTGGTGTGTTATCATAGTGGTCTCTAACTTGTGGTCAGACTCGCTCAGGTGGAACAAACTTAAACTTGCACCTTTTTTCAAAAGTATCTGTAATCTGATTACAATATTTTAGCTGGTAACGTAACAGATTACAGCTACCGTTTTTTTGTAATCCCTTATATGTAATCTGTTACTCCCCAACCCTGGGCTTGGCTCTCTCATCTTTTCCAGGCTTTTGGGAGGGAGGGAGGGTGGATAATGAACCTGTCATAGCGGATGTAAGTAATGTCCCCATGCCCAGGCAGCATTCATGGTTGGGATAAGTTCTTTCCTCTTCTGGCACACAGCTTCCAGATAGTTCTCGTTGAGGAATATATATGTTCCTCTCAAGTTCTTGTCTCTTTCCAGAACAGTTACCTTGTCCTTGAACCTTAGGAACTTGATCACTATCGGCCTGGGCCTGTTACCTTTGCGCAGCTGTGGGTTTTCCAGTTCTGTGGACGCACTCAAACTCAGTCTTCCTGTGGTCCATCTTCAGTTTCTCCGAGATAATTTCCCTCACTTTGTCCTCAGACTCCGTCCAGGTCTCATGTGGAGATTCTGCAATTCCGTTCACAACCATGTTCTTCCGCCTTGACTGTCCCTCGAGATAATCTGATTTCTCCGTCATTGTTATCATGGATTCACATACAGAACTGAAGTCCTCTCTCAATGACTCATCTTGCCGTTCTCCTGTTTAAACTTATCGAGCTGACCCTGTGAAAACTGCAAACTGTTCTTCAGGTCCTGGACCTCTGGTCAGGTCGTCCATTATTGTATTGGTTGACTCCACCAGTATTTGGACAAAACACATGAAGCTATTTTTGTTAGTTTAAAAGATCCTTCATCTGTGATGGAGCGACACCACTTTTCTTTGTCATGGTAGTAACATAGGTTACTCTGTTACTCTGCGCAATTCCAGACAGGGCAGATCGCAGGGAATATCCCAGCCACAATGGCTAACCTCGTTGCGGGCTGTGTTCAAGCACTCAAGAAAACGTTGCTAGCTTGCAGCTAGGCTAGCTGCTACGCCAAACAGCTCCTCAGACCCGGCCTTGGTCGGCAGGATCACTGGACAGATAGTAGCAGGCCCAGTAACTGATGCCAATTGCATCACTGGATCCAAACTCAAAAGGTAGCTAGCTACTAAGAAACTTGTCAATAGACTTTCAAACTTTCCAAAACAACAAACCAAGCTCTACCTCATTCCGCGTTCAACAGGAAGTGATGTGTACAGGTGTGCTGGGGCTAGCAGTATTTAAACTCCCATGGTCCCATCAAAAGAACAATGTCTCTGAAGGAGGATYAACTTTCTTGTCTCACACAGAGGACAGGTATTTAACGTTTGATTTGATTTAGTTAATTTATTCTTTAACTTAGATTTTTGTTTGAGATGGAGATTTGAATTTAACACATCAATTATTAATTTGTAGTCAAACTGTAATTAAGTCCAGACTAAGTCAGTGGAATAGATGATCCAAGCAGAAGATACACCACCTTCAAATATTGATATTTGGTTGCGTTGACACCCAAACATAATTCAGTATCACTTTTGACATACAATAAATAGCCTATTAAATTGTAGACAAGTTAACAAATTAAATGTTGGATTCCAACTCAACCAAAAGTAAATGTTATGGAATTGGATTAAGCCAGTGGCTCAGATGGAACTATGCAAGCAGTAGATACATCTCCTTTAAATGTTAATATTTGGTTGCATTGTCAACCAAACACAATTCAATCTTACTTTTGTAATACAGTAAATATACTAAAGTTAAGGCTKTCTTACAAACCAATGTAATATTTAACCTTAAAATGCGTAACATCCTTGGCCACATTTTGAGGTTACTGTAACTATCCATTTCTTCTTATGCAATCATATATAGCGTGCATGGTCATGATAGCAAAGGGGGCATCTCGGATGGTTGAGGGGCAGCTCTCTGGGAACTGTGGGGGGATCTTTGAGGGCTGGTGGCCTGGCGGTTGGGAGTTTGGGCCGGTGGCCGACAGGTCGCTGGTTCAGTTCCCCGTTTTTGACCTTGCGAGAGATCTGTTCACGTGCCCTTGGGCAGGGCGTTGACCCTGGTTGCTCCTGTGTGTCGCTCTGGATGGGAGTCTGTTAGATGACTGAATGTAATYTAAATGTTGAGCGGCTTCACTGCATGTAGATTGTATGTTTTAAAATTCGATTAAAAAAAAGACAGATTGCATAGGATAGGTCGTTGCAGGTCTGTGGACATCTTCACAATTGCTGTAATAATCTGTGCAGAATCTTGAACGGCATTGATCATTTACACCATGTACTTTTAACGTAATCTCAACTGCAATCCAGGTCATTTGGTTCTGCTATTAGATGAAGCACAGTTATAACACATTAATCTGTTGTATTAATAAACAAAATATCTGACATTGTATTCCCATTTGAACTTTGCTGTGTTTTAGATGGTTGAAAGGGCAGTGATAAACATTTGGCTGACAACTTAACCAAAAACCAGACATTGTTTTTCCATTGGAATTTGGATGTGCTTTTAGATGGTTGAAAGCATAGTGATAACACATTGGGAATTATTTTTGAGTGGGTGAATAAAGGTTCAACGTCTCAACCAAATATTACCCAACTATCCACGTTGAAATTAGGTGGTGTGCCCAGTGGGATGTAATCACGTACCTGCCTTAGATTGGTCCTGAAGATATTTTGAGTGATTTTATCAGGCTTTATTGGCTCCAATCAAGGGGAATTCATTAAAACGTTCAGTAGTTCCAGAAGTATATTTTGATTGCATGAAGTATTCTATCCCAAACAGATCCACAACATCAAACAACATGGGCTGTGTCACGGCTGTTTAAAGAAGAGGACCAAGGTGCAGCGTGGTAAGCGTACATGTTCCTTTATTAAACAAGACGCCGAACAAAACAATAAACACTACAAACAAACAGTGAAGCTCAAAGGCTTTGTGCCCTAAACAAAGTCAACTTCCCACAAAGACAGGTGGAAAAAAYGGCTACCTAAGTATGGTTCTCAATCAGAGACAACGATAGACAGCTGCCTCTGATTGAGAACCACACCCGGCCAAACACAAAGAAATACACAACATAGAACATAGAATACCCACCCCAACTCACACCCTGACCAAACCAAAATGGAGACATAAAAAGGATCGCTAAGGTCAGGGCGTGACAGGCTGCCCTTCTACCTTCGTCAGCTATTTACATTGACATTTTAGTAATTTAGCAGACACTCTTTTCCATAGCTACTTAAAGTTAGTGCATTCATCTTAAAGCTGCAATATGTAACTTTTTGGGCAACCCAACCAAACTCACAAAGAAATGTGAGTTATAGATTTGTCATTCGCTTTGAAATCAAGTCTAAGAAGCTGTAGGTCMGTTCTATGTGTGCTATTTCTATGCATCCCATTCCTAAGCGTTGTTTTTTGCAGTCTTTTACTTTTGGTTTGTACACCAGCTTAAAACAGCAGAAATATATATTTTTGGTTATGGAAAATATATTACACAGCGGTTTAGATGACACAATGATTCTGTACACTATACCTACTTGRTTTGTCTTGTAAACTGAAATTAGGCCAACTATTAGAATTTAACAACCAGGAAATGGTGGAGCGATTTCTGTATAGTGCACCTTTTAAAATAACTAGGTGGGACAAACACATATCAGTCATAGCTATTACATTTTTCATTAAAGTAGCTATCAGCAAAGTCAGAGCTAGTAGAATGTAATTGATTTTGTTTGTTGGGAGGGAAACATTCTTAGAATGAATGGTCTTATTTGACAGTAAAGCAATTACAGTATACATGGGAACCCTCTGAAAACAGTTTTTCTATCATTGTGAAATATAATGGCTTTTAAAGAGGAGATGGAAAAGTATTTAAACTATTTTCCGTCATGAACTGGCATCAGAAACACCATTTCGGTTAGATAATGTCAGGCCTTGGGTCAAAGAAAAAACTGCTGCTCAGTCCTTTAATAAGTGAAAACATGTTCTCTTTTGAGTTTTTCTCTTCAATCAAAGCTTTGTAATTAAGAAACCTGAACAAGTGGATCTGTGTGGCTAGATGGTAATGATCAACATGCCTTCATGTCCAGTGTGTGGGTTTGTACTCTTGGGTGAGTAAAAGTTCCATATCCCTCAAATATTCTACAGTAGCTTATTGCCTCCTGTCTCTGAGTGCTACTCGGTCAATCCACGAAAAGAGGGCCTTTTGTGCACAAATATTGAATTTTAAAAGCCTGTTATATTAAATGAAGTGCCCTTTTGTATAGGCCCCATGAAAAATAGAATAAATAAACGTTTTCTCCATCCTTGTAAATACGTAGGTATTCTGTTGCTTTGACGAAGTCATATCAGAAGATTATATGTTTCATGTGATTGTGATTCATACCTGATAGTGATATATGTGTCCTTCATTAGAAGGTCAACCTTGTTACGTGAACTGAACTCTGAACCAATTTTAATATGGTTAAACTATTTATTTGTAAGTATTTTTTTCTAAAGAAACATTGAACACCTAATAGCTGAATCATAGTGTAAAAGCAGGTGAGCTCGTTCTACTCTTTTTGGCCATTTCCTGGTGTTTTGTGGTGGAAAACTGAGCGGGTCGAGCATAACACGTCAACCCTGTTACACATATAGACAGACTATTAAACACAACCAGCTTCCATTAAGGGAAAGGGAAAAGGGAATACCTAGTCAGTTGTACAACTGAATGCATTACCCCGGTCACAAGGGGATTTAAGATGAAATCGTCAACCCTGTTTTGGTCAACTCTGTTACTTTATTCGACACTTAATAGGCATTTACTATAGTTGTATTTGTATTTAACCTCTTGCGATGGGAAAACATGTTATTTATTAAGTTGAATATGCAGCCCATTCTCTAATGGAATACACCTGGAGTTGCAGATTCTGAAGGTAACAGATTCAATTTGGACCTGACGAAATGTGSAAGCTGTTCGTGGTTTGCATGTTTTATCACAATATTGTTTTAAACATTCATTTTGGATTGATGTCCAACTGAGAATTCTACTTAATGCATTGTCAATAAGCGCTGATTAAGATTTCAGCAAAAGTGCTTTGCAATGCTGTTCAAAAGGAAGCAAATAATTAAGGAAAACCTTGTGTCATCATTTTGATGTCGCCAGATTGATTTTAGATGCAGTATAACATTAGTTAGTTAGCTAAAATTGAGGGGAGGACACCGGATTTTAGCAAGCTAACGTTAGCTAGAAATGCTATTTTTTATGAACTTTGCTAGCCAATGACAACATTGCCATCTATCTAAAGTAAATTTTACAACATGATTATTCTGGCAAAGTTGTTTACTACTAAACATTTGACTACTTTAGCAATGTCATCGTACTTCCAGGCACTGTTGTGTAATTTAGACTAAACAGTTGTTAGTCACCAACAAGAATGACTGGGTTATCATGACTTTAGGGCACTATTGCGCTGGCGGAAGTCGGCGGCTTGGAGAACATTCATGACAATGACATGACACGATCAAATGACGGAGGTGCAACCTATAAATACTGTTCACTAGGGGCAAGTTCGCACCTATTACCATCTAGTAGGCTTGCGGCTTCGAAGGATGTTGTGTATGGGAGATGGGGGATTTGCATTTAAGCCGCAGACCCCGGCTCTGAGGGTTGTGTGCTCAATCCCAGTGCTAGGTACTCGTTTTTTAAAGCTTTTCCCAAACCTTAACCCTGAACTTAACCAATTGGAATTAATGCCTAAACTTAAGTTTAACCTTAACCCTAACGTTAACCATAAGTTTTAGTTTTGCGGAGTTTGACTGACAGGTAAGATATGGCCCCACATGGCGTAATTAAAATGTCAAGCCATGGCGTAATTCTGTTGCTGTAGTTACGCCACGGGTTGGCATTTTATTTTGAGATTGGGTTGTGAACACGGGATCTTTATGACTGAATGTAAGAATTTGGTGAAATAAAATGTTTATTTGGACAAAGTTACACTACCCAAAACGTACTCAATTGGTGGAGTGCAGTGCAGGTGTGCTGGGGCTAGCAGTTTTTAAACTCTCTGATGGTCCCATCTGAACATCAATGTCTCTAAAGGAGGATGCACTTTATTGTCGCACATAGTACAGGCTATACACAGGTCTAAATAAAAAAGCAACAGCTTCTTTAAGGAATGTCTTTGTTGCCAGTAGAGGCCTTTGCCCATTTTCAGTCTGAAATTAAAACATTCAAGAAATCTGAAACCTGGGCAATATTCGGCTGCAGTAATGCCTGTCTTTGGTGTGACTGCCAAATGGAACCCTATTCCCTATGCACTACTTTTGACCYGTGCATTACATAGGGAATAGTGCACTACATAGGGAATAGGATGCCATTTGGGATGGAGAATCTGGCAATCTCTACACAGATTGATGCTGGAAATGAACAGAGAATGAATTTCTGAAGAGTTTATTGATCTACAACTCTACATGGATTCAACATATTTCTTAAGTATTTTTTCTTGATCTTGCAATAATACAAGTCAGAAGTTTACTTATAATATCTCACATCCATATCTCACAAGCCAATATGGCATTGTTGGAACACTGGTTTTAGGGGCAACAATATTCCATGAAGAGCTGCTACTAAGAATGGGACAGACTACCCTCAGTCTGTCTCTGTCCTCTGTCAGCTCACTCGTCCTCATCTCAATCCTTTTAGTGGTTAACACAAAATCTTTCCTTCCGTCTTTTCCACATTCAACCATAGAAATGGTATAAAATCTATTGCTTCAGTAAAAGGCTGAGTTCAAAGATGGAAGCGGGAGTGCATGAAAGCATTGTATACTGCATCCGTTTCATCACTGGAAGACAGTGTACTCTCCTACAGGCTTTTAAAAAGCACTCATCTGAAAGTCCAAACAGAGAGGAAAGTTGTACGACAGAACAGCACCAATAATACTGACAATCAGTACCTTCCCACTGTGCAAGAACTGGTTGAATCAACATTGTTTCCACGTTATTTCAACCCCAAAAATCTATGTGATGACGTTGAATCAACYTGGAAAACTGATTGGATTTGCAAAAAGTAATCAATGAAGGGCATTTCGGGTTTTTTCTTCACCAAACCTTTAACCTAAATCCAATGACATGGTGACCTTTTTTGTTGATTTCACATTGAATTCACACTAGTTTAACTGACATCTATGTCCAGTGGGTTATTCCTAATCGCCCATGTGATGCTGTATGTATTATGTCACTTACATGTGTCTTGTACTTTGTTACATTTACCTTTCTTCATTGTATGATTACTATCCTGTTTGATTCCAAACCTAACAAAACACAGGACCTCAAACAAGCACAGTCTTGATGATAGAATAGATACTTTAACAGTATTCATTCTGTGAGTCTAAATCTATAMGAAAGATTTAGCTTACAGTTCTGACTTGAATTCCACAGTATGGTGGTTTATGTAACAAGCACTTACCAAGTGGAAATATTTTCATTTTCAGTCAAGAGGACTTAGTGGGTAGTGTGAGATTGTTCACAGATCCCTGCTATGCAGTAGCGGTGCGAGGGTAAAACCACTGGGGAAGCCAATCTAGCAAAAAAAGCCACATTACAACCTATGTGTTGTGATAATTGCGTTGTCTGCCCTATAATCCTGTTAGTTCATATGACTGGGAATACAGATATGCATTTGTTATTCACAGATACCTTAAAATAAGGTAGGGGCGTGGATCAGAAAACCAGTCAGTATCTGGTGTGACCACCATTTGCCTCATGCAGCATGACACAACTCCTTTGAATAGAGTTGATAAAGCTGTTGATTTTGGCCTGTGGATGTTGTCCCACTCTCCTCTTCAATGGCTTTGAGAAGTTGCTGGATATTGGCGGGAACTGGAAAACGCTGTCGTATACGTTGATCCAGAGCATCCCAAACGTGCTCAATGGGTGAGATTTTCAGCTTCCAGGAATTGTGTACAGATCCTTGTGACATGAGGCCATGCATTATCATGCTGAAACATGAGGTGATGGCGGCGGATGAATGGCACGACAATGGGTCTCAGGATCTCGTCACGGTATCTTTGTGCATTCAAATTGCCATCAATGAAATGTAATTGTGTTTCGTTGTCCATAGCTTATGACTGCCCATACCATATCCGTACCGCCACCATGGGGCACTCTGTTCACAACGTTCGCCCACACGACGCAATACATGCCGTCCGCCATCTGCCCGGTTGTCAAGCCCTGACCATAGAGAGCCTTTTTATTCTCTATTTTGGTTAGGTCGGGGTGTGACTAGGGTGGGTAATCTAGGTTGTTTTATTTCTATGTTGGCCTGGTATGGTTCCCAATCAGAGGCAGAGGCAACCTGCTCTTCATCCGAAGAGGAGGAGCAGGGATTTGACCAAAACGCAGCGTTGTGAAATGACATGATATTTATTTAACAAGACAAAAAACGAACTATACTTGAATATAAACAAAATAACAAAACCGATGTAGACAGACCTGGACGTAAGAACTTACATGTAACGAAGAACGCACGAACAGGAAAAATGACTACACAAAACGAACGGACAAACAAACCGAAACAGTCCCGTGTGGCGCAACATAGACACAGACACAGGAGACAACCACCCACAACCAACAATGTGAAACCACCTACCTTAATATGGCTCTCAATCAGAGGAAACGTAAACCACCTGCCTCTAATTGAGAACCATATCAGGTCACCCATTAACCAACATAGAAACACATAACATAGACTGCCCACCCAAACTCACGCCCTGACCGACTAACACATACAAAATAAACAGAAAACAGGTCAGGAACGTGACAGCAGCTGTTTATCGTTGTCTCTGATTGGGGATCATATTTAGGCAGCCATTTCCCCTTTGTGTTTTGTGTACACCGGTACAGTTGAAACCGGGATTAATCCATGAAAAGCACACTTCTCCAGTGGTGTAAAGTATTTAATAAGTAAAAATACTTGAAAGTGCTACTTAAGTAGTTGTTTGGGGTATCTGTACTTGACTTTGCTATTTATATTTTTGACAACTTTGACTTTTACTTCACTACATTCCTAAAGAAAATAATGTTATTTTTACGCCATACATTTTCCCTGACACCCAAGTATTTGTTCCGTTTTCATTGCTTAGCAGGACAGGAAAATGGTCCAATTCACACACTTATCAAGAGAACATCCCTGGTCATCACTACTGGCGGACTCACTAAACACATGCTTCGTTTGTAAATGATGTTTGTGTTGAAGTGTGACCCTGGCTATCCGTAAATTAAAAGAAGAAAATGGTGCCGTCTGGTTTGCTTAATATAAGGAATTTGAAACGATTTATACTTTTACTTTTGATACTTAAGTATATTTTAGCAATTACATTTTCTTTTGATACTTAAGTATATTTAAAACCAAATACTTTTAGACTTTTACTCAAGTAGTATTTTACTGGATAACTTTTACTTTAGTCATTTACTATGAAGGTATCTTTGCTTTTACTCAAGTATGACAACTGAGTACTTTTTCCACCACTGCATTTCTCCAACGTGCCAGTGGACATCAAAAGTGAGCATTTGCCCACTGAAGTCGGTCAACACCTTGGTAAGGACGACGAGCACGCAGAATAGCTTCCCTGAGACGGTTTCTTCGTTTTTGCAGAAATTTCTCAGTTGTGCAAACCACAGTTACATGGTTGGTCTCAGATGATCCCTCAGGTGAAGAAGATGGATGTGGAGCTCCTGGGCTGGCGGGTTACACATGGTCTGTGGTTGTGAGGACGGTTAGACATACTGCCAAATTCTCTAAAAAGACGGAGGTGGCTTATGGTAGAGAAATTAACATTCAATTATCTGGCAACAACTCTGGTGGACATTCCTGCAATCAGCATGCCAATTGCACTCTCCCTCAAAACATAAGACATCTGTGGCATTGTGTTGTGTGAGAAAACTGCACATTTTAGAGTGGCCTTTTGTTGTCCCCAGCACAAGGTGCACCTGTGTAATGGTCATGCTGTTTTATCAGCTTCTTGATATGCACACCTGTCAGGTGGATGGATTATCTTAGCAAAGGAAAAAAGCTCACTAACAGGGATATAAACACATTTGTTAAGAAAATTTTAGAGAAATACGATTTTTGATTTTTGTTTTATTTCAGCTTATGGAACATGGGACCATCAGACTCTTGCGAATTGAAGGAAAATTATGAAACACAGAGAGACGAAAGATAAATATTTTTACGTTTTTTTCTTTGTACAGTTTTTGGTGAAGCCTGGCTTCCCTTGGCATCCATGAATAGACGCCACTGCTGCTATGATCTGGTAAAATAGCTGCATGGCAGTGGAGGCTGGTGGGAAGAGCTATAGGAGGACGAACTCATTGTAATGGCTGGGATGGAATCGATAGAACAGAGACAAGTAGGGTTTCCATATTTTTTATATGTTTGATACAGTTCCATTTATTCCATTCTAGCCATTTACAATGAGCCCCTCTTCCTATAGCACCTCCCACCAACCTCCTTTGCTGCATGGGTACATTTTTCAGCAGATTTTGAAATCAAGGTGAGTGTGTGATGGCTTCAAGAGTATGATATTAGGTGTAAGTAAATCGTTTTTTATGACAAATTGGGGACCCCACCATGTAAAATATTTATTCTGCCACCCAGCTTTTGCATGCCCACTCAACTCATCTGTGTCTAAAACAGAGATAATGTGGGAGTTAGGTTTATGAGAGAACTCTGTGACTACAGGAATAATGGCAAGGCTAAACCGATTACCCTATCAGAGACGTGAGCACCGCTCAGCCAGGTCCAGCAAAGACTGGGGAAATGACTCTGTAGCTCAAAACCAGTGAGTCACACCATAAACCCTCGTGTCAAGAAGCTATGTTATGTTATAGCCAGCCTTTGTGTTTCAACCACTGCCAGTCACATCTGTGGTAGAAAGAGACATAACAACCAAGGTCTCAACAGCATTCCATCTTTGTTTTCAGAGAACTGATATATTGCAGCTATGTCTGCAATCTTCTTGTTAATTAAGGGGAAAACGTGCTCGATATAACAATGTACCAAGAACATGAAAAAATACGAATGCAGAGGCGCTGGACAGTTCTCTTCTTGACAGGCAAGTGGTTTGTGATATGACGTAGTATTCTGGTCTTTATTCATGGTTTGTTTGTCAATGCATGTTTCAGCCTTGCACGTTTTGTGCCATACTATTTTTCCATGGCATACCATTTATATAGCAAATAGCCTTTAGCTATTCCCAAGTGGAATGTGAGATAAACAGTTTGCTATCAAATAGTTTGGATTTAGGATTTATAGGTAGCTAATGAAGTTATGCCCAGTTAGTTTAGCAGTATGAATGAAGTGATACTGTAATTAGATTTGACGATATTTCTCCTAAGAGTTCAAAAGATGGTGATTTCTTTATGTAAAAAAATATATTTCACCTACCAAGCACTGGGTGTGGACTGTACCCAAGGGTAAGAAAAAGCGCAGCCTAGTGTAAAATGTTAGACACAAAGGTACCCACAAGTCAAGAACATTCAGTTTACTGTATCTATGGTTCTCATCATTCCTACAGGAATGACCAACACAATCTCACACAATTTGTGCAAATATGTACAAAAAGTATTTCAGCAGATTTTGTGAGTTTTTGTGTGGCTTAATTTGTGTAAAAATACACACATTTCTGTGCGACTTAATTTTTTTAAATTTTGGGGGGCAAACTTTGGAACATTCTTTGGAAAGTTATTGGAACAATGCATTTTGGGCAAAGGTGTTCTACACTGCCTTTTTTTGTGTCCCACATTTATTTATTTATATATATATACACTGCTCAAAAAAATAAAGGGAACACTAAAATAACACATCCTAGATCTGAATGAATGAAATATTCTTATTAAATACTTTTTTCTTTACATAGTTGAATGTGCTGACAACAAAATCACACAAAAATTATCTATGGGAAATCAAATTTATCAACCCATGGAGGTCTGGATTTGAGTCACACTCAAAATTAAAGTGGAAAACACACTACAGGCTGATCCAACTTTGATGTAATGTCCTTAAAACAAGTCAAAATGAGGCTCAGTAGTGTGTGGCCTCCACGTGCCTGTTGACCTCCCTACAACGCCTGGGCATGCCTCTGATGAGTGGCGGATGGTCTCCTGGGGGATCTCCTCCAGACCTGGACTAAAGCATCGCCAACTCCTGGACAGTCTGTGGTGCACCGTGGCGTTGGTGGATGGAGCGAGACATGATGTCCCAGATGTGCTCAATTGATTCAGGTCTGGGGAACGGGCGGGCCAGTCCATAGCAATCAATGCCTTCCTCTTGCAGGATGATTGACACACTCCACACATGAGGTCTAGCATTGTCTGCATTAGGAGGAACCCAGGGCCAACCGCACCAGCATATGGTCTCACAAGGGGTCTGAGGATCTCACTCGTTACCTTAATGGAGTCAGGCTACCTCTGGCGAGCAATGGAGGGCTGTGCCGGCCCCAAAGAAATGCCACCCCACACCTGATGATGCCCACCGCCAAACGGTCATGCTGAGGATGTTGCAGGCAGCAGAACGTTCTCCACGGCGTCTCTCCAGACTCGTCACGTCTGTCACAAGTGCTCAGTGTGAACCTGCTTTCATCTGTGAAGAGCACAGGGCGCAGTGGCGATTGCCAATCTTGTTGTCTCTCTGGCAAATGCCAAACGTCCTGCACTGGTTGCGGCTGTAAGCACAACCCCACCTGTGGACTTCGGCCCTCATACCATCTTCATGGAGTCTGTTTCTGACCGTTTGAGCAGACACATGCACATTTGTGGCCTGCTGGAGGTCATTTTTGCAGGCTCTGGCAGTGCTCCTCCTCCTCCTTGCACAAAGGCGGAGGTAGCGGTCCTGCTGCTGGGTTGTTGCCATCTAGGCCTCCTCCAGTCTCCTGATGTATCGGCCTGTCTCCTGGTAGCGCCTCCATGCTCTGGAACTACACTGACAGACACAGCAAACCTTCTTGCCACAGCTCGCATGATGTTCCATCCTGGAGACTGCACTACCTGAGCCACTTGTGTGGGTTGTAGATCCCGTTCTATGCTACCACTAGAGTGAAAGCCCCGCAGCATTCAAAAGTGACCAAAACAAGCCAGGAAGCATAGGAACTGAGAAGTGGTCTGTGGTCACCACCTGCAGAACCACTCCTTTATTGGGGGTGTCTTGCTAATTGCCTATAATTTCCACCTGTTGTCTATTCTTTGCACAACAGCATGTGAAATGTATTGTCAATCAGTGTTGCTTCCTAAGTGACAGTTGATTCCCAGACGTGTGCTTGACTTGGAGTTACATTGTGTTGTTTAAGTGTTCCCTTTATTTTTTTGAGCAGTGTATATATACACACTACCGTTCAAAAGTTTGGGGTCACTTAGAAATGTCCTTGTTTTCCATGAAAACATACATGAAATTAGTTACAAAATGAATAGGAAATATAGTCAAGACGTTGACAAGATTATAAATAATGATTTATAATTGAAATAAT
This sequence comes from Salvelinus sp. IW2-2015, assembly GCF_002910315.2. NCBI lineage: Eukaryota > Metazoa > Chordata > Actinopteri > Salmoniformes > Salmonidae > Salvelinus > Salvelinus sp. IW2-2015. The sequence continues at coordinate 13,035,713 of NC_036854.1, read as the reverse complement.
AATTTTGTCCTTCAAACTTTGCTTTCGTCAAAGAATCCTCCAATTGCAGCAATTACAGCCTTGCAGACCTTTGGCATTCTAGTTGTCAATTTGTTGAGGTAATCTGAAGAGATTTCACCGCATGCTTCCTGAAGCACCTCCCACCAGTTGGATTGGTACGTACCATACGGTCAAGCTGCTCCCACAACAGCTCAATAGGGTTGAGATCCCTACTGGACTGTGCTGGCCACTCCATTATAGACAGAATACCAGCTGATTGCTTCTTCCTTAAACAGTTCTTGAATAGTTTGGAGCTTTGCTTTGGGTCATTGTCCTGTTGTAGGAGGAAATTGGCTCCAATTAAGCACCGTCCACAGGGTATGGCATGGTGTTGCAAAATGGAGTGTTAGCCTTCTTTCTTCAAGACCCCTTTTACCCTGTACAAATCTCACTCTTTACCACCACCAAAGCACCCCCAGACCATCACATCGCCTCCACCATGCTTGACAGATGGCATCAAGCACTCCTCCAGCATCTTTTCATTTTTTCTGCATCTCACGAATGTTCTTCTTTGTGATCCGAACACCTCAAACTTAGATTTGTCTGTCCATAACACTTTTTTCCAATCTTCCTCTGTCCAGTGTCTGTGTTCTTTTGCCCATCTTAATCTTTTATTTGTATTGGCCAGTGTGAGATATGGCTTTTTCTTTGCAACTCTGCCTAGAAGGCCAGCATCCCGGAGTCGCCTCTTCACTGTTGATGTTGAGACTGGTGTTTCGCGGGTACTATTTAATGAAGCTGCCAGTTAAGGACTTGTGAGGCGTCTGTTTCTCAAACTAGACATTCTAATGTACTTGTTCTCTTGCTCAGTTGTGCATTGGGGCCTCCCAGTCCTCTTTCTATTCTGGTTAGAGACAGTTTGCGCTGTTCTGTGAAGGGAGTAGTACACAATGTTGTACGAGATCTTCAGTTTCTTGGCAATTTCTTGCATGGAATAGCCTTCATTTCTCAGAACAAGAATAGGCTGACGGGTTTCAGAAGAAAGTTCTTTGTTTCTGGCCATTTTGAGCCTGTAATCAAACCCACAAATGCTGATGCTCCAGATACTCAACTAGTCTAAAGAAGTCCAGTTTTATTGCTTCTTTAATCAGGACAACAGTTTTCAGCTGTGCTAACATAATTGCAATAGGGTTTTCTAATGATCAATTAGCCTTTTAAAATGATAAACTTGGATTAGCTAACACAACGTGCCATTGGAACACAGGAGTGATGGTTGCTGATAATGGGCCTCTGTATGCCAGATGTAGATATTCCATTAACACTCAGCCGTTTCCAGCTACAATAGTCATTTACAACATTAACAATGTCTACACTGTATTTCTGATCAATTCGATGTTATTTTAAATGGGCAGAAAATATGCTTTTCTTTCAAAAACAAGGACATTTTTAAGTGATCCCAAACTTTTGAACGGTAGTGTATATAAAAAAAAGTGTTAACAACCAAATATTGTTAATAAACCAGGTTGTCACCAAAATACTTACGTTTAAAAAAAAAAGTATTAATGCTAATGCTGTTTTTTATGCTTTTTTTCAATTAATATTTTGGGATACTGGTCCTATGTCAGATTTTATGAGGGTTGCCAGATTGGAATAAAATGCTGTATTTGTCTGTTTTTTGTTGTTGTATCGATGAAGGTATTTGATTGGGGAATGGGGATACATTCTTATGATGGGAAATGAATTGATCAATAAATGTGGGGAAACAGAAGATCTGTTTGGTTTCAATTCCCCCGSTGCAACTGAATGGTATTTGGAACTATAACGAGTCTGGAATATGATCAGTTAAGCCATATCAATCKAGTTAAACAGGCTAATGTAAATAATGAATTATGTTGGCTTCCACCTAACGTATGGGACTTCCAAGGCCGTTTCATGATGATTATTATGTTGTGTCAATCATGTTATATACTTAGGCTATTGTAACAACTAACAAGGCATTGCCAGCATTTTAGGACTACTGCCTCTGCCCAGAGGCCTACTAGGTTTTCATGGCAACGGCCATTAGAGTTCACTTTGCCATGTATGAGCCCTGGTTAGAGTCCCTGTTGCAGCGTTCACTTTCTTCTGCTACATTGGTGGCAGSATTGGGATCACGTCCAGCCCAAGTCTAGTTCTGTGTTCTAGTGGTGGGAAGTATTCTGTTTTTCAACATTGTGTTGGGTGTAAATCCATTGATATATCTAGTGAACAATGGATAAGCAACAATGGGTGTAACGGATAGAAGTGATCACTACAGGTGTGATCAAGKCTTACATCAAAGTTGCCTGAAGCTGAATGGAAAGTGCTATGCTCTGACCAGTTATTCAGAAGAAAATCCTCTGTGACTGTCTAATTTACATAAGTTAACTTAKCAATGTGYCCCCAAAGCAAACACATTCTACACATTTACAAACMACCTGTTTAAAGTGTTATTATAACCATGGTGTTATTTTGTTACAGAAGCTTAAATATCTAATAACCTGACAATGATCCACATCATATAAGTAYACAAATAATYTAAGTGTTATGCAGCAAAACACAACTATCCCTTTATTTAGGATGCAAACCAGTAATATGAATCACTGTTGAACCAACCTGTTCTGATCTAATGAGATGGATGTAGGATTTTCTACGGCCTAGAAACAAGGCCTTTCCCAGTCAGGAATGACGAAGCTAGACCCTTCTTGGTTCTCATTGGCGAAGACTGTACTCAAGTTAGGGGTTGTTATTATTATAGGGCTGTGAAACCCACAGCCGAATGGCTTCAGACTGAGCATTTCTCACTGGAAATTGCTGCTGATATTGAAAATAGTTTAGGATTAGGGTATTGAATTCATTTCAGACTCTCCTATCCCACTATTCCCAACATGTTATACCCCATAGGTTGTAAATAAACAATTTTTTAAGCTTATATAACTTTGTTATTATTAACATTATTATAGGGCTGTGAAACCCATGGCTGAATGGCTTCAGACTGAGTAATTCTCACCATTTATTTACGGAGAGCAAATCCCGTTTTATAACAGGTAGTGTCCATTTATTTACAGTAGTGTGTTGATTAAGTAATGCTTTCTTCAGTGGAAATACAGAATATGTATAAAAATACAAAATATATCCAAAAACTAAATCTATTTAATCATTACTGAGACATGCAAACTACAAACATTTAGTGAGTTAATGATAATGAATATATGACAACTAGATACAAAAGTCAAGAGTTGGCTATAACATGAGTACAAACAAAGTGAGTGTGTGTAAGTGTATGTGTCACGCCCTGACCTTAGTTCCTTGTTTATGTCTCTATTTTGGTTTGGTCAGGGCGTGAGTTGGGTTGGGCATTCTATGTTTTTTTCCTATGTTTTCTTTTCTATGTGTTTGGCCTGGTATGGTTCCCAATCAGAGGCAGCTGTCTATCGTTGTCTCTGATTGAGAACCATACTTAGGTAGCCTTTTTCCACCTGGTGTTTGTGGGTAGTTGTTTTCTGTTTTGTGTGTTCACACCTGACAGGACTGTTTCGTTTCGTTCATTCTCTTTATTATTTTGTTTAGTGTTCTGTTGTATTTAATAAACATGGACACTTACAACGCTGCGTTTTGGTCCACTCCTTCTTCCCAGGACGATCGTTACAGTTTGTGTCTGTGTGTGTGTATTATGGTGTGTATTATAATTTCCCATCATAAAAATGTATCCCCATTCGCCAATCAAATACCTTCATCGATACCACAAAAGAAAGACAGATACAGCTTTTTTCTCCAATCTGGCAACCCTCATAAAATTTGACATAGCCTTGTATTAAATGCATTATGAAAGAAATGGTGTAATGTACACGAAAAAGTGGAGCCTTGTATTAAATGCATTATGAAGAAAATTGTGTAGGCCTACTGTTGCCTACACTAAAAAAAGACATGTATCCCAAAGTATTAAGTGAAAACAAGCATAGAAAACATTATAGGCATTAATAACACCCAACCCATTAATTTGGGGCGGCAGGTAGCCTAGTGGTTAGAGAGTTGGGCCAGTAACCGAAAGGTTGCTGGATGGAATCCTCGAGCTGACAAGGTAAAAATCTATCGTTCTGCCCCAGAACAAGGCAGTTAAGCCACTGTTCCCTGGTAGGCCCTCATTGTAAATAAGAATTTGTTCTTAACTGACTTGCCTAGTTAAATAAAGGTTAAATGTAAAAAAAAAAAAATACATATTAAATAAGAAAAATATATAACTGTGTAATTATTTGGGTGACAACCTGGTTGATTGTCCCGCTCGTCATAATAACTGGACCAAAGCGCAGCGTGATCTGGGTTCCACATCTTTTTATTACTATGTGAAACTCACAGGAAAACAAAATAATAAACAAACAAACGATACGTGAAGAAAATGCAGTGCTCACAGGCACTACACAAAAACAAGATCCGACAAAGCACAATGGGGAAATGGCTGCCTAAATATGATCCCCAATCAGAGACAACGATAAACAGCTGCCTCTGATTGGGAACCATACCAGGCCAACATAGAAATATGTATTCACCTAGATAACCCACCCTAGTCACACCCAGACCTAACCAACATAGAGAATAAAAAGCTCTCTATGGTCAGGGTGTGACATTGATGAACAATATTGGGTTGTTAACACATTTTTTTATGTATATATAAATCAATGTGGGACACATTGTGGGACACACACAAAAAGTGAGTCTGAAATGAATTAAATACCCTAATCCTAGAACAGCTCTAATAACTTGAAAGAGATTGTTCCAAAGTTTGCGACCCAAAAATGTATTTTCACATGAATGAAGTTGCACAAAAATGTTTGTCTTTTCACACGAATGAAGCCACACAAAAACAGGTCAAAATGTTGGTGAAGAGATTTGTAAACAACTTTACAAGTGAACACGTTAATCAGTTTCTCATGGGTCAACATCTTAATATATAAACAAATTCTAACAATCTGTCCAAACAAATAAACAATAGACCATTGCATACAATTAATTTTGTGTTGTGGAATTGTATTATAAAAATTAAATGGAACCTTGAGTGAGACTGTTGCAAAGAAAGCATCAACCTTTATTTTTATTAAAAGAGATATCTTAAATTGTGGTCTGAAAATTGGATATTGATTTAGCACAAGTCTTAATCAGTTTCTCCTGGGTCAACATCTTAATATATAAACAAATTCTAACATTCTGTCCAAACAAATAAACAATAGACCATTGCATACAATTAATTTTGTGTTGTGGAATTGTATTATAAAAATGAAATGGAACCTTGAGCGAGACTGTTGCAAAGAAAGCATCAACCTTTATTTTTATTAAAAGAGATATTTTAAATTGTGGTCTGAAAATTGGATATTGATTTAGCACAAGTCTGGTGAAGTGCACTCTCCTCTCTACTGAAACCTTGGAAAAAGTACTATTGTACATTTGTCCTTATGAGATAGACATTGGCGACCTTGAACTTTACAAACTACAACAATACAGACTTGTGTATTCTCTAAAATTGTATTTAGTTTAAACAAGGCCTATGAAGATCTAGTGTTAGAATAGTGAAATAAAATAATAATTGTACATTCTTCATTTCACCCACCATTTCTGCTCTCAGAGTCATAACATTAAGAATGCATTAGAGTGCACAAGACATGTAAAACAAAATCTCACACATGAAAAGATAACCAACCTTGATTTAATCCAATGAAAATGAAAAGTCACATATTTAGATTTATTTATGAATTTGCATGCAGCTGTCAATAGTTTCAGGATAATGGTGAATATGCAGCAAGCTATTGCTTGGTGTAAATTGGAGTGGAGTGAGGACTATTCATCTGTAATTGCAGGAATATCATCTAAAGAATATTTGAGTCCCTCTTTTCTTTTGGTATGTGGAAATACACTGTTTGGATCATCAGTGATAGAAAATCACCATTGTTAAATTGAACGAAAGCCTTATTGGCAATGGCTCTACAACACACTGCCTTATGGGCATTAAGTGTAACATGAGCTGGTATGTAAATAAGTTAAGTTGGGGGAAGGGTGTGACATTTCAATGCCAACCCACTGGGCAAAACTGGTTGAATCAATGTTGTTTACACGTCATTTCAACAAAGAAAATCAATGTGATGACGTTGAATGAACGTGAAAACCTGAATGGATTTGAAAAAAGTAATCAACGTAAGGGAATTTCGTCATTTTTTCCCACCCAACTTTTCACCTAAATCCATGCTGCTGCTGCTTGTTAGTGGACAATGTTTGTGGAAAAATGTAAACATTGAAGCTTCACTTAGGTGCATGCGGAATGGTCAAGATCTCGCCTGTGCCCTGTGAACACATTTTCTGTATATTGTAGGTCAGTGTCATTTGGAAATAAATAAAAACTTTGAGGCCAAAGGAGAGAACCATAAGCCTGATGGCCTTTCTTTCATAAGATATGCTGTGCATTATAGCCAGATCTATTATCTCTGTCCTTGAGTCTGTTCTAGTGCACCAACGACTACTTGCTATTTGTCCAGGTTTCTATTTGTCCAGGTTTCTCCCTTTTTATTAAAACTTGTTTCTAACCTTGGGTTAATATATCATTGAGGTTCAATATAAGCTATTGTCAATGTCAGCAGCAATTTCCAGTGGTCCTAATGTTTTGTACACTCAGTGTAGTCGCCAATGGGTCTTAATCCCTGTATAAAAAAGAGCATGCGATCCCTTCTTAATCAACAGCGCCATCTGCAGGCTGCTATATTCTATCCATATTTTTGTTCAGCTTAGAAGGCCATTTGATTATTTTATCCAAAGCGATTCAAAACAATTGCACATAGTCAGTTTCCAGATAACGCTTTCAGAAGTGTGTTTGATTTACACAGCAATTGTAATGGGTGACACTTGAAATGGTTCTGTAAAAAAAAAGGGAAAGTCTATGCCTTTCAATACGGAAGGGCACATAGGCCTACTCCAGAGTGACCTCAAAATAAACACAAACTATTTTCAGGCCCAGTGCTGTAATAGGGACATTAACAAAATGACAGATTTGTTGATCACTGCATCTCCACCAAATATTATAATACGACCCCTTTTCATGTGTCTCTACTGTGCCTACTGTGCAGTGCGACTAACCTGCAGTGCACAGAAGTTCCACTCGGATGAGCTATAGTTCCACTATTAAATTTATGGACCAAAGATCAACATTAAAGACACAATATGTAAGATTGCCTGCAGGTTAAGCAAAAGAAAAAAAGAAAAAAAGAAAACGAAGATACATCAAAGTGATAAAATGCATGACTAATAAACAATAGACCACAACATTAAGGCAGTCTGACCAGAGCCTCGAGTATGCCTATCTTGATGCTTCCTCCCTTTTTAACTCATCATTACATAATCTGGTCACTGTACCACATTATGTGCCTGTGGTCTCAGCACTTAGTTCCAGCCTAGCTAGTGATTAACTCTGCTCGATTTGATCTCTGCTGGTAGTAAGCCTGAGCTCCAGCTGCATTTGCCATGATCAAACCCATAAAAGTTTATGGTTCAGGACATGTGTGATATGAGCCCATGTGATTGTGGAAGTGTTTAATGGAGCTCAGATGTGGACGTGTTAACATGGGGTTGTTGCAGCTAGCAGCAGGCCCAGGCCTAGGGGAGTCCCACAGCCTCTCCTCACCATCTCCCCTGAGAGGCCAGTACTGTGACTGTGTGCTAGTGTGACAGCGTATAACTTCTCTGTCTTTGGCAAGAGAGCAGCAGGGGGACAATTTGGAGATGGCCCTTACAGTAAAGTAGTCCTACTTTACAGTAAAGACATTGGTCAAGAAGATCTTGTTGATCAACCAATAGCATGAATGTTCTATTCACATTTTTCAAAAAACAAGGAATATAAAAAATAGATTTCCCTAAAGCAAAATAACACCAGTCAATCAAAAGTGGATTTGAATGTTTAGGATAAAGATGCATAGAGACAGAGCAAAAGAGAATAATGTATACTATTTGATTAGAACAACTTGATCTAATCAACACATTAACAGGGGTCTTTCATACCTCACTGCCCTATGGTCATCACCTTATGTTAAACCAAAAAACACCTTACCTAGTGATAGTATTGCTGTCATTAAATAGGCTAGAATACGTAGGGTAGCAAACTGGCAATTGATTGCAGAATAGTGTATGTAAGAAGTAAGCCTAGTATTAACGATCATAGGCCTATACCTTTCAGCCGGGGTGGGCAGTTGAACTCAACAATTATTTTGATTAATTGTGTTGCGTGTCTACTTTTCTCGGCTGCTCAGCAGTTATCCCCCTCTCCCCAACGACGCGGAGGCGGTCAGACTGGTTGGTCGACCCGACCACTTGGTTACGCCTGTGGATGAAACACGGAAGAGTTCATTCAAGGAATGAATATACTGTGGAGAAGCAGGCAGGATAGAAACAGACAGAGCGCGTCGGGATCCTTTCTATTACGGCAAAACTTCCTAAAGAAAATGATCCCATGAAAACGAAACAAATGTGTCTCCATATGCGCCTTCGTTGCGTTACTGTGGATAAAAGCTGAGATGTCTGTAAAGAAGGAAGTTAATGGATTCTTTGTCGTTTTGTCTATACTTTCCGCGGTCGGTGAAAAACTCGGTAAGCAAACTAACCGTTGTTAAAGCAACAGGGATTTACACGATTACCCAATACTTTTTGTACTACAACCGATGAGATTTAACAGATCTAGTTACCTTACATTCGATTTGAAATAAAATAAAATTCACCATGGTTCTGATCGTTTTACTTTGTACTAAACTTTGTACATTCACTTTTGGTGTGCCTGATCCACATGGCAGATCAAGGGTTAATAACACTGTGTGGCATGTTCAACAAGCCTCGAATGTTAAGTAGCCTACGTGTGTGATAACTGGGTTGCCAACAGTCAAATGTAACAATAGTGTGTGGCATATAACTACAAGTATCTTATGCATCATACATTTGTTACATTAGATCATTGTTAGGCCACATTAAGTTACGATCAATCATGCAAAACGTTGAGAACTGTAACCAGTCATGTTTTAAGTTGTCTTTCAAACATTACTCCTTGAGCTGTACTTATTAGATGAGGAATGTGCAATGGTTAACCATTAAGTCCTGTTGACTTTAGTTTAAAAATGCACTCTTATGGATTCATTGATCTCCACACTCTGCTTAAATATTTCAACCTTTCTACTGAGCAGAGACAGTTTGCTTCAACGTTTCCTCAGCAAATCCTCTACTTGTATGAGATTGTCAGTAGGCTTCCATAATATACAATATTCAAATGTGTTGTCAGTTAGGATGTCTTTGAACTATCATGTTGTTGACATGTAGGGCAACATACTATACCCGTCAATTGTAATCTAACAATCCTTGAGAAGATACAGTAGGTGACTTTCACCAGTGACAAACCTGCCAAAAGGAACTGACTGGAGCTGGGTTCATACTAGCTATGATCGTCCTCTCACACCACAGTGACAGCATGGCTCGATTTTGTACTCATGTAACCTTCTAACCATGTAGGCTCATAGTAGGCTACGTGCCATTGGAAGCATCTCAATTGCGTACTCCTCGCATCCTCTCGCCTCCTTCTCAAAACCCATTGGAGGAAAAGGACCTCTGGCTTTCTCATCCAATGGGTTTTGAGGAGGCGAGGGTAGAGGACGCGAGGCGTATGCAATTGAGATTCTCCCTTACAAGCGGGGTCATCTTTTTTGTGCCTGTGCTCCTGTGGTATTGTCTCTCATTACCAAGGAGGCACCACTGGCTGCTGGCTCTTGAACAATGAACTGTAATGCCACGCATGCCTTAGCACTCACAAGCAGTCCATTTAGGAGACAGCTAAATCTCTCTGGCTGCCTTTGGGATTCTAATGTCGATCCATGCAGTGAGCAGTTTTAGTCCGATGCATATTATAGTCCAACACAGAGTTGGGGAAGAATTGATTCCAGTCATTGTTTGATTGTGTTTTCCCCCACCGCCTCTACCTGGCATTAGGTTGAGCCTCCCTGTTTGTCACATTGTCTACTTCCACGGCTCCCCCTCTGAGTGTTTGAGGTGAATATTTCATGTTTGTCCCGAGGGCAGTAGTCAGCCAGGTGATCAGGAGAGACAATGAGAGGTGCGCTGGCATTTTAAATTGAAATTGCATCATTATATTGTCTGCTACTACTCTATTTTTCACGAGTTTTTGTTGGTGTTTATCAGTATGCCTGGAGGGAAATAAGGATACACACCGTTTAGGTGGAATTAGCATAGGCGGCGCATCTATAAGGCTAAGCTTCCCCTAAAGTAAATTGAAATGCACAAGTTAGATAGCCTAATTGGCCTAATCCTGTCTATACAGTAATTAATAAAATGAAGGGCCTCCTGAGTGGCGCGGTGGTCTAAGGTACTGCATCGCAGTGCCACTAGAGAACCTGGTTAGAGTCCAGGCTCTGTCGCAGCTGGCCGTGACCGGGAGACCCATGGGGGGGATGCACAATTGGGTCCGGGTTATGGGAGGGTTTGGCCAGCAGGGATGTTCCTGTCCCATTGCACACTAGCGACTGCTGTGGCGGGCCAGGCGCAATGCACGCTGACACGGTACGGTGAGGTGTACGGTGCTTCCTCATACACATTGGTGCGGCTGGCTTCTGGGTTAAGCGGGCATTGTGTCAAGAAGCAGTGCGGCTTGGCTGGGTTGTGTTTCGGAGGACGCACGGCTCCCGACCTTCGCCCCTCCCGAGTCAGTACGGGAGTTGCAACGATGGAACAGGACTGTAACTACCAATTGGATATCACAAAATTGGGGAGGAAAAGGGGTAAAATAATCAATAAAATGATTTAATCAACAATTATAATTTTTTTTTATGATATTAAATGCTACTACACCAGAAAGCATGATTTGGATGATCATTAGCTTCTCGAGAGAAAAAAGAAGCTTGTTTTTATTGTTTTAAATCGCATAGCCTGTCGGAAGGGCCCGCAATTTGGGCAGCGCTGCGTGGCAAATAGCAAAGAGATGGTTGTTGAGTTGAATGTCAGTGAAACAGAGGCCCAGCCAGGAATATCGCAATATTTCTAAATACAATCGCTGGAAAACATAGTTTGGAGTTCAAATGTCAGAGGAAGGCCCAAAGCCTGTTCCCAAGTATTCCCACGCATAATAGAGAAACGTGATCATATACAAATGTAAGCAAGGTTTGAAATTATTATGTTCTAGTCAAATATATCTGTTTGGGCTTCCAAATGAGAGCGACTTTAACAGTGTTACGTCATAATGGCTGGATTTCTGCCTGTTTGAATGCCAATAACTCAGATACACATGAAATCATGAAATGACCCAGGGAATCGATAGAACGTCACTCAGAGATGCACAAAAACAATGTACCATTCAAAATGGGTGAACCTTTCTTTTTAATGTTTCCAACATTTTCGGATTACTAAAGCACCTATTGAGTTAGAACCATGGAGAGTTACCGGAAGTTGCAAGGAAAACAGGAGCTGCCTGCACTATTCCAGCACCATTTCAATGTTTCAACATCATCAAATCACCTATGCTTAGTCTAATACCTTGACAACTACACTGAACAAAAATGTAAACGCAACATGCAACAATTTCAAAGATTTTACTGAGTTACAGTTCATATAAGGAAATCAGTCAATTGAAATAAATTCATTAGGCCCTAATCTATGGATTTCACATGATTGGGAATACAGATATGCATCTACTGGTCACAGATACCTTTTAAAAAAGGATAGGGGCATGGATCAGAACCAGTCAGTATCTGGTGTGACCACCATTCACACTGCCTCATGCAGTGTGACAAATTTCCTACATTTCCTTCACGTAGAGTTGATCAGGCTGTTGAATGTGGCCTGTGGAATGTTGTCCCACTCCTCCTCGATGGCTGTGCGAAGTTGCTGGATTTTGGCGGGAACTGGAACACGCTGTCGTACATGTTGATCGAGAGCATCCCAAACATGCTCAATGGGTGAGTATACAGGCCATGGAATATCTGGGACATTTTCAGCTTCCAGGAATTGTGTACAGATCCTTGCGACATGATGCTGTGCATTATCATGATGAAACATGAGGTGATGGCAGCGGATGAATGGCACAATAATGGGTCTCAGGATCTCGTCACGGTATCTCTGTGCATTGTCATTGCCATCGATAAAATGCAATTGTGTTTGTTTGTCTGTAGTTTATGCCTGCCCATACCATAACCCCACTGCCACCATGGGGCACTCTGTTCAAAACGTTAACATCAGCGAACCGCTCACCCCCACACGACGCCACACACATTGTCTGCCGTCTGCCCGGTACAGTTGAACCGGGATTCATCCGTGAAGAGCACACTCTCCAGCGTGCCGGTGGCCATCGAAGGTGAACATTTGCCCACTAAAGTCGGTTACGACGCCGAACTGCATTCAGGTCAAGACCCTGGTGAGGACGATGAGCACTCGGAGCTTCCCTGAGACTGTTTCTGACAGTTTGTGCAGAACATCTGGTTGTGCAAACTCAGTTTCATCAGCTATCTGGGTGGCTGGTCTCAGACGATCCCGCAGGTGAAGAAGCCGGATATTGAGGTCTTAAGCTGGTGTGGTTATACGTGGTCTGCAGTTGAGGCCGGTTGGACGTACTACCAAATTCTCTAAAAAGATGTTGGAAATTTAAAATTAAATTATCTGGCAGCAGCTCTGGTGGGCATTCCTGCAGTCAGCATGCCAACTGCACACTCCCCCAAACCTTAACATCAGTGGCATTGTGCTGTGACAAAACTGCAGTGTGTTTCCCAGAGTCTGTTCTGGACTTTGTTTTGTAAAACGCCACTCGTCACTACAAAACAACTTCAATGAGTTTTGGGCTAAAGTATGTAGCGAACGACAGAGCAGCTGAAGAATTTAGTCAGTGTGAGTCGTCAAGCTAGCTATAGGCACTGCATAGACAAATGTTGCCTTGCTATGAATGAGAAATCTCAGGAGCATCAAAAAAGACAGACTGAAACCACCAACACAGGCACCCCATATCTGAGAGGATCGGAAAATGTCTAGGTCATGTTTGCTGGGGATGCTGTCAAGTGTTAAAAAAGAAAAAAGTACATCTGGAATAACTGTAAAAATAAAAAAAACGACCAAAAAGTTCAACCTTAAACATACAGTAGACAGAGAGGTTGATTGTTAGTGTCCCAAACAAACCACTACATGAAAATACTCTTGAGCTGATGTTACAGGGCCCACTCTGCCCTTCTCTGTTTACACACCTATGGTCAGTAATGCTCTGTGGCATAGGTGTAGTCTATTTCCTCCTTTACCATTGTGGTAATGATGTCACCGCTCCTTCACCTTCTCCCAGGTGGGTAGCTGCATCCTGTTTTTAAAATGTTCCGTCCCGCTGTGCTGTTCGCCCAGCCTCACACCTGGACCTAGTTCAGCCTCGGACCACAAAGGCCACTGTGTGTGCCTGCCGCTCCATGGCTTGGGACTGGCCAGACAAGCCAAAGCTCCCATCTTGTTTTTTAATAGCCTCATTTGTCCACGGGCCTGCTAATTTTGCCTAAATGTTTTTCCATTAAATTTGATTTACCTTCCTTGGAAAGAATCTAACTTTAGGGATTCTTATCCACAAGTCAGTGTTTATTAATACATGTTTATTCCTATACAAAATGCTCCACCATCACTCAGAACCTACCATTGATGTCTGGACAGTGTTTATGTGCCACATATATCTGAGTTTAAGGGCCCAGTCCATAAACAAACCCTTTGCCCCTACCTCCTGGCCACTGGTGTGGTTGTGAGGCCGGTTGGACATACTGCCAAATTCTCTAAAACGACGTTGGAGACGGCTTTTGGTAGAGAAATTAACATTAAATTATCTGGCAACAGCTCTGGTGGACATTCCTGCAGTGAGCATGCCAATTGCACGCTACCTCAAAACTTGAGACATCTGTGGCATTGTGTTGTGACAAAGCTGCACATTTTAGAGTGGCCTTTTATTGTCCCCAGCACAAGGTGCACCTGTGTAATGGTCATGCTGTTTAATCAGCTTCTTGATATGCCACACCTGTCAGGTGGATGGATTATCTTGGCAAAGGAGAAATTCTCACTAACAGGGATGTACAAAACATTTGCGACAAATAAGCTTTTCGTGCGTATGGAAAATTTCTGAGATCTTTTATGTCAGCTCATGAAACATGGGACCAACACTTAACATGTTGCGTTTTTATATTTCAGTATAAATCTGAATGAAATAGATAGGTATGATTTGAAGAATTCAATAGGTAGCCTATATCAATATGGTAATTTAGTAGCTCAACCTTGCCTTTGATAAGAGGTTTAATTTTCACCATATTGCTAAGCAATAATGTCCTATCTACATGAAGTCGCAAGGGATTAGAGACTAGGACTGGGTCAAGGTCGGTGGGAAGCAGTCTGGTGACTGGTCTCTGTGGGACACAGCTGCCATGAGGCCCATGCAGGCCTGTTAGTGCTGTCACAGGTGTTAATGCCACACCCTGGGGGACAGTGGATTAACCTCCCTGTAAACAGGGGCCACTGTGTCACCAGGGCTCCAAGGCGTGGGATCCACTGACACACACACACACACACACACACACACACACAAACACACACATGGCCAAAGGGCAGCCCCACACCTGCAGGAGCCTGGCCCCAGCAGCTGAGCGCCTCAGACAGACACCCCACCTCTTCTTTCACCCAATGGGGATCTCCAGGGAGAGAGAATTGCCTTTCTTGGAGATTGTGTGTCAGTGTTATGCTGTGCGTTCCTAAGCAGAAATGCAGCAGGTATTTCTGTGAAGTAATTCCTGTTTGTTTTGACTTGTTGGTCTAAGGAGAAGATGTTGGCTCATGAGACATTGGTTCATTATGACTCAATGTGATTGATGTAATTAGTACTGACTTCAAATAGCTCTCATTAGGCGTTGTATTTGACTGACACAATGCTACATTTACAGTATGTTTGGTATGTCTTGACTTGTCTCCCTCCCACAATGTTTACTTACCATGAGTGATTCCTTTTGTATGTACTGGCATGTTCTCTTATTAGACCTGCTGCTGAAATTAGTAATGTTGGCTAGCAGACTGACAAATGTCTTCTTTACTGGTTGCTTGGCCTGGTTGTGAAGTGAAAGTTGAGCCTTGAATGTACAATGTTGATTGTCTTACAAAAATGTTCTTATTTGCCTTCCAGATGAGAGAGCACTTTGCATCTTATTGGTTTCTCTCCACCTAGCTCCACCGTCACACATTCCTCATATCATGGTCTAACAAGTCTTAAACGATGTAACTGAAATACAACACCAAAGTAGAGACAGAACTTCATCCTAATCTAACTTGACTTCTCCCCTATGGTTTTGTCCAGATGACGGTTGTGGCCACTCAGTGCTGGGCCCAGAGAGCGGTGTCCTCTCCTCTAAGAGCTACCCGGGCACCTACCCCAACAATACCTGGTGTGAGTGGAAGATCCAGGTGCCAGAAGGTAACAGCCTAGTCATCAGGTTTGGTGACCTCGACGTGGAGGCACGGGACTGCCAGTCGGACTACGTCAAGGTCCTCAAGGGAGGCTACGGGGGAGAACATGGTGAGTCTGAGTCAACCATCTTGGCCTTGGCTATTGTCTCTCTGGGTCTATGAGTTGATGTATGACCTAGCTAGTTAGCTGTGGTAGTGGTGGTTCTACACAGAACAGTCTTCACAACGTTCCTTCCCCACAGATGAAAAGCACATGTCAGACTGCGCTTCCCTAATAACTTAGCCAAGGACAGAGTTCTTGTGGGGGATTTGACTATATATAGAGTGCTGAAGGAGGGAGCGGATGTCTCTGTGAGGCTGTTCTCAACTACAACAAAGAGGAAGGTGTGGAGGATCCTGCTGGTCCGAGAATTCAAGCCCACCGAGTATTCTATTAGTCTCTCTGTTACCTTGATCTCTGGGCTTTTGATAGGGTTTTAATATACAGTACCAGTCAAAAGTTTGGACACAGCTACTCGTTCAACGGTTTTTCTTTATTTTGACTATTTTCTACATTGTAGAATAATAGTGAAGACATCAAAACTATGAAATAACATACGGAATCATGTAGTAACCAAAAAAGTGTTCAAGAAATCAAAATATATTTTATATTTGAGATTCTTCAAAGTAGCCACCCTTTGCCTCAATGACAGCTTTGCACACTCTTGACATTCTTTCAACCAGCTTCATGAGGTAGTCACCTGGAATGCTTTTCCAACAGTCTTGAAGATGTTCCCACATATGGTGAGCACTTGTCTGCTTTTCCTTCGCTCTGTGGTCCAACTCGTCCCAAAACATTTAAATTGGGTTGCGGTCGGGTGATTGTGGTCATCTGATGCAGCACTCCTTCACTCTCATCTTGGTCAAATAGCTCTTACACAGCCTGGAGTTGTGTTTTTGGTCATTGTCCCATTGAAAATCAAATGATAGTTCCACTAAGCGCAAACCAGATGGGATGGCGTATCGCTGCAGAATGCTGTGGTAGCAATGCTGGTTAAGTGTGCCTTGAATTCTAAATAAATCACAGACAGTGTCACCAGCAAAATACCCCCCACCTCTATGCTTCATGGTGGGAACTACACATGCGGAGATCATCCGCTCACCTACTCTGCGTCTCACAAAGACACAGCGGTTGGAACCAAGAATGATTCACGCAGTCTCTGAACAGTTGATGTGGAGATGTCTGTTACTTGAACTTTGAAGCATTTATTTGGGCTGCATTCTGAGGTGCAGTTAAATCCCAATTTTCTGAGGCTGGTAACTCGAATGAACTTATCCTCTGCTGCAGAGGTAACTCTGGGTCTTCCATTCCTGTGGCGATCCTCATGGGAGCCAGTTTCATCATAGCGCTTGAGGGTTTTTGCGACTGCACTTGAAGAAACTTTCAAAGTTCTTGACATTTTCTGGATTGACTGACCTTCAAGTAATGGACTGTCGTTTCTCGTTTCGCTTCATTTTTATTGCTGTTCTTGCCATAATATGGACTAACCGAGAATAAGTGCTCAGGGCTTTGCAGCAGATATGTAGAATGTTTGACTTGAATAAACAGGCCTTACAAATAGTGTGCTCTTAACTGACTCCTACAGTAAGACATTGTGACCCTTAACCCTTCATGTAATCTTCATTCCAATTTKTTTACATTGATTGTCATACATTTGTTAGAAGTCAATCAATTTGTATTGAACAAATTTTAAGGAAACAGTGACACAAGTGTGTACAACATGTGAGACGCCACCTCACCTGACAATTAGTCACAGTATATCTGACAAGCAATAAAATGTTTGTCGGCTGTTAGCGGAGCGTAGCCCCACACAGAAGCATTTGTCATGCAGCACTGTGCCAGGAAGTCTCTCCTTCAGCCTGCCACTGCGAGTAAGAATGAGTAGGCTGGGGAGAAGAGCAGGGTATGGACTGAGGGTAATGTTGAGCTGCCAGATCCATCTTAATGTAGTGAATGATTATCATGCCCATGTTGCAACTCACCCACGGCTGAGGTTACCAGTACAGAGGCCAGGGTGTCAAGGGCCCTTGGAAATCTCAGTGGTGAAACACTGCATGCCTTGGCTTCTCCCCTCAACAGCTTCCTGGTGGAAGTATTCCATTACCGACCAGGTTTCACAATGTGTGTTGCTCATAAATATCCATAGGAATTAGTGTTGTTTACAGTATCCCATTCCCAGTCATACTTTTCTAACAGGAAATCGGGTCCTGACCTTGAAAGTGGTATTTTCACAGTTCTTTGAAACTTCTTCTTATATGACCCTTCTAATGTTCCGTAGGACAATAGGATTGAGGAATGTATTTGTTCATCATGAAATCCCTCGGTGTTGTTGACGTGTAGTACAGTGAGTCGGTGGATATAGTGATTTCCACCCAGAGGCTGTGGCTTCCATGGCGCTGACTGGTGGAGGCATCGTGTATCATCCTGGCCGTCAGGTGAAAGCAAAGCCACAAAGGCCATGGAGACCAACCAGCACTGGCTGAGTTCCATCTCATTGGAAAGGGCCCTGGGCACTAGGTTGGCCTGGGCATCTCTCTCTTCCATCTTTGTCTGCCCTGCAAATTATTTACAGTGAGATTCCTGTCGTTGACAAAAGGAAGCTTTTTTTCCCTACTGTGTGAAAGGGAGAGAGGAAGAGCGGTTTAGATGACATGATGTGGCTTGTTGGGGCTGAAAATAGAGCGCCTGTTGGTGAGGTCTGGAGGGACAAACAGTCCCGGTGGGAAGGGGGACCCTGTAGATAGTAGGTCAGACCCTGTCTGTGACCTCAGATAGGGTGTCGGTCGGTTTTCCGATAATATGCCATTGTTTTGCTCTATTTTGGTGTCTCTGTTACATTCTAATGCCTTGATTCCTTCTGAAATACACAACTTAATTTACCTCCAACATTGGTAAAAGAGTTGAGTAGAAAGACAATTAAAATGACTGAAAATGTACTGTATGAATTCAGTGTTTTGTTAGTTGTTTTGGATATTGTCTAGTCCTATATGATCAGGACTATTTTCTAAGAAAGAGAACATTAAACCTGTGTGTGTACCGAAATGTGTACTTTTTTGATAAAAAAAAAACACATTTTGGTACTAGAATTTTTGTTATTTTAGATACTTCTGTCAAATGTGTCTCACATGAGTGAGAGGATCAAGTCTGTGTCAGTGCAGCCCCCTTTATAGTGCTAAGAGCAAAGTGCCTGCTCCACATTCATTCATTGCAAGAGCTGTCTGGGCTGTTGTTAGCTCCCCAGTCCACAACAGGAGGTTCGTGGCACCTTAAATGGGGAGGACAGGCTCGTGATAATGGCTGGAGCGGAATAAGTGGAATGGTCTCAAATACATCAAACACATGGTTTGTAAATAGTCTTTGCACCACGTCTGTGGCTAGCTATTTTAAACTTGTGAAAGAAAATACATGAATGTGCCACAAAACAATAATTAGGCTAAGTTACCACTTACGTTACATAGGACGTGTAAAGCAGACAGCCAGGAGACTGACAAACCAGCAGTTTCTCTGTCATCGCTCACTTATCAAAAGATGACACGGCATATCGTTCATTCTAGCGGGAGAGGGCTATACAGACTTTTCTGACTAGCGTACTTTTAAATGAGAAGCAGCCTAGTTCATTTATGAAGTGGAAAAAGTAGCCGGCCGAAAATGAGTCTGTTACCGGCTGTTTAGCCGAGGGCCGGCACTTAGGGAAAACACTGGTGGCACCATCTTGTGTTGGTCATTTGGAATAGGAAATAAGGTCACATTGCAGATAATGCAGGTCAATGGTTGTTTTGATAAACCTGCCATTCTCTCCTGTTGCAGTGTATGGGACATTCTGTGGCAGCCTGAAGTCCTACCCCAGCGAGATGCACACAGACTCCAATGAGGTCATCGTACAGTTCCGCAGCGGGCGTCACATCTCCGGCCGAGGGTTTCTTCTCTCCTACTTCACCGGGGACAACAGAGGTTTGAAGCTCTTCCTCCTACACTGACAGTTATGCTGTTTTAATATTGAACACCTGAGTCCTGTTCCGTCCCTCTTGGTTGGTGGACAGACAGCGCTCCCGGTAAACCAATCAGCTTTGCCACATGCCACGGCTTGCCTTTCCTCTTCGTTTCTCTGCGCAAGGTGAACCCGGAGCTGTTTGGGGCTGTTTCTACAGGCATCGTTTTCAAACACAGCGTAGACTCTGTTAGTCAGGCCATGTTGAATAAGACACACATTTCACACAGTGTGCTGATCCAGGAGATTATAGGTGTCAGTTTGCAAACTGGTTTTGATGGATATCCCTATTTCCACCGTTGTTGTTAACCGAAGCATAATGTAGATAGATGACTGTTGGTTGATAACATGCTGACCAAACTGTCTCCGTGCGTATGTCCGCGTGTGCCATCGTGCGCATGTTGATTCTGTCTATCCCCACCAGACACGTTTATGACACTCAGGTTAAAATACAAATACCAAAACCAACCGAGGAGACAGGTCGAAACACACATGAAACATTTAGCTAGCTTGCTGATGCTAGCTAATTTGTCCTGGGAGATAACCATTGGGTTGTTATTTTACCTGAAATATATACGGTCCATTTTTTTGTTGCTATATCTTTGTAGACTTTTGACCCATTTTGAGTTATACAAAATTGTGTGTTCTCTACTCCGACAATTAATCCACATATAAAAAGGGGAAACCTAGTCTCTCGTCGTTAAACCTTCTTCTGTGGATTTTATATGGCAGTTGGCAACCAACTTTAAGGTGTGTTACCGCCACCAACTGGACATGAGTGTGGACTTCTTTCATCTTTCAATCACCTACATGGGCATATGCTCTTCATAACCAATGAGGAGATGCGAGAAGTGGGACTTGAAGTGCATCGTGTCTAAAATAGAAGTTCTATTTTTGGGCCTGGCTATGCAGACGCGTGCGAGCAGTTTGGATGAAATGATTGAATAATATGTATATGTACATTTATTTTGCAATGCTCGTGCTCATAACATGGCCGGTGTGGTTTGCCTGTAGCACTGTCTCTTATACACATCTAGATGTGTATAAGAGACAGGTGTGTGTGTGTGTGTGTGTGTGTGTGTGTGTGTGTGTGTGTGTGTGTGTGTGTGTGTGTGTGTGTGTGTGTGTGTGTGTGTGTACATGAATCTTTATCCCAGAGGGAGTGAAGGAACCAGGGTCTTCATCCTGTTGTTCTAATAGTGTCCTGTTATGGTCCTCTCTGCTCCACATGGCTGGTTTCCTCTGTCTGCTCTACTCTGAAGCCACTGGTCAAATTATATTTTTAGCTCTCATTGTATCTCTTCCCTCTCCTGTTTTTTTTCACCTCAGATCTGCTGACATGTTTAGACAAAGGCAGCCATTTCTCCGACTTAAAGTACAGGTAAGGGTGTTTCGAATGTAGGGGTGTGTGTCTACGACCAGTCAGATGTCTTCCTTTGTGTCCTTGATGAACTGTAATGGCAATAGATTACTAAATTGATCATGGACCTTAATGGAAAATATTACCCCTTGTTACCCATCAGCTAGTCAAAGATGGGCTTCTCATTTCCTCAATATTCTGAAATATTTATACAATTTAGATTCAAGTATCTTATACAATACGTCTCCATTAAGTCAATTTTGTCCACTTACGGTGTTGTGATGTTGGTGTCTCTGGTGTGAAGAGATCTCTCACTGAACTGTGTCTATTGTTGTCTACCCTCACAGGAAGTACTGTCCGGCAGGATGCAAAGCAGTGGCGGGCGACATATCCGGGGATATTTCCCAGGGTTACAGACATGTAAGTAAAATTCTACTACTGTCCTCAAGGGTAGCCTACTGCAGCCTTTTTACTGTATGTCCACAGGTTTCTAAAAGCAGACAAACGCTGTTTGCTCTCTGCCTCCTCCTTGGGGAAAGTGTAACCACAGACATTGGTTTGGGGATTCGTTATTTACGAGGCATCGTTGTGTCCTTCGAAGCCTTGGCAGCAGTGTGGCCCTGACATGTTCTAGTCCCCTGAAGCAGCCAGCCAGCCATGCACTTGTTTGTTTACTCTTGATTACATTAGCCTGTCCTGTCTTATGTCAGAGGAACTAAACTGTTCAGAGGCCCCACTTAGACCACCCCCGTCCTCTGTCCACAGGTGCTTAGAGTAGTAGTAGGTTTACTGTATGGGCCCTTGTTAGCCAGAGAAACAGACACACCAAAAGCTGGATATGAGGAGTTGGCCCCAGGCTAACCAGTTGTTGCTGGTGCTTTTGTCTGGCTCCTGCTGTGCAAGTGGTTGTGATTTGTTGGGACACTGCTGTGTTGCCTGAGGGTGCTTGTTGTGTCATTCTACCTCAGGGTTCTTAGTGGGAGTAGGGGGTGTGGACTGGGTGTGGACTGGGCCCTTTGTTCCCCTGATCAACACACACACACACACACTGGTTGTGGAGGTATACTGGATGGGAAATCTGTTTATGTAACTGCAGTGCATTTTTCCTCAGCAGCAGAGCTGGGTTTTGCTGTTTAGTAGGTTGCATCACAGGTCAGTCGAACCACAGAAGCAAGGCAACTGTAAAACCAAACAAAAAGTGTTTGTGTCTAACTGGCTTAGAGGTCTTGTACTGTAGAACGCTTTGGGCTCCTTACACATATTTAGAGCTAGAGATTTCCGACCTTTCAGTGTAATACCTGGAAATAGTAGCCAAATAGTAATACCATAAGATGTGTAATACTGAGGTAAACAGCCAAACACATACAGACTAAGCGCTGTGAGAAAGTTCTGGTCACTGATGTCCAGAGTCACTTCAGAACCATAGTTTTACCAGCCCTCCCACCTATGGGCTCAAGACATATAAAATCAATTATGATCTCTATAAGGCGCCGGATACCTTTCATGTGGGCCTCCTGGAGGGGATCAACCCCAGTTGTGGTCCTCCTGCCATGTCCACCCCTGCCTTGGCTGGTGTATCTAAAAAGAGAGGGGCTTTTCAGACCAGAGGCTTTCTCGGGCTCCTGAGGGTCAGCTCTCTCTTGGGCGTGATCAGGGCTATTGAGTGGCCAGCGGTCAGTGTGACAATGTGACAGACAGCTTCAGGCTTAGGAAGCCTAGCAGGGAGCTCAAGCCCCACAACAATAGGCTGCTTGAGCACAACAACGACGTTCCACCATCTGCTGCTGGGAAGAAGCACGAGGGGTCGAGGGCTGAGGGACTGAACCATAGAACTCGTCTCCAGAGCGATTGATTAGTCCACGTTGGCTATTGTATAGYGAGGGTTTGGTGGAGGGCCTAGATTATGAGATAAACAACTTCTGTTCAACAGGCTTTGTCTGTCCACTGCACCCATTCAATAGACACGCTCATTAGCATTTAGACTAACACAACCGTTTGTATGTGTTCCGGGCAGTTTGTTGTATTAATGGTTCCTCAGAGTATATTTGGTATAACCATTCGCATTGTTTTGATACACTGCATATAGGTAATTAACGTGGTTATCATACCATATGTCGCCATTCCGTGTTAAGAAGCACTGTAGTAAATGAATCATTTAGCAATATATTCTGTTTGTTGACAGGTCATTTGTCTCTTTAGTTAGTGAATATGACCCTTGGGCATTGACAGCAGGGAAGTAAGTAACTGTTGATGGTTCCTCTCCTACTGTGTGGTATTAACCCCCCCTGCTAAAATGGTAAATGCTTCTCAGAAATACAGTAGTCAGCAGAGGTATAGACAAGAAGGTTAACCGAGGCAGGACACATGGCCAGTCTCAGTTAGAACCAGACAGTCCTTGGCTGAAGTGTTAAAGCCATTATCTAGTCTATTATGCCCATCCTAGTACCAGCAGCAGCCTTGAACCCAGCCTTGCTCCATCACCAGTCCATGATTAGTCTCTAGACATAACTGACTGGGGCCATGATCTAATATACAACTACCAGAGCCTATCCATCTGCTCTATCGGCAGACAGACGGACAGGCAGCAGGGCAGCGTTATCTGTATTTACGGTGTCTTGCCCTGCAGTATATAAAAGATCAGGGTTATACTCATGAGGCAGTTAAATCTGTCCCCAGAGCAGCTGTTATTCCAGATAAGAGACTCTGTAAAGCAGGTCCTCAGGGTCCCAGCCACTGGTCCCGTTATGGGAGCAGCAGCCCTCCCTCCCATCCCTCCCACCCAGCATGGAATATGTGCTCAGTGGTCACCTATAACACCTAGTTGCCAGACCAGCCTGTCTGGAATCTAGCCTGTCTGTCCTGGCTTTTTACATGGAAAGGGAGGAAATTGCTGCAGGCTGAAATGAGCCGAAACGGATTTTAGCACAGAGCTTTCACCTTGTCCCCATGTTAAAGTTAGTTAGTATATATATTTATTTTAACATTTGAATAACAATATGTTTTCGGTAATTCATTTTTTTTGTCTGTATTAATGTGTTTGAGTGCTTGTTTCAATTGATCCTTGATGGACATTTTTAAAGCGCTCCAGTGATTGCCATGTTATTGTCATGAATTGTAAATCATCAATCCTGTCTTTTTGGAGAAAATGTCTGTTTTATACTCTTATCTCTGAGGTCATTCCTACCTGTCCCAGTCCTTCATTTCAGCAGCAGGGTGGGTCATTCACTGAGAGGTAGGCAGCTAGCTATTCCAGGGCTATGTTCTGTGACAAGGTACTGCTTTTCTAAGTAACTCACCACCGAGAAATATGTTTGACATTCCTCCTATAGCTACAATTACCGTCATTGTCGCCCCTGAGTGCAATCACAATGTGCCTTTTTTCCATGCTTAAGTTAAGTGTGGCGTGATTGATAATGCATGGACCTTAAATAAGATTAGAGTCGACTGTGGCTCCATGTCATGAGATTGCCTCTTTCATTTGTGTTGAGATGCCTGTGCTCCCATTGCTGACACAGGTGAATGATGGGGAGCGGCATTGCGTACATGCCATCTATCATGGGGCGGGGCCAGTCCCTGTAAAGGGGAACTTCAGATGGAGGGATGGTACATTGTAATGAACAAAGATGCACTGATGGAAGCCGTAGTGCAAGCTTTTTCACTTAGGGTGTCCATGTTTAAATTTGTATGTTTCGTGGCCTACACTGTCTTGATGAAATGGTTTTTGCCATATGTAGTATTTCTGTGTGGTAGTGGTTTTTGGCTAGCTCACGGTCAGACTTTCATTACCAGTGTGCGAAGTTTCACTCTTCTCCCAGCCTCACTGCGTTTAGTCGTGGTTATCTGTGCTGACTGTCTGTGTCATATCTCTCTGCTTTCAGACGTCTGTGCTGTGTAAGGCTGCGGTCCATGCCGGGGTTATCCTGGATGAGTTAGGAGGCTGGGTATCCGTGGAGACCCAAAAAGGCCTGAGTCACTACCCCGCCACCAGAGCCAATGGGATCCAGTCCAAAGAGTGAGTACTGCGGAATGACATGCCATGATTAAGAGTGTAGGCAGTACGACAGCAGTAGATGTGAATGTCAGGCATCATATGTTGCCCTTAACAGCACTAAAGGCTACTACTAAGGCTGCACTTTAGATAGGCAGCCCAATTCTGATCTCTGAAAAAGATCGGATATGAAAAGATCTGATGTGATTGGTCAAAAATGATCAGAATTGGGCTGCCTGTGTAAATGCAGCCTAAGCAGAGGTACCAATTAGCATCCAAAAACATTACCTACTGGCTTAGGATAGCTCGTAAGATTATGAAAGAAGTGGTTGCATGATAGGACACCATGTTCTCTGTCATCTCTGCTATGAGTGTTAAATAAATGGCACCAGCTGACCTTGGATAGTTTACCTCAGTCAAAACAGGATTCATCAGGCAGGGCTAGCGGGCTAGCATTCCTGCACTGTTTCAGCGATAAGATTAGCCAGCTCCTAATGTCAGAGACACTCAGTCTGGCCTATGGCATTCACAGAGATGTATGGTGGAGGTCTGAGGTGGCCGAGGAGAGAATAATATTGGCCATCACTCAAGCTGTCCGTAATATATTCAGTGGGGGACAGGTTTCTGTCAGTTAGAAGTAATGCATGCAAAGATTACCTGAAAAGTCATGGATATCACAAATAGGCTTCAGAGCCCTAAGGCCTACAGCTATGTGAATGCATTAAAGCTATATTGGCAATTCAAATGGAGACATTTTGAAATGTGTGTTTTAGGTTTTCACGAACCGTTGAATGCTGCTCATCAAGCAATCACTTTCTTAATGCTTCGTTGGATTTACTGGCTAACATGCACTGCTGAAATGAATATACACCTCCTTATAGACCTTGAGTATTTGTGGATTTCCCTTGAAAAGTGCTATGTCATCAAATCTACATAAAGCACAGAGCTGCTCCGTTGTAAATGTACAACCCCAGCCTAATACAAGGCTAATTCTCCAAATGCTTGGCCTTTGCTAAAAGGGGTGAATACCTGGCTTGTCAGAACCCACTGTTAACTGCAACACTCCAACGGTATTTAAGGTGGTATGAATGAAATGCAGAAAGTGTTGGACGCTGTCAAGCCAAGTTTGACATTTTCCCGTTGGATTGTGCTGGATTTGGACTAGAAATGTGGAAAGAAAACATCGCATTCACTCAAGCCCCATCCCACCTCCAGAAGATGTAAGTCTCTGTCTCTGGAAGAAAATATCAATATCTTGTTTGTAATATGAAATTGGATGATGTCAAATCACGATGGATACCTGTGTGGTGTTCGTACTGTATCCACGTTGTAGCAGGATCAGTTACATTTTGACTGAGATACTTCGATTATTTTGACACTTAGGTGAAGTTTAGGACCCACATTAAAGCGTTTTCTCTTTTTGTAGTTTGACACACCTCTGTAATCGTCCCAAAATATAATTGAGCCACCATATCTGCTTTTTTGAACTGTTCAGAGACATCAGATTCAGGAAGCTGGTGAAAATGACAGGATATTGAGTGATGGCTGAGAAAGATAATTCTTCCGACTAGCCCCCTTTAATTCACACCACCCCCGGTGTCTTAATGTGTTCAGGTTAATCCCCCAGTTACAGGCAGCGAGGAGAGAAGAGACTCCACAGAGCGTGTAGGAGGGCAGGGGAAACAAGGCACTGGGTCCTGGGGGAAGGCTGATTTGGGAAGAGAACTGGGTGGGGTGACAATCTGGGGATGCTCCTTTGTGGCCACAATGGGTGTTCCTCCACAATGGCAGGCCCTCAATGTATCATTGTAATGGTTGAAGCTAACAGTCCACCATTGATGGAAATCTTATTTTTCTTCTTCCAGCGGTTCTTTGTCCGATGCTCTCTTCACGTTCGTCACTAATGGTAAGATTTGTTTTGTTCTCATTCGCTACTGATTTTATGCTCTTAAGTATTTGTATCTCAAACAAAATGTGCTGATTTTATCAGGCAGAAATTTGTCAAAGCCTCCCTACAGCTTACTAAATTAAAAATTGTACGCTGGCATTTCGGACAATTTGCTGYTAGGTGTTGAAAAAGGACATAATTCACAGTCAATAAGTGCTAAATGGCAAGGAAAAATGAAAGTTAGCGTAGTCGCATCTTATCTTGGGAAGCATGGGAACCTCTTATCTCCTGTCTGTTTATTTTAATACGGCTGTTTGCAATCTGGCACAGTTTCATCCAGTCAGTCAACTCTGCCTGTGGAGATAGATAGATAGGCTCTGGCTATCTATCTCACAGCAGGCAGGCAGGCCTCCAGGGAACACCCACAAATAATCACATTCACATCATCCCAGAGACCCTGGACCCACTCTAATTTGCATACCGCCCCAACAGATCCACAGAGGATGCAATCTATATATTTTTTCTCCACATTGCCCTCTCCCACCTGGACAAGAGGAACACCTATGTGAAAATGCTGTTAATTGACTACAGCTCAGCGTTCAAACAGTGCCCTCCAAGCTCATCACTAAGCTAAGGACACTGGGACTGAACACTTCCCTATTCAACTGGATCCTGGACTTTCTGACGGGCTGCCCCCGAGTGTTGAGGGTAGGCAACAACCCATCCGCCACGCTAACCCTCAACACTAGGGCCCCTCAGTGGTGCGTGCTTAGTCCCCTCCTGTACTCCCTGTTCACCCACGACTAAGTGGCTGCGCATGACTCCAACACCATCATTACATTTGCTGACGACACGACAGTGGTAGGCCGGATCACCGACGATGATGAGACAGCCTATAGGGAGGGGACCTGGCCGTGTGGTGCCAGGACAACAACCTCTCCCCTCAACATCAGCAAGACAAAGGAGCTGATCGTGGACTACAGGAAACAGGGCTGAGCACGCCCCCATAGGCTGCATCATCGTCATCTTCAAGTTCCTCTGTGTCCACATCGATAAGGATCTATCATGGTCCACACACCAACACAGTCGGGAAGAGGGCATGACAACGCTTCTTCCCCCTTAGGAGGCTGAAAAGATTTGGCATGGGCCCTCAGATCCTCAAAGTTCTACAGCTGCAATATTGAGAGCATCTTGACTGGCTGCATCGCTGCTTGGTATGGCAACTGCTTGGCATCCGGCTGCAAGGCGCTACAGAGGGTAGTGCGTACGACCCAGTACTTCACTGGGGCCGAGCACACTGCCATCCAGGACCTCTATACCAGGAGGAGTCAGAGGACCCTGAACAGCTTCTACCCCCAAGCCATTAGACTGCTAAATAGTTAGTCCGTGTAGCTATTTGGTTAACTATTTAACTATCTGCATCGACCCTTTTTGCACAAACTCTTTTGACTCCTCACGTATGCTGCTTCTACTATTATCTATTTACTCCTAGTTATATGTACATATCTACCGCAATTACTCGTACCTCTGCACACCGACTCGGTACGGGTACCCTGTGTATATAACCAAGTTATTACCTTGTACCTCTGCACATCGACTCGGTACTGGTACCCAGTGTATATAGCCAAGTTATCTTTACTCATTGTGTATTTATTTTTATTATTATTACTACTTTTCTACTATTTCGCTCTGCATTGCTGGAAAGGGCCTGTCAGCATTTGACTGTTAGTTTACACCTGTTGTTTACGAAGCACGTGACGAATAAGATTTGATTTGAAATAAACCGTTGGTGTTTAGTATAGAGAGCAGAAGTATTAATTCAGACACGTGATGATACAACTGCAGATTGGCTGCATGTATTAGTCATATTTACGCTCAGTAACTGGACAACGGTACCGATTTCTAAGAACTTGTGATGTGAAACATTTCCAATTTAGTTATGTTTCTTGTGGACTATTGGCCTTAATATGTGATCATTCGTTTATTGCTTCGAGGACTGCTCCCTTTAACAAATCAATCTTTGAGTGGAGCGATCTCTCCGATTGACTTAGACAGCATCAATGTTCACATGACACATTGACAAATGTCCTGACACTGACAAATGATGCCATGACATACTTTCCCTAGTCTGGAAGCTTCATGACCTCGTCAACAACGTCGATGTCCTGCACTTTAATCAAGACTAGCTCCTTATTGACTGTCCTCTGTCCACACTCTCATTATGTTGGAATGGTGATGAGTACAGGAGTCATAGCTGCCGTAGGGTCCAGCAGAAGGTGCAGAAGGGTTTAGTTTGTTGAAGAGTTGACTGGGCTTTAGTCATAGTTGTTACATAGGGTTTTAGTTAGTTGTGGAGTTGACAGGGCTTTTAGTCAGACTAGGTGCTCCTGTGACTGTTCTGACAGGATGTCTCCCCTCAGAAAGAAGTGGGCTTCAGAAAAGCTGGGCTCAGATTCCCCTAATGCTTCTCCACTGCCTTTGTGCTCTTTTTTTACAACATGTGACTCCAGTTAAGAGTACAGAGGCAGATTTTTAAGACGTGTACATTTTCCTGTTGAGTCAGTGCTCACCACGAGTCGCTGTGTTATTGGTTCCACATGCGTTTTATGTTAGTTAAACGCCAGTGTAAAGTTGAGAAACAATATACAGTCCCCCTCCTTTGAATTTGGTTTTAAACTTCGTCACTTATAATCCATAATAAACCAGAAAAACTAAAACAAGCAGTCATGTTGGAGGGAGACAGAGGAAATAGTGGGAATATTTTCGTTAAGTTTAATGTTATTTACTTTTTCCTCTTCCTTTGTTGTTTTCTAGACTGTAAGAACCAGTCAGTGCTGCGGACTGTGTCTGTGAGTGCCAGTTCATGGTGGCAGAGGGCAGGGGAGATGGGTCATCAGTCTGACTGGGCGCCCAACAGCTCCCAGGCTGACCCAGGATCAGGGAGCCGCTCCTGGGCTGCAGACCAGAACGACAGCCTGCAGTGGCTCCAGCTGGACCTGGGGGAGAAGAAGAGGATCACAGGTGAGATAAGAGTCCTACTCAGGGAAATCTGCTTTCAAACATGACTCATCCAAAACGCCTCTCTAACTCACTCTTAACAATAGAAGATAAGTAGCACTCTGTTTTTTTTCTCAGGGTTTATTCATTTATTTGGATCCCCATATTGGCTCCACACCCTATAGAGCATGTCTTGCTTGCCCAGCATGCCTTTGGGTTACCAGGCGACGCTTAAGTTTTTTTTGTTGTTGGAATTTTGAGATTTGGTTGTAGCCTACTGGTACATATTTCCACCGTTACCACGCTCTCTGTCCTGATGAATGGCAATCCCTTCTTACTGGGCCTGCTCCGTGCTCAGCATACTGTAACCGTTAACCGTAATGAAGTAGGAGCCCTGGTGTTCTTGGCCAAGTCATAAAGGATCAATGGCAGAGCTTTGCTGTAGAGTTCCTCCCTCCGTGGCATCAATTTAAAAACAGGCCTTCAGTTTTAACTCTCTCCTGCCTGGCTGCCCTAAGGCGCAACACGAACACATCTGTCGGAAAAAGGGGTCTGTCTCGTGATTTAACTCTGGAGGGCTCACCACTGCCAAATTGTGGCACATGTGCACCACACACACACACACACACACACACACACACACACACACACACACACACACACACACACACACACACACACACACACACACACACACACACACAGCGTTAGAGAATGCCCCTCTGTATTGCTCCTCTACAAACAAGAGTGAGACTTACGAAGGCTGGTTTAAATATAGGACCATGCCGGACACGAGAGTTTATTTTGAGCGTGGTGTATGTAGTCAGTAAGTCACCAGTTAATTTCATGCTGCTTTACAACACATTGGGTTCCAGACAATAAAGAATGTCTGCTTTGTCTGCCGTTTCCGAAATTCAGAGTTAAGGAGAACGTTGTATTGATTGGAATGCGAGCTATTGAAAATGGAAGCACTTTTATAGTAGAATTGTTGTTGTGCAACAATCCTAAGATTCTATAGTCTGAGGAATACAACCCTTTCTTTCCTAGACGGTCATGCTTTTCTGATAATCATATTATGGTAGATTGGATTTCTGTTGTCAGAATATGTTCCGGGATTCTTCTGATGGCATTGAGGAGTACACCACATCAGTAACTGGCTTCATCAATAAGTGCATCGACGACGACGTCCCCACAGTGACCGTACGTACATACCCCAACCAGAAGCCATGGATTACAGGCAACGTCCGCACTGAGCTGCCACTTTCAAGGAGCGGGACTCTAACCCGGAAGCCTATATATGAATCCCGCTATGCCCTCTGACGAACCATCAAAAAGGCAAAGCATCAATACAGGACAAAGATCAAATCGTATTGCACCGGCTCCGACGCTCGTCAGATGTGGCAGGGCTTGCAAACTATTACAGACAACAAAGGGAAGCACAGCCACGAGCTGCCCAGTGACACGAACCTACCAGACGAGCTAAATTACCTTTATGCTCGTTTCGAGGCAAGTAACACTGAAACATGCATGAGAGCACCAGCTGTTCCGAACGACTGTGTGATCACGCGCTCCGTAGCCGATGTAAGACCTTTTAAACAGGTCACAAGGCCGCAGGGCCAGACGGATTACCAGGACGTGTATTCCGAGCATGCGCTGACCAACAGGCAAGTGTCTTCATTGACATTTTCAACCTGTCCCTGACGGAGTCTGTAATACCAACATGTTTCAAGCAGACCACCATAGTCCAGGTGCCTAAGGTAACCTGCCTAAATGACTACCGACCCGTAGCACTCACGTTTGTAGCCATGAAATGCTTTTAAAGGCTGGTCATGGCTCACATCAACACCATTATCCCAGAAATCCTAGACCCACTCCAATTTGCATACCACCACAACAGATCCACAGATGATGCAATCTCTATTGCACTCCACACTGCACTTTCCCACCTATGTGAGAATGCTGTTCATTGACAACAACTCAGCGTTCAACACCATAGTGCCCTCAAAGCTCATCAATAAGCTAAGGACCCTGGGACTAAACACTTCCCTCTGCAACTGGATCCTGGACTTCCTGACAGGTTGCCCCCAGTTGGTAAAGGTAGGGAACAACCCATCCGCCACGCTGATCCTCAACATGCGGGCCCTTCAGGGGTGCGTGCTCAGTCCCCTCCTGTACTCCATGTTCACTCATGACTGCATGGCCAGGCAAGACTCCAACCCCATCATCAAGTTTGACACAACAGTGGTAGGCCTGATCACCGACAACAATGAGACAGCCTATAGGGAGGTCAGAGACCTGACTGTTTGGTGCCAGGACAACAACCTCTCCCTCAACGTGATCAAGACAAAGGAGATGATTGTGGACTACAGGAAAAGGAGGACCGAGTACGCCATTCTCATCGACGGGGCTGCTCGGCCTCCGACCGCAAGGCACCTCAGAGGCTAGAGCGTACGGCCCAGTACATCACTTGGGCCCAGCTTCCTGCTGTCCACGACCTCTATACCAGGCGGTGTCAGAGGAAGGCCCTAAAAATTGTCAGACTCCAGCCACCCTAGTCATAGACTGTTGTCTCTACTACCGCACAGCAAGCTGTACCGGTGTGCCAAGTCGAGGTCCAAAAGGTTTCTTAACAGCTTCTATCCCCAAGCCATAAGACTCCTGAACAGCTAATCAAAGGGCTACCCAGACCCCTCTTTTACAATTCTGCTACTCTTGTTTATAATCTATGCATTGTCACTTTAACTCTACCTACATGTACATATGACCTCAACTAAACGGTGTCCCCGCACATTGACTCTGTACTGGTACCCCCTGTATATACCCTCACCTGTTATTTAACTGCTGCTGTTTAATTATTTMRTACTTTTATTTTCTACTTATCTATTTTTTAAACTAATTWTTTTTTTTTTTTTTWAACAACAATGCTTTAAGAAGTTAAGGGCTTGTAAGTAAGCATTTCACTGTATTCTGTGCATGTGACAAATACAATTTGATATAACAATTATGAATTGGAAACTCTTGCACTCAAAGTACACCAAAAGTACAATTTCAACCATGAGCCAAAAATCCAGTAGTTAATTTCAATACCTTGAGATTCTGTATTGGAATTATGACAGTCATTTCCTATAATGATAGGTGTGCTGCGTCTCCATATAACCCACAATGCCGTGTGTAATGTGGAGTAATGACATGTTGCGGGTCGCCCGTCTGCCGCCATATTGTTCTGGCCCAGTGCCAGGTGCTCATCTGCCACAAAAATGCTCAATCATACTGTCTGGGAGCTGCAAATGACTGTGAAGGTCTCCACGTGGTGGTGCAGTGATTGTTCTGCTCTCTGAGGTGATGTCTCCTGTCCCTGTTCCAGTACATTCCAGGACTGACCAATGGGTGACATCACTGCCCCGGAGACGGAGAGAAAAAATTAAAAGGGGGGGGGGGGGTGAAACATGCTGTACAATAGAAAGAAAATGCGACATTTTGACTGGAGTTTCATGCGCTCTGTTTTTGTTTTACAGGAATTATCACGACTGGCTCTACAATGTTGAACTATGACTACTATGTGATGAGCTTCGTGATGGATCACAAGGAGAGTCGTCGATGGAGGACCTACACACAGAACAACAGAACACAATACATGGTGAGTATTCCAAACCCAGTTATCTGATATCTGACTTCCATATTCAATTGCCTGTTATGTCTATTGTTCCATAATGAACTGTCTTTATACATTATTGTACAACAACAGACATTCCTATATGCATAATCAATGTCTTCTGTTACCATGAGTCACAAGAATGCTTGCCGGTCCCTCTGACCCTCTCTGTCTCTGTCTCTCTCTCCCTTTGTCTCCCCCTTTCTCCCGGTCAGATATTTGAGGGGAACCAGGACAGTCTGCATCAGACCAGGAACACCTTCCACCCTCCAATCATAGCCCGCTATTTGCGCATCATACCTCACACCTGGCACCAGAGGATTGCCATGAGGGTAGAGCTGCTGGGCTGTAACTATGTCAGAGGTACAAATCCTAACCATATCTAACCTGACTACAGCAGAAATATATCAGTCTGGTTGAGTGGGTCTGGCTGCAGGACCAGATGGTGTTATCAGTGAGTCAGTAATTGCGATTGATGACTGCCTTTTAGAGAAGCTTTGGTGAGGAAGATCAGTTCCTGTAGGGAACTGACCTATTGTTTTACAGTACATTTACAATAAAGTGGGGAAGTAGGATAGATCTGTAATTTTGCTGAATGTTATTGGCAGACCTGTTGATCGTTCAACGCTCACTCTCTCTCACTCGCTTCCACTCCTCTACTCTTCTCCCTTTCCCTCTTTACCCTCAGTGAACATGTCATCCCAGGTCACCCTGGAGACGGTACCCACCAAACCCAAGCCTCCGGTGGAGGACGAAGAGATCACTGAGCCAGTGCCCTCCCAGGCAGACTGCGGTACCCATCTCATTAAAACACTGCTTCCACCAGATGTTTGTTTGTGTAATAGCTGGCTAACATGCTCTCTCCTCTCTATTCACAGTCAAGCTGGCCATCATCATCGTACCCACAGTCTTATCTGTGGTGCTCATTGGGATTTGTCTATTCAAGATGCTGCAGAAGTAAGTGGCTGGTTCATGTCATTTGAATAGATAATGTAATGCTTTTAGAGACTGTAGTGTAAGGTCGTGTAAGAAGAGCTTGCACCTTAATGACTCATAGGTTTCCTGTCCCCATGACAACGTGACTGACGAGCTCAGAGTGGCCTGACCTTATATGGCCCCATAGCAGCGGGTTCTGCCCTACCTTGTGCCTACTCTCTAGACTATGTCTGTTAATTATGTGTGGGAGATGTCGTCAGCCTGCCTGTGTGTCTGTGTCAGTATGGATGTGCCTGAGGAGGAGATCTTTTCAGGAAAAGAGAGAGGGAAGGAGATGGAATAGATTTGAGCGAGGGAGAGATGTATGGGACAATGAGGGTCAGGGAGATTCCTAGAACGGTTCTTTTGAAATGGCTGCCTGTCTGTTGCTCAGCTAACACAACAAGCCTGACCACCAACACAACCACAGTCATTCGTGCCAGTGAGAGAACACTGGAGGAGGATGCACAACACATGTGGATGTATACCATTCATCTTTTTACTATCAGCCTTTGTTGTCTTTTGTTATGTGGAGGTGGAAGATAGAGGGGCTTAAAGGCGTCCACAAGCTTCCCAGCCAAAACAGTTCGGAGGAGTTTGCACTTATATTCTGATGACATTTTGTGAAATGTTTGTTTGGTCGGCTGTTCGGGCACTTTTTTCTTTGTCTGTGATTGGTCGACAGTAGGGATTATAGGGCCTTCTGAGTGGCACAGCGGTCTAAGGTACCGCACTGCAGTGCTAGAGGCATCACTACAGATCCGGGTTCGATCCCGGGCTGTGTCGCAGCCGGACGCAACCGGGAGACCCATGAGGCGACGCACAATTGGACAAGCATCGTCCGGGTTAGGGGAGGGTTTGGCCGGCCGTGATGTCCTTGTCCCATACTGCTCTAGCGACTCCTTGTGGAGGCCGGCGCATGCATACTGACTTTGGTCCCCAGCTGTACGGTGTTTCCTCTGACACATTGGTGCGGCTGGCTTCCGGGTAAAGCGAGCAGTGTGTCAAGAAGCAGTGTGGCTTGGCGGGGTCGTGTTTCGGAGGACGCATGGCTCTCAACCTTTGCCTCTCCCAAGTCCGTCCGGGAGTTGAAGTGATGGGACAAGACTGTAACTGCCAATTTGGATATCACAAAATTGGGGAGAAAAAAGGGGTAAAAAGTGCACACAAAAACAAAAACAGTAGGGATTATTCAATAAAGTCTTTGTTGCCATTCAATGAGAGACGACTCGTTTTCATGCAGTTTTTTTCATTAAGAAATAATGAACCAAACAACTTGGTTAGATGAAAAATTACGCGACTTAGATCTCGGCGAAAATGTCAAAATGAATGACAGATTTCTTGAGTCTTCGTTCAGACAATATTTTGGGGAATATTCACAGGTGGAAACTTTCTGTGGGAATTAATGGAAATATATGCAAATGTATTTAAATGTAGATGTTTTTTGCATTGGATATATTTACCATATATGGAGACAGAAACAGAAACCTTTTACCTTATCATAAGTAGACGTAATTGCAAATTATTAAAATCCTTCCAATAGAAAAAAATATATTTATTTACGAATCGAACTTTAATTAAATGAGTTGACTCGTTGTCAGGCTCAAAAAGCCTCAAATTTGCCTGGATGGCCACCAGTTTTTCAACTCTAGTATTGGTCAGCCTGTTGTGTGTTTTGGTGTGTGTGTTCCCAAACAAGGACCAATTGCGCTCTGAGGCGGCTGATGTTTGTGGGATTTGGAGGATGATTGAGGCGACAGGGGAAAGAGCCTCAGATCCACAAAGTCCCTTCCACCAGGTGGCTGATGAGATATGTTGGCAAGACTTCCATATTGCATCTCCATCCCAAAGCCCTTGCTTGGAAGTGTACTTTGCCAGACTGCCAAGAACCATGCCCTCATCCACGCCAAGGTGGCGAGACACGGTAGTGATGACACCATTGGCCTTGTTGATCTCTGCACCAGACAGGATGCTCTTGCCAGCATACTTGTGGTCCAACATGTACACTGCGGTGTGTATGGGCTTCAGGCAGTCTTCAGCTTTTTGATGTATTTCAGAACTGCAGTTTCCTCTGCTTGGAGCAACAGTGAAGTGGGCAGGGTAGTACGGATCTCTTCTCTTACATCTGCAAGCAGAGTCTGAACATCAGACAGGATGGCATTGTCTCCCTCAATCCGTGCAATGGCTACTGCTATAGATTTCAGGCTGCTTACCACTCTCTCCCAAAATACATAATCCAGGAGGATCCTCTTGATGTGGCTGCCTATATCAGCAGACTGTGATATGGCCATTTCTTGGAGAGACTCCTTCCCCTCCAGGAGATTGTCAAACATGATGACAACACCACCACAACGGCAGCTTCAATGTGGTGCTCTTATTTTTCTCACTTTGCTTGGTGAAGTAGATTGCTGCTATAACTTGATGACCCTTCATATACCTAACCATTTCCTTGGCTCTCTTGTAGAGTGTATCCATTGTTTTCAGTGCCTGATGTCCTTGAGGAGCAGATTCAATGCATGAGCAGCACAGCCAATGGGTATGATGTGAGGGTAGGACTCCTCCACTAGATCAAGCAGCCTTCATGTTCGCAGCATTGTCTGTCACCAGTACAAACAACTTCTGTGGTCCAAGGTCATTGATGACTGCCTTCAGCTCATCTGTAATGTAGAGACCGGTGTGTCTGTTGTCCCTTGTGTCTGTGCTCTTGTAGAATACTG